>NW_012267397.1:46209-103407 GCF_000151885.1 Dipodomys ordii | reverse complement strand
CCCCCTCCCTGGCCTGGAGGCCCGCGGGCCTGACCGGAGGGACGGGCTGCGAGCACGCGGACCGGCCCTTCCCGCTTGGGCCCCGAGAGGCTCGTCGGCCCCCGCCCCACCCCGGCCCCATTGGAGGCTTGGGAGGGAGTAGCCGACTGGTGGTGGGGGGAAGTCGTGATGTTGGGGCGATCGGGAGAGAAGTTTCCTCTGCTGGTGTGCGTGCGTGTGTATGTGCGTGTGTGTGTGTGTGACTGTGAGTCACCGTGTCGGTCTCTGCGTGATCGTGTGTGCGCGTGCAGTCCGCGTGTGCGGCGAGGGCGGAGGGTGGCACTGTACATGGATCTGCCGACATGTGTGCGGGGTCACCGTGTGAATGGGGGAATCGGTGCGTGTGCGCCCATGTGACCGTCTCTTGTGAGTGGGTCCTGCTATCTCTGTGTGTGTGTGAGTGTGAGCGAGGATGTACATGAGTAAGGTTCACTTGGAATGGCCACACCTGGCTTTGCCCCCCGTCCCCCCCCCATTCCTGATGGGATGTGGAACCCGGAGATACGACTTTTCACCTCTCCTCTAGGGATTCCTCATCGTGGACTCGGACTAGAGCTTCATGCAGCCCCCCCCTCCGACTCCCCCACCCTTGGTCTCCACTGTCACCTGCCTCCCTGTGCTTCTGGTTGTGACCTTCCTGCATGTAGGGTCGGTCCCTGCTGGTGGTGGGCCTGGAGTGAGCTTGAGACGGTGATCCTGTGCCTTCCTCTGCTTCTTAGGAAAGGCCTTTCAAGCCAGGTGCTAGGAGGCTAGGTGCATGTCATTGGAGCAGGTGGCTTTACTCTAGTTCCAAGTCCTAAACTTCAAATTCTGGGTCATTGGTTTAACCACTAGCCTCCAGGTGGGCCTGTACAAAGCTCCATGAAGTAAGAATAATACAGCTGTGCTCCTAGATCAGCCCAGGACTTAAAAAAATGCTCCTATTTCAAGACTTTTCTTTTTTGAAAGAAAGGCAGGGCAGGTGTTGGGTTAAGCCATATGAAATTGCATTCAACTGTTCTTCTTTTTTTTTTGTACCTACAAAAGCAGCCATTTCACATGGCTCCACCTAAATATAATGCCAATTTACATATGAGGATGTTGAGGCTTGAGAGCTGAATTGCATTTCATTGCTAGTCAGTGGTAGGGGAAAAAAAAATCTCCCACCCAAGTTAGTTCATTTGGTGACCCAAGGAACCCAGCCAGGCCAAGGTTAGAGAGTGCTTATTCTCTGGTGTGCTCTCTCACACTGGGGCCACTGCCCTCCACCTCTGCCCAGTGTTCCCTGAATGCTAGGGCTACTTCTGCACCCAGCTGCCAGTGCCTAAAAGGGAGAGAGGAGGAGAAGAGAGGAGGGAAGGGAGGGAGAGGCTTCGTGAGTTGGCAGTGAATCAGGGTCTAAAAAGAGAGTTGGGAGGGCTAGGGTGGCAGGTGTTTCTAAAAGGAACATGAACATGGGATGAACAGCCTCAGATGCAGCCCCCGCACCCCTCCCCACTGCCCCACTGATCTGGCAGACAGTGCCCACTGCATTTTGTGCCAGGGGGCTCACGTCCAAGGAGTGATCTTGTATGGAAATACAGAATGATGGCCAGGGAGGAACCGTACAAGTGACTTGGACCAACCTCTTAATTACAAATTGGGGACTCTGCCACTGGAGAAGGGAGGGGACATACCCAAGGTCACACAATGAACTTAGGGGTTCCCTAGTCTTAGCTCAAGAACTTTCCAAGTCTTCATGTTGCTTGCTATTCCTGAATTCACCACCCCCATTAGAGCTGAGTGCTAGGTGACTGGGGGTGGGTGGGGAGGATGAATGTTCAGTATGTCTTAACTCTATAAATCCTTCCACTTGGGACTCCTTTGCAGAAAGAGGAAACTGTACATATTCCTGGGAATGGAGATGCCTGGCTAGAGCCACCATAGAGGTAGACATTAGCCTGTCTTAGCCTCTGCTGCTAAGGGGCTAGAGATGCTGCAGGCTCAACTCCAGACTTTCTTCCGTGTCAGTGCCTTGCTTTCAGCAGCTGCCTGGCACCTTTTTTATCTCTTCCAGCTGATGTTGGGGCTTCAGAGGGCTGAGCTCATTTTCTTTCTTGCTACCCAGTTTTGGGTACATTTTGCCCGTATCCAGGCTGACATTTTTCTTAACTTGTTGGGCTTCTGATGTGTAGAGAAACTTCTGGATCTTCTCTGCTTTTGGAAGGGTCTGCAGTTCTAAGTTCTTTCTGATCAAATCTTTGAGGAGTTTAGGGCAGATGATAAGCATACATAAGTTGTCCCCATTTTATAGGTGAGGAACCACAGTTCAGGACTTTCTGTTCAGTTGGGTTTTAGGTTGTATGATTGAGGATGAAAGGAGCAAATGATAACAGAAGCTTCCGGGGACCTATTCAATGCCTTCCCATCCCCATAGTCAGGAAACCTTCCCAGATTCTGATTTCATTTGTACTTGGTAGTCAAAGCTTTGTTTCTCAGTGGAGGGTGTGTGTGTGTGTGTGTGTGTGTGTGTGTGTGTGTGTGTGTGTGTGTGTGTGTGTGGAAGAACAGCTGTGTACCCTCTACTATGCAAGCATTATGTCTCAATTCTCTCTTTATCCATTCCCCCCCCCCCCCACCAAGTCTGAAGGCTGCTGGCTCAGCAGGCCTCCTGCCGTCTGGGGAGTCTGGGTTTGAGCTGGGGTGAGGCAGTGACACCATCGTTATGGTAACGAGATGCCAGCTCATCGTTGCTAATAACTTGCCAGGCCCCTGGGCTCAGTGCAGCATGCCTTCCTATCAGCCCTTCTTCCCAAGTCACAGACAGAAAAAGTGAGGCTGTGAGGGAAGGGCATGAAGAAGGGAGTCTGAGGAGGTTGGGTAGCCTTTTTCTTGGGATTGAAGAGAGCCAGGGGAAAGGAAGAGAGGTTACTTGGAGGCTGGCGTACAGCTATGGCTGTATAGCTGTATGTTTGATTGCATGGGCTGTTAACATGTAAATACACTGAGAACATATGTGGGTAAGTGTAAACTTGTACAGGCTAGCTGACATGTTCACATGCCTTCTATGCAGCAGCCCACAGGCACACATGCTTTCGAGCGCTGGAACATGCTAGTGCATGAATGCTGCCTCTACCATCTGCACATAAGGCACCCGAGGAATCTGGGTTTGTGGGGGTATCCAGATCTGTGGGGGTGTCCAGATCTGATCTTTTTCTGATACAGCTTCAAAGTGTCTTGTTAACAAAGGGACAGAATGGTCCCAGGGCTCTTCCTTCCAGTTAAGAGCTCAGTATGGGAGTTGGCTGGGGGGGGGAGAGAGAGAGAGAGAAAGAGAGAGAGAGAGAGAGAGAGAGAGAGAGAGAAAGTAGTGGGGGTGGGGAGGCTCTTATCTCTCAGACTTCTGCCTCTATGCCCTTTGAGCTGGGGTAGCCCCTGCCCCCCACATTCTTGGTTCTTTCTCATCCTCCCCTCTTCTGTGTGTAAATATTAAAGAGCTGAGCCTGCAGGGCTGATGTAGACATGGGGAGAGAATGAAATTAAAAAGGATTCCCTTGCCCCCACCCTGACGCCCCCGCCCTGCAGTCCCCCGCTCCCGCTTCCTCCCCTCTCCCCTCCCCTCTGTGCTTCCACATGTCTCTCCTCCCCCCAGTCCAGATGGAAGCTGGCTCCTTCAGAAAGGGGGCTCAGAACAGGGTGTGGGGAGCTACCTCTCTCGGCCTCCCCCCAGCACATCTGCCTACAGGGCTGAGAGCCCCCTTGTGAGTATTTCTTTTATTTTGGGGGTGGTGGTGAAGAAGGAAAGTGTTTTTTAGAACCAGCTGTGAGTGGCATTGAGAGGCTGAAAGGAGGTGGGTGGGGTCCTATCTCTAGGCTCCCTCTGGGAAGCTCCGGTTCTGGGCTTCTTTTCTCTTTTGGGACGTACAGGGAAGGGAGGGGTATCAGGTGCCCTTGGCGGATGTGAATGAGTGTGGGTGGGGGAGAGGGGCCTCTGTTGTGGAGAGCTGTGGAGGGCTTAGCCAGCTCCTTCTTGCTTCTTCCTGCTCCTACCTGACAGTTTGGGATTCTGGCAGCCCAGCCTGGCTGTTGCCAGGAGCTGTCCTGAGTGCTGAATGGGACTGGACGGGTGTTTGTGCTTCTGGAGCTGTCCTGAGTGCTGAACAGGGCTGCGTTCTGGTGGATGATGGAAAACCAACTGGGCAATGTGCAGGGCTCACTGGAAAAATTCTCCCCGATGACCCACTTTCCAAGGGCAGAGTCCTTGGATAGAAATATAGATTCTGGGGTCTCTCCTGTGGATTTGTGAGTGGTGTTTGGAAAGGGAGCTCTTTCTCCTTGCTTGACTTCACTCCCCTCTTTCAGAAACCATCCTGTTAGTAGGGGGTTAGGGATGGGGGAGTGAAACTGTGGCTGTGAGTTCTTTGGGGATCATATTTACTGCAGAATGATTAGGGGTACTGTCCTCAGCCTTTCTCCTACTGCCCAGAGGTTTAGGCTCAAGGCATTTCTGACTTAAGAGAGCTTGGGTTTTGCAGGTTAGGCTGAGGTAGCTGGAGCTCAGTAATTCAGGATAATCTGACCACTGGGTATACTGGGTATTCCGCTACCCCCCCCCCCCACTCACCAGGCTTTGAATCTCAAGACAAGGACACTGAAATACTCTGCAGGCTGGTCTTATGCTCTGCCCATCCCTAGCCTTAACTCAGGGCAGCATTTGGGAGAGACTTTTGTTGGGGAGGGAGATTTCTAAGCAGAGGATTCAAGGAGTGGGTGGGGTTGTTCAGTGCCATGGAGAAGAGACGGAGGAGGCTACAGGAGACAGGGCAGTGGGAAAAAAGGAAGATCTAGGGGGAGTAAAAATTATTCAAATCGAGGGATGAGGCCTGACTTTTAAACCTTAGTTGCCCTGGTTATCATGTTTTCCCCTCTGACCTGTGATGGGGGTCATCTCAGTTATCTGGATTCTTGTGCTGTGCCTTTGTAACTGGGAAGGAAAGGAGTCATTTCCCCAGGTCCCTTCCCTTGTCATCCCAGGGGGATGAGAGCCAAATGTCAGGACATGCAGATGAGACTGTGGGGGCACCCAGGCAGGAGGGGTTGATGGCAGCTCACCTCCTTTTCCCCAAAGGCACAATCAGATATTCAAATGGATCCTTCTGGGAGGGGGAGAAGGAAAGGGTTTCCAAATGATGCTGGGCAGAAGCTGGGTATGGCAGTGAGTTCAAGGCACAAGGGAGAGCTGTCTAGGGAACCTCAAAACTGAACCAGTTCCTTCCTTCCCAGACAAGACTTCTGGCTAATAAGGACCCCTTCACCTATCATGTTTTTGATGTAGCTCATCAAGATGATTCCTCCCTTCTCTAGCTACTTGAGAGGAGCTGAGTTTTCCTGTGCTGTGGGTGCTGGGAGGTGGTGGGTGTGGGTGTGGGTGCCTGTTTGGGGAGGGGAGGTGTTTGTGCTCTACTCAGCTCCCTTGGTTACATAACAGCTTTGATAAGACTTTACTTTGGAGCTGCTGCTACTGCCTGAAGCAGTCACCCCTCCACCCCCACATGGAATGCTAGATGTCCACCCCCTTCTCCTAGGCCCCTTGGAGAGCCCGGCTATTCATGATCTAGTGTTCTAGCAGCTGCTTCCCTGCCAGGAGGTGTCTCTAACTTGCCTCCCTGTTTCCTGACTGGCTCTTGTTTTTGAATATTTGCTTATTTTTGTTATTCTAAGCCCAGGTTACTCTTTTTACATTTGTGAGCCTCCTGGTCTACCTTTTCCCCAGGCAGGGCCTTTAGAGTAGGGTGGGAGAGGTCCACTGGACCTCATGAAGCTACCCTATAGGGAAGAATGAGACATCCTTAGGAGATTTTAGAACCTGAGCTAGTTGCCTTCTTCTGCTTCTGTGTTTGTTTTTGGAGTTGAGAAGTGGTGGAACATATACAGTCTTGATAGTTCTCTTCAATTCCCTTCAGCTTCTTTGTTATCCCCATCCAAGTTGCCTGAGCAAATACTGGTTTCTCGAGGCACAGAGCAAAGGAATTTCAGAGCTCTTCTTTACAGTGCCTTTTTCTTTTACTGAGAGTGGGTGAGATGGGATGTATCCAGGAATGGAGCACATCCCACTGATAATGGAGAAGTGGGACACTCGCAAGTCAGCAGATGCCTACTTGGGTTGTTACTTGGAGAGAATCAAGACTTCTGAAGCTGGATGTTGGTGGCTCTAATCATAGCTATTCAGGAGGCTGAGATCTGAGAATTTGGTTCTAAGCCAGCCAGGTCAGCAAAGTTTGAGGGACTCTTATCCCCAATTAACTACCAAAAAGCCAGAGTGGAAGTGTGGCTCAAGTGGTAGAGTGCCAGCCTTTTAGCTTAGAAAGACTCCAGAGTTGGTATATGCGTGCATGCGCATGCATACACACAACTTCTGGCTTTGTAGACAGGGCAGAGTCAGATATTCTCATGAAAGTATCTGTGACTGTGTATCTGCACACTCATATATTTATGTATGCTATATGTCTAGGTACAAATACATTTATGTGTATAAATATATATGTATGCATCCATGTATATGTGTGATATGAAAGTAATTAAAATATGTGTGTATGTGTGGTGTGCTTACTCAGTGATGCATATGTGTATATAAGCTTGTGTGTGAAATTTATATGGGGATACATACATAAGTACTTATATGAATAACATATGACTATATGTGCATAAGTGGATTCATACGTATGAAGAGAGAGATTGATTTCTACTGAACATTGGGGCTGTCCAAAGTTGTTTTCCCACTTGCTTGAACTTGATCCACTCTGATGTGCTTGACTTTTCTCATAAAAGTGCTCCCTGAAGTCTATCAAATTCTCATGTCCTAGGGAGCCAGTGATTCTCCACCACCATCCATATACAGGGTTGCAGAGGGAAAATGTGTTTGTCTTTGGGGACAACTAAGGTATCTCAGCCCAGTGCTGTTCAGATGCTGTGGTGTTCTGAGATGTATGTGGGGAATGAATATGGGAGGGGGAATATTACTTTTACTATAGACATTTCAGGAATAAAGAACAAGTTAAAGCCAGGTGCCGTGGCTCACTCCTGTAATCCTAACTACTCAGGAGGTTGAGATCTGAGGATCATGGTTCAAAGCTAACCCAGGAAGAAAAATCTATGAAACTCTTATCCCAAGTGGTAGAGAACTGGCCTTGGGAAAAAAAATCCATGCAAGAGCAGTAGTCTCTTGAGTTCAAGCCCTAATACCAGTGTGTGTGTGTGTGTGTGTGTGTGTGTGTGTGCGTGCGTGCGTGCGCGTATGCGTGCGCTTGTGTGCACTGTAAGTTGTACACCTCATTTACCTAGCCTGCACAAACAATCTTTTCCCTCATCTCATACATGTATTCATTCAAGCAATGTTTATTTTACATTGGTAATGTGCCCCAGATTGTGGAGATGGTCCTGGACCTGAGAACAAGTAAGGAAAGTGTTGAAGGAAGGTAGCATGAGGCAGTAAGGGACCTAAAGAAGGGTAGGTCAGCTCTGGATTGGGGAAGGGAAGAGTTTAGTAAAGCATCTGTAGAAGAGAGGGCTTTGAGCTGAGACTTACAAATGGGGCATATGTCTGCCAATTGGACTAGTGTGGGGAATCGTATTGCAGTGGTAGAAAATGTCCCAGCTGATCTCTCTGAGTTCACCCTATCTGAGCAAGATGAGGTCATGCCATGTTGATGGCCTTTCCTCTCACCTGGGTGACATCTAGAGTACTTAGTAGAAACTGAGTGACCCAAGTCTTGGGTGTAAAATCCCCCCTTGACCTGGTGAAGATATGGAGCACATCCTGCTTTGGGGCTGCTGTGTTTACCCTCATCCTGAATCGCTCTTCCCTTAGACATACATGCAACTCACCCTCTTGACTTATTTAAGTCTTTGCTCAAAAATGTGTTTTTTTTGAGAGGCCTCCTCAACAATCTAACTGAAATAGACTCTTGTCATTCTACCCCCTCAGCCCAGTTTATATATACCTTTACATTTCAGCACTTGCCACCACCATCTCAGTGCAACACCCCCCTTCCCTCACTAGAATATGAACTTTCGGAGAGCCAGGAGAACTGGGCACTTTATAGGTTGTGTGTGTGTGTGTGTGTGTGTGTGTGTGTGTGTGTGTGTACTGGAGCTTGAACTCAGGGCTTGAGCATCGTTCCTTAGCTTTTTTTCCCTCCCCCTCAAGACTAGCACTCTAGCTCCAGTTCTGGCTTTTTTGGTAGCTAATTGGAGATAAGAGTCTCGTGGGTTTGCCTTCCCAGCCTGGCTTCAAACCTCAGTCCTCAACTCTCAGTCTCCTGAGTAGCTAGGATTATAGGCGTGAGCCACCAGCGCTCAGATTTTATAGATTTTTTTTTTATTCCTCTATCTACTGGGTCCAGAACAACTGACCCTGTGTAGGGTATGCAGTATATCTGTAATTAATCGCAGTTAGATCTCGTTGGCAGCCGTAGGGAGTGGATGCAAGGTAAGGAGACTGGCCAGGAGCTTGATGTGATAATCTAGGTGAGGGATTAGGATCAGGGTAGCCTGGTGTAGAATACAGGCTGTGGAGGTAAAGGAAGTTTGTGCACACCTCTTCACATGTCCATACATGTGAACACATATTTATCTCTGCCTGTCATTGCTCTGTCTCACTCTAGGGGAAGGATATGGAGGAAAGTAAAAATGTATGTATGTATGTGTTTGTTTTGCATGCCATGAACACTTTGTGACAAGCTGGTCACCCTCAGCTGCCCTCTCCCTTCCTTTTGGATCTTGTCATCATCATCCTATATATACCCATTTCTGCCAGCCAGGCTGCAGAGTTCAGGGTCTCTGTGATTCCATTCCATAAGTGATTAGAGGTCCTACCGAAGAGAACAGGGGTAGGGAACAACGAAGGTCCTGAAAAATGGGAAGAAGCTTAGGAAATCAGAGCCACAGACAGAGCCTTAGACACATGGAGAGGAAGGGAAGAAAAAGAGGACTGTGGAGAGCTCAGGCATGGCCCAGACTTGGGGAAGGAGTCAGGCTTGGGATCTCTTCTATGTCATCTCTCCTAATGGCATAGGATGGGCTTGAGAAATGTTGGTCCCTGGGGCTGTGATGAGAAGTCAGGTCCTCTATCCCAAAAGAGCATAGGGAATTGAACTTGTTTTGCAGAATGAGGAATTAAGGTTAGACTTCAGGCGGGACCTGTGTGAAGGGACTAAGTAAGGAATAATATGTGGTCAGAGCCGTGAGAAAACAGTGGGAGTTGTGGTTCAGCCCCACCCGTTGACACCTCTTGGGAGTAAAGGGAGGTCAAGATGTAAGACCAGACCCTCTTTGAGAGTTCCTCCCCACCCCCATCTGGGGCTGGGTTGCTGTGGTACAGAAAAGACAGTACAAGAGTCCCTTGGAGTCCTGGGGTGCGTGTACAGGGGACTCCTCCATCCCCTCCTCTCCTGTCTGGGCTAGGGGCTGGGCAGGCGCTGCCGCCGCCCCCCTCACACCTGGGCTGTGAGCATGGGGGTTGGGCCGAAACAGCCGCCAGAGCCGCCCACCTGCCCGCGGTGTCATGGCAACGACTCTGCCCACGTGGACGAAGAGGAAAAGGAGAAGAGAGAAGAGACATCACGACCAACTGGAGGATGAGAGGGGGCTTTTCAGGGCCCCTTGTACTGGAGCCTCCACCCCTCTAACTTGGCCCCAGACCAGCTCTTCACACCCCAGAGGCCCCAGGGCAGGGGGGGGGGGAGTTTGAGTGTCTTTGGATGCCTTGGGTGGTGCTGACCTTGGCCTCCTGGCACTGTGGACCAGGGACCTTGGGGACATGGGGCTTTGACTTGTGCAGACCCCTCTCTCCTTGTCCTGCAAGTCGGGGATGGTGCCTGGGGTTGAGGGGCTGAAAGCCCGACCTACTTCTCCATTTTCTCAGTATTTTTCAAAAGGAAAATGACCCACTTTTCAGCCAATCAGACTGGGGCCTCTTCCCAGGCTGATTCCCTGAGCCCCCCTGCCCAGGCCTCTGCCCCATCCTCAGCCTTTTAGCCACGTGCAGGACCCACTTCCCGAGGGAAGCAGGTGCTCCTGTGTGTGTGTGTGTGGGGGGGGGTCCTTTCCTTCGACATCTGCATCAGGCTTCCAGAGGATCTTGTTCTGTGTGGGTCAGGAGTGGGCCAACATTTGACTGATCCTAGTCAGCCTTGCTTTGGGCAGAGAGTGTTGCCTAGTTCAGTACCTGGGTGCTTTGTTCTGACTACCAGCCCCTTATACTCTCAGAGAATCTCTCCCATCTCATGGAGTGACAGGAAGGGCCCTGGGAAGGTTGGGCACCCTGAGAAGGGTGGGTGGAGGATGGTACCCCTCCTCTCAGCTTGTATTAGTGGCTTGTGGCTGTCTTCCCTGGCTGCTCCATTTCTACATGGAAAGAGAAAGCCCGTGGTACTGGAGAACCATGTCTGTCTATCTGCCAGAATTCCTCCCAGAGACCTCTCCTAGAGGGTTCAGCCCAGTGCCTCTCTTCCCAAGCCCCTCCTCCTCTCCAGAATATTGGTCTGGGCCTCAGAGCCCCCTCCCTCCCTCAGCTATATTGGCCTGGGCTGGCTTGGGGGGGTGATTAGGGATTTAATTATTTAGTTTCTCCAGCTCAGTAGATTAATTCCATCCATCACACGCAGGCCGAGCCTTCTCTCCCTCTCTGGGCTGCCTGGCCAACCCCAGAGGGAGAGAGTATCATTGTTCACCTGGGCCTAGTATTGGATCTGGGGACAATGGATAAAGTTCTTGTTGGGGGAAGATTGGGTATATGACAGTGAGCAGACGTGGGTGCCCACGAGCTGGGAAATGAGCATGTAGAGGGAGCCTGGAGAGAAGCGTGTGGACATATGTAAGCTTTGTGGTTGTGCAGCTTTTGAGCACACAGCTCAGTGTCTCCCATGCGAGTACGTGTGTGGCTGAGCCTTTGTGGGAACAGGTTTGGGTGGATCTGTGCGTTAGGGGATGACAATTACCTATGAGAAGCAGATGCTGTGTATATAAAAGGTGTGTGGGTGACTGCATGGCTGCGCAGTTTGCCGCTGGATGCGTTTAGCAGGAGTTAAATTGTGGATGAGCAGTTTTGGGAGCATGTGTGGCCATGTGTGAGGAAGGGATGGCAGAGGTGGAGCTTTGCTGAGCCTGAGTTCTAAGCCAGGCTCACTGGTGTGTGTGTGTTGGGGGGGGGCGGGGAGGATGTTCCACTGTTGGCCTCATCTGCTGAGATTGGTTGGAGAGATATGCTATTATAACACATGTCTGTTCAGCCTGGCTTTAGTTTATTAGTGATTGGGATTATCAGGCTTGATTTCAGACTCATATTCAGATCTTCTACCACCTGTATGGAGTTAGGCAATCTTGTGCCCATACAAGGCCTCAGTTTCCTCATCTGTGAAATGGGACTAGTAATGGTACCTATTGCATAGGACAGCTAGGAGGATGAAGCATTTAACACAGCATCTGTGTGGTTGCAGCATGCAAATCATAAACTACAGAACTGACAGACATTGGGGGTTTTCTATTCAGTGCTTGGACTTGGCCTCTGCTTGCGTGCCTCCCTGGGCACATCACCCTGGACCAGCTCTTCCTGCTGTGAAATTCTTGCCCAGTTGTAGTCTTTTGTCCCCTCTCTTTTTCTGTTTCTCCCTTTCACCCTATGAATCAGCTCTGGGTTCCTACCTTCTTGATGGTTCAGTCACTGACACTGAGCTCACTGTGTATGCTGTGTTTGTCCACGCAGAGGTAGATCAAACAAATCACAACCTCCAAGGAGTTAACAGGCCATACCCATGTCTATCCTGCTGTTGGAAAGAGGAGGGGGTATCTACTGTAGTGGTTTGGATGGGGAGGGTACTCTTGGTAATAGTGGTGGTTCATGCCTATAATTCTAGCTACTCAGGAGGTTGAGATCTTGACAATTGAGGTTCAAAGTCAGTCCAGGCAGGAAAATCTGTGAGGCTCTTTTATCACCAGTAAAACTACTAAACTAGCCAAAATTGGAACTGTGGCTCAAGTGGTAGAATGCCATCCTTGAGCAAAAAGAGCTTAGGGACAGAGCCCAGACACACACACACACACACACACACACACACACACACACCCTCACACACACCCTCACACACACCCTCACACACACCCTCAAGAACCCTGTGCTTGACTCTCCTGTGAGAGAGGTTCAGAAGGAGAGGACAGCTCCTAGTGCTGGAAATCCTTGTCCAAGCTCACAGAAAACTTACACAAGTCAGTGTGTGATCCCTGGAGGTCATTCTAAGAGCTGGACCACATGGGAAGACCAGTTGCTTATGTGGGCTAGAGGTGGGAAAGGCAATGGTCCTGGCCTGGCTCAGCAGCTTATGCCTGATGGAGCCTTGACATGAACTTGGACCTCCTCCCTGTTATTTTCTGGGGTGACAGTACCCCAGAGGTCAGAGTAGCAATGGTCCAAGTCACACATGAATGAAAGTACTAGGATACCCAGGTCGGGAGAAGCCTCAATATGGAGACAAACATGCATGTGTTTTGCATAGATCAGCTTGGTTATCCATTGTCACAACATGAGAAGGTTGCTATCATTGTCCCTGTTTCACAGATAAGAACATTGAAGCTCAGATAGAGAAAACTAATAGTCCATGGTCAGTGCAGTAGAATGGTTATTCATGGTAGGCTGCAGTAGAGTGTTAGAAGTGGATGATTGTTTCTTCAGTGCCCAGATATGAGGCTGCTAGACCTCTCTATTCTTCATCCTTAGGTCGAGGAGAGACTAACTCTGGCTTCATGATGTGTATGTGTGTGTGTATGTGTGTGTATTTGTGTGTGTGTGTGGATTAGCTCTCTCAAATGCCACTATCTTTGGCCACCCCAGCTGCTCTACTGTTTTATTGTATTGGTTTTACTGCTTGTCGTGTATAAGGTCTTCAGAAATATCCCAGGCAGATTCCTAGATGCATGAAGCAAAATAAGTTTTCAGAATACTCACTTTCTGATCCAGACCAGTCACTATGACCACAACCTTTGCCCAGGGCTGTCTGAGAATCTTCTCAGAAGCCCTGTGTCCAGTTCTCATGAATGTAAAATGGTTTCTCCCTTGCTGCCAATCTGGACATTCCATGAATATAACTTTAGTTGTCATGACATGACAATGAGAAAGGGACTATTCTTGTGTCCATACAAAAATGAGGAAACTCAGACTGGAGGCATGGCTAAAGTGGTAGAATGCCATTTGTGACTGAAAAAGCCTGGGAGAACATGAGGCCCTGACTTCAAGTCCAGGTACTGACACAAAGCAAATAAATGAACAAAAATGGGGAAATTGAACTTGAGAGAGATGAAGCTTCTCCTTTAAAGCCAGTTTAATAACTAGTGGCCCTGGGATGTGAACCCAAACAGTTTAACCCAAGACTCAGAATCCACATTCTCTCACTAGCCATTCTTAGCCAGGGTCCCACAAGGTCTCTCTGTCTGTATCTCTGTCTCTATCTCTGTCTCTCTGTCTCTGTCTGTCTCTGTCTCTGTCTCTCTCTCAGCAGAGAGTAGCTCCCCAAAGAAGGCTCTTGGAGACCTTAAGGAAGGGTAAAGTAGATGGAGATGACTCTGAGAATGAGTTTGGTGATAGAGATGGAAGAGATAGCTGAGGATGGACTGGACCTCATTGGACATGAGGGATGAAGCCACTGAAAATGAATTGTGTCTCAAAGGGCCTTTGGAGGAAGTAGCCCCACTTTTGCTTTTGGGATCTCTGGCCACATAACCCCAGCTGGAGAAGGAGTAGAGGCCCATCAAACTTGAGTGAAGAGACCTGTTTGTGGCTGGGTGATAGAGCCTTGCTCCATAGCTCACTCCAGAGAGCCTGATCAGAGCCTCATGTTTTTTCTCTACAGCATTTGGTTACTCTTTTCCTTCTTCCTCTTCCCCCATGGTCTTCATTGCTCAAAAGGGTACTTCTGGGGGAGAGGTGGACAAACAGGATGAGCAGGACAGGGTTGGAGGCAAGATTTCTCATACCATATCCTCCAGAGAGCTTGAAAGTCCTTCGAAGGAGGGGTGTGGAAGTTCTTTCTGTGGGCTGGGTGCTTGGGAGAAGGGGTGAGAATAGCAGGGGAAGCTGTTCTTCACATAAGAGATATTTAGGGAGCACTTGTTAGTGTCAGGTATTCTTTTACACAATCAGAATACTGTCCTAGGGACAGCCCCTGCCCACTGGAGCAGCTTAGGTTCTACCAGGGGATGATATACTATGCACATATCATGGGTGGTGAAAATAATTTCAAGAGTAATAAGTGTTATGGGAGAGAATCCAGAGAGGAGGCTCGACTTCAGTTAGAGTTGAATGGTCAGGGAAGGGCCTCTCTAAGCTGAGCCCTGAAGGATGAGACAGAGCTAGCCGCAGGGATATCTGGGGCAGAGTGTTCCAGCAGAGGGAACATCAAGTGCAAAGCCCCCTGAGGTGGGATTTTTTTCAAAGAGATTAGAGGTAGTGTGTGTTATTCACAGGCTGAGCACTGTCCAGTGTGTTAGGAAATGCGTTTAGACTCCTATCTGCCTAAATGTCTTGAGTGTTTTGGAACAGCCCATTTTCTGCTGAAGTCCAGCTCTAAGACCCCAGGAAGAGTGGATTAAATAAAGTAATGAAGGTGAATAAGACCGCAAAACTTGTTCCTTCTGTTCTTTTCCTCCATCCTACTTTTTCTCCTGCCGCAGGGAAGGCAAGAGGATTTCCTTGGACTTGTAAGGGGATTGGGTACAAGGTATTCTGAATTTTCAATCACAAGGCTGGGTAAGGAGGCCCAGGAGGACAGTGACCAGAGCCCGAGTCCAGCTACAGAGGTGTTTCCACAGGCATCAGAGCAAAGTTAGGGTCAAATTGGGCAAGGAGGCTCAGGCAGGAAGAGGCAAAAGGTTCAAGGAGGTAGTGAAATCCATGGGCAAAGATCAGGTGGGGATGCTACAGATTAGAAGCTCTGTTAGGGCTCCCAGTGGCTCTGGAATTCCTACTAGAAGTATTGCCCCAGCTACCCAAGATGAAGTCCTGGCCATATTGGTTAGGTCAACACAGGGAAAGGCAGGAGTTAGGCAAAGCCTGAAGCTTGCCCACAGGCATGGAGGAAACCTGGGCTTCCAGCAACAAAATGAATTCTGGGCCTCCCTTTGCTGTAAGTTCTGGTGTGTGGGATGACCTCACGGGCTCTACGTGATGGAATTAGATGGAGCTGACCCCCAGTGAGAGAGCAGCTGTACCTTTTTTGCTGCTGTCTGGACCATCATGTCCAGCTTGTAGCTTTCCCAGAAGCTTCCCAAGGAAAGAGTGAATCAGCTCCTATTTGATTTTTGAAACCTTCATCTTTGCCTAAGGCATGCCTTTGTGTCAACCTCTAAAACATGGCCCTTTGTTAAGCACACCTAGATCTCTGGGTCTCCACACAGGCACACTCTGAAGAATGACTTATTTGTTCACCAGCAGACCTTTGACTTAGAACTTGTCTCAGAGAGTTTAAGTGATCGGCCAAGGTCACACTGTGAGCCAGGGGAGAAGGCAATAAAATGACCAATAATGATAGCTATCTTTGTTATTTTCCATGAATTGAGGCACAGTGCTACTTTATTAACCCTCACATTAGTTGTTTTATTTTATAGCTGGTTCTTGGGGCTTGAACTCAGAGCCTTGAGCTCTTGCGAGGATAACATTAGTAATTTTATACTGGCTCTAATATTATCCCCATTTTACAGATAAGGAAATAGGTTAAGAGACATGAATCACCTGCCTCAGTCCACACAGCTAGGAAGTGATTGGAAAGGGATTTGAATGCAGTAGTCTGATGACCAAATCCATACCTATAACTGCTTTGATCCAGGGAGTTCATGAGTCACCTAGGTCCTGAGGAAGGAAAATCAACTGATTTGATTGGGCAGAGCCCTGGGGGAGAGGAAGAGAAAATACTCTGACTCCTTCTTCTGTGGCCCTTTTTCCTTCCCCCATTTTCCATTCTTTTTCTGGAAGGTAATTGCTTGGGGCAGTGACAACCTCCTGGCGAATTACACAGCTGGTTTCCCAGTGAGATTTGTAACAACAACCCCGCCAGCCTGGCAGCCCCCAGCAAGTTCCGGTTTAAGAAACTAATTGCTGGATTGTGTAGTTGGTGCTAAATTGGGTAATTTTTTGGTGACGGCATCTGTGCCATTTCTTCCATTCCCAGATAGCCTACCTCATAGAGGGGATTTGTCACTCAGGACACCCTCCCAGACTCCTTTGCTTCCCACTTCCCAGACAGCCACAGGCATTTGCAGCAGTGGCTGCTTCTTGGCCCAGAGGTTTACCATCTGGGCAGCTCTCTAGGTCCTGGGATAGTGGAGAGATGGTGTGGTGCAGTAATGTGGGTTTTCCTATGGCTTTATGGAGCTTCTTTTATTCTATATTTACCTGAACTTGGACCTGGTGTAAACTTACACTCACCACACAGGGAAAATGGCTAAACCAGGCTCCAGTGAGCTCTGTATGAGGTCTTCTTTGCTTTTATTTATTTGTATGAGTATTTTTTGTGCTGAACTCAGAGCCTAAGTGTTCTTCCATAGCTTATTTTGCTAAAGGCTTATACACTACCATTTAAGCCACACTGCCACATCTGCCTTCTTTTTTTTTTCTTTTTCTGTGAGCCCTGGGGCTTGAACTCAGGGCCTGGGCACTGTCCCAGGCATTCTTTGCTCAAGCCTAGTGTTTTACCACTTGAGCCATAGCTCCACTTCTGTTTTTTTTTGTTTGTTTTTTTGGTGCTTAATTGGAGAAAAGAGTCTCATGGACTTTCCTGCCTGGTTTTGAACTGAGATCCTCAGATCTCAGCCACCTGAGCAACTAGGATTACAGCATGAGCCATGAGTGCCCGGCTTACTTCTTTCTGTTGGTTAATTGGAGATAAAAGTCTCAGATCTGTCTGCCCAGGCGGACTTTTAATGGTCATCCTTAGATCTCAGCCTCCTGAGTAGTTAGGATTGCAGGCATGAGCCACCAGTGGCAGACTTGTTTTTACGGAAAAACAACAACAACAACAAAATACAAGATTCACTTTCATTACTGTGTTTACTTTGGAATAGCATTTAATAAGCTTGACTTCTGTGGGCTAACAGCACAGGCAGGAGAGAAGAGAAGCTAAGGCTTTGGAGTCAGGCCATACTGCGCATGACTTCTGGCTGTGCCACCAGCTTCCAGGTTGATCTTAGGCAGGTCAGTTAGCATCTCTAAGTCTAAGAAGTCCCTCTAACCCTGTGAATTAGGAGAGGGATCATATCTATCTCTTGGAGTCATTTTGGGACTCAAAATGTCATAAGTGAAAGGATCTTGTTCTTTGTAGGCTCACATTCACTCAGCACACACCTGCCACTTGCAAGTATTGTGCTAGAGGTAGGGAAGACGAAGTGAATAAGATGGCCACAATTCCTACCTGGAGCTTACATTCTGGTAGGAGAAAGAAAGGGAGGGAGGGAGGGAGGTAGATAAGAGAGAGAGGCATCTCAGACTCACACAAATTTAAAATGGTAACGATAGAAGAGCAGTACATGATGCCTTGAGAGCAAACAGCAGGAGGATCTGACCTAGTCAGGGAGGCCAGAGAAAGCTTCCCTGAGAAAGAAACAACTGGGCTGAGATCTGAAGGGCATGCAGGAGTTAGCAAGGCAGAGGTGGGCAGGAAAGGCTTGCTGGACAAGGGGAATAGGCCCCATGATGTGAAGGATCTTGGAACTGGAAAAAAAAAAAGGCTGGCTTGGCTGAAGCAGAGAGAGCAAGGGGAAGCATGTGGTGACAGGGTGTTAGAAAAGTGGGAAGGGCAGACCCTGGTTGGACAGGGCAAGGTGCTTTGTCCAAAGGACATCAATAAGTTAATGAAGAGTTTTAGCAGGGACTGACATGATCAGATGTTCAATTCCAAAGATCATTTGGGTTATAGCAAGGTAAGAACCAAAGCAGGGAGGTCATTTAGGAGTGTGTGTGTGTGTGTGTGTGGTGTGTGTGTGTGCACGTGTGCGTGTGCACGAGTGCATGCCAGCCAGTATTGGAGCTTCAACTCAGGACCTGGGTGCTGTCCCTTATCTTTTTCACTTAAGGCTGGTCCTCTGCCACTTGAGCCACACTTCCATTTCTGGCTTTTTGGTGGTTAATTGGAGATAAAAGGTCTCATGGACTTCCCTGCCCAGCCAGGCTTTGAACCATAATCCTTAGATCTCAGCCCCCTGAGTAGTTAGGATTACAGATGTGAGCCACTGATACAAAGCTTCAGTTAGGAGACTTTTGCAGATGTACAGGCAGAAGGTGATGTTCGGAGGTGCAGTTGGATTCGTTAGCAAAGCTTTCTGCTGCAAATGCAGAAAATCTGCTAATGATGGTTTAAAATAGAGTTTATTCCATATCACATCCAGGACTGAAGAAAGGCAACTGCTTGTGTTCGTTCCATGGCTCACTGGTGCTGGGGCTAACATCTCTGCAATTCTTGAGGCCTCTCTCAGGGTGCCAAGCTCTGGCCATCATGATTTTGTTCCAGCCAAAAATAAAGGGAGAAAGGATGGCACACTAGCAAGCCCTACCTCTTTGGTCACAAAGGCAAAAATATTTCTGAGTAAACCTCATATTTTTATATTACAAGAGAGACTTGGGAAGGGAAAAAAGAGATGGGGAAGGAGTTATTTAGCTAGTCAGCTAACAATGGTAGATATGAAAATAAGTGGGCATGTCTATTTTTTAAAAAATGTTTTAAGTAGTTGAAAGGGGTTTCAATTCAACAAGTCAAATTATGAGTAGGGTGTATCTTGATCAATCATTCTCCCCCATCTTTCCCAATTCAATTCATACCCTCAAGTTACATGGGGCACATCTATTTTTAGGAAGTAAAATCCATAGGATTGATGATGAATTGAATTGTGAGTCCCTTCTCACTTGTTTTTCCTTCTCATTGATTACCATTAGTAATGGGGTGAGGGCAGAGGGTGGTGGGGGAGGATTGGAAGGCATAGTACATAGGAGGAACCTAGCCAGGAATGGAGTCATTTTGTTTGAAACAGGGTCTTGCTATGTAACCCAGGTTGGCCTAAAACTCACTCTGGAGCCTAGATTGGCTTTGAATTTACAGTCTACCTGCCTCTACCTCCCAAGAGCTGATATTACAGAGAGGTTTGTGCCACAATACCCAGCAGTAATTAAATCTTTTCTTAAGATTTGGGGCTATAGCTCATGCTTAGCTCATTTACTTAAGCCTGCAGAAGGCCTCTGGTTCTAACCCCAGAATTGCAAATAAAAACCAAACACCCAAATCTTTTCTTTAGGAAACCTGCATGCTGGATAGTCCCTTTCCTTAGTAACGGAGTTCATTGTCTACAATCTGGTCTTTGGGGATTTTGGAAATAAAAACTAAAGGCTGGGAAGTTGGCTCAGTGGTAGAGCACTTGCCTTGCATGCCTGAGGCTCTGGATTTGATTCCTCAGCACCACATAAGCAAAAAGAAAAAGCCGGAAGTGGCACTGTGGCTCAAGTGGTAGAGCACTAGCCTTGAGCTGAAGAGCTGAGGGACAGCACCCAGGCCCAGACTTCAGGCCCCATGACCACACCCCCCCAAAAAAACTATATATGAGATTACATATGAGATTACCTTTGAGTTTATAAAGTGGTTTCTTAGGCATTGTGTCCTTTGATATTTGTTAAAGTCTGGGATGATAGATGAGCAGATATCATTAGGCTTAGGAAAGTTAGGTCAGCTGTCTGGTATCATACACCTCTGGCCTGTAGGATGTGGATCAGGCCATGGGGGGGTTCTTTCTGGAGAGGAGCAATCACAGGGGCTCTTCTCTGAACTAGAACTGGGAAAACCTGGATTGATATTAATGAACAATTTTGACAGATCTTCATGGCAGCTTGGTGGCTCAGCAGTGGCACTTGTGTGAAGCTGGGGGCAGAGAACACCTGGAAATACCCACAGTTGGGAAGCTCAGTGAGGTTCCAGCTTGACATGACCACCGACAAAGCAAAAGGGATGATGCAGGCTTCTGTCAAAATGGCCTTTGTGTTATGAGTCTCAGACATGTGTCAAGAGAAGCATGTGTCCTTGAGGTGAGACTGGTTTATTAAACCTGTCCAAGGAGAGGAGATGCTTGAGAGTGCTTGAGAGGCAGCCATCTTGGTCTGAAGTCACCCCTGTACCCTAGAAAGGGAGACTTGTCATAGGACCAGGCAGTTGAAGTCACTTTAGTCTTCCTGCAGGCTAGATAACTAATAGTTCTTCTGGTTCAGGATCTGGAGTGGGTGGGGCACTGGGCATGTCTTACCCTCCTCTCTGTGGAAGATTCTCAGGAGCTTCCCCAGTCTTCCTTGTTGTCTCACATTCCTCAGGGTCAGGAAGTTCTTCCTGATGTCTGACTATGTCTCTTCCACTACTATTAATCATGCTTGCAAAACTCGCTCTTTTTTCTGACATCCCTGTGTCTAATAATGGCATCATTAGTCTTCTAGTCACGGCTGCTGCAATCTTCAGAGTCGTCTTCCTTTATAATTCTTTCTCTCCTTCCCCATATTTTCCAAACCTTGTCTACTGGAACTTTCCCAGCCCACCCCTCTAGAATTCCTGACTTGCACACCTCTTCAGCCTTGTGTCTTCTAAGGTTTTCATTGGTAATTATCCACCATTGTCTGTGGAACACACAATCATCTTCTATTTCAATTCAAATACCCTTGGCACTGAGATGTCTTCCTTGATTTCTCTCTACTGAATCTGATCTTGATCTGAGGTAACTTAACATTTTGGCACCTCTCTCTGACACAGTCATTTATTCATCTACTCAGTGAATGTTAATTATAGACCAGCTCTGGTCAAGCCATAGGTTAGATGTTAGAGATGATTAGGATTTAGTTCCTAACCATGAGAAGAGAAATGCTGAAGTTCAGTGTAGTGTAATGGCTGCTTCCATCGTGGTCCCAGGGCATTGTAAAAGCCCAATGGAGAGGCATCTCTCAGAATAAAGAGCACAGAAAGTCTTAAGGGGAAGACAAGGTTTAACATGAGTATTAGCTAGGAGGAGAGTTTGGATGCAGATGAAAAGAGATTCTAGGAAACGGCTTGCACAAAAATATAAGGACTTAAAAATAACTCTTGTCACGGGTGAGAGCTTGTTCCCCTGTTGGATTATAGACTTGTTGAGGGCAAAGATCACACATAAATGACCTCTATATACTTCTCATTCAGAATCTTACTCATGGTATCTACTCAACAAATGTCTGTGGAACAGCCATATTTAAGGGCAAAGAAAATGCTGTGGCTCAGCACCATGGACAGATCACACAGACACCTGCAGTTGGAGGTAGTCCAACCTGTGAGCTAATTTGCATGTATTTGCATAATGAAGCCAACTTTATTTCCCTGGGGGGGTCTGAAGGCTCTGCATCATAGGGCATCCAATCAGTCCTGGTATTGGGGCTGGGGGAGGGAGAGGGAGGTTGGGAAGGGAAACTGTCAGGACCAGAGACCTGTCTCCTGAGGACTCTAGGAGACTGTAATTTCCCCTTTGCTGATCTCCTGTTCTCTTGTCAGGAGCCAGTGGTCCTGAGCCTTCTGAAGTTAGGATTCTTCCCGGTGGTGGGGATCCTGACATCAAGGATGGAACATCTCAGATGGTGAGTGGTAGGGAAGTCTGGGAGATGGGGATTACATTCAGATTCCCAAATCCAAATAACCTAGGCTTGAATCTTCACCACCTACTTCACTGGTTTTGTGACCTCATGGATTTTGAGCTCTGTTTTCTTTCTTTCCTTCTTTCTTTCCTTCTTTCTTTCCTTCTTTCTTTCTTTCTTTCTTTCTTTCTTTCTTTCTTTCTTTCTTTCTTTCTTTCTTTTTTGGGGGGGGTCTTCAGCTCAAGGCTAGCGCTCTACCACTTGAGCCACAGCATCACTTCCGGTTTTTTCTTTTTGCTTATGTGGTGCTGAGGAATCGAACCCAGGGCCTCAGGCATGCAAGGCAAGCGCTCTACCACTGAGCCACCTTCCCAGCTTGAGCTCTATTTTCCCATAGTAAGTGTGAAAAATAGCTACATTACAAGATTGCAAGTATTGGGGAAATGGTAGGAGATGAGCCATGAGCAGGATTTGTAAGAAGTCTGAAACGGGTGGGGGGTGGGGGTGGGGAGAGGAGGTTGGGAGACTGAATCTTAGAGGTGCTACTGTCTGAGTCTTTGAAGCTGTCATCCCCTCCTAGTCAGCAGATGGCCCAAGAGCTGGTCTGGGATGAGGGAGGGCTCCGTCTGCCAGATCCTCCGTCCCTGGCCCTCCTGCTGTCACCCCCTCCTGCCATAGCTCCTGTCCTGGCAGCTCCTGAAGCACTGATTGGTGGCAGCTCTTGCTGAGAGCTGACCTCTCTGTCCTGTAGCCTGGGAAAGCCTGGGGTGAGGGCCGGGGGAGGGGGGAATTGGCTCCAGAGCTGCTTCTCTATCAGCCTCCCATTTCACCAGTCCACTGTTCCTGAGAGGAGGAACTCCTGAGTTCCGTGCCCAGGCTGGATTCAAATGGACCTTGCATAGCCAGCCTTCCTCCTTTATGTCTTTCCTTCCTCTGTGACTTCCTACCATGGAAAGGGACTGTGGGAGAGGGTTAAAAGGCAAAAGGGGAAATTTCATTGGGGGAATATTTGGAACCTAGGAAAGGAAGGCGTCTTCCCTCAGGTTTTTCCTTCCTATCTTAGCCCAAGTGGAGGGAGCATAAACCTGTAGCTAGATTGGAGGAGTAGGATGTGGAAGGAAGAACTTTGGTGGAATTTTGTGTATGTATATTTGAGTCCACTGTTCTTATCACAGGCCTGGCTTCTGCAGCAGTGGGGTATGGGGTAAGATTGAGGCACACTGATGGCTCTGGACCAGTTTATTTAAATCCAGCTTGTTAAAAATGAGTCCACCTAATGACTGGTTTCTTTGATTATTTTGTTTGTCTGCTTGGGTCTCTTTTTGTTCCTGATAATCTAAGGATATTTAAAAACCCATTTGGCTGCGTACATTTCCTCTTATAAGTATTTATCAAATTTGCAGCATTTGATGAATGACGGGATTATTTTTTGCCCTGTGTCTTTGTCTATTATGACTGTTCTAAGGACTTTACAACCCATTTGTGTTAAGATAGTACAATTAATCACAATGAATTGATAAGCATTACCTACAGGGATACAAGATTGCCAAGGAAAGATGGGTTTTAGATGAAGATGACTGTTGTTCAGCCTGAATCCTTTTTCTCCCTGTTTTCCCAGGAGATTCCTGGGGCCTGGCCCCCAACACTATGAAGAGCCTTTGCTGAGGCCATGAGGGGTTACCATGGCGACCGAGGCAGCCATCCCCGCCCAGCCCGCTTTGCTGACCAACAGCATATGGACGTGGGCCCAGCTGCCAGGGCCCCGTACCTGCTGGGCTCCAGGGAGGTCTTCTCTACTGAGCCCCGTTTCTGTGCTCCGAGAGCTGGCCTGGGACACCTTTCTCCAGAAGGGCCCCTGAGCCTGAGTGAAGGGCCGTCCATAGGCCCTGAGGGAGGGTCAGGGGGGGCTGGGGCTGGGGGAGGCAGCAGTACCTTCCCCAGGATGTACCCTGGCCAGGGCCCCTTCGACACCTGTGAAGACTGTGTGGGCCACCCACAGGGCAAGGGTGCCCCCCGCTTGCCTCCTACACTCCTGGATCAGTTTGAAAAGCAGTTGCCCGTTCAGCAAGATGGCTTCCATACACTACCATACCAGCGTGGTCCAGCAGGGGCTGGGCCTGGGTCAGGGCCAGGGTCTGGCACTGCCCCTGAGCCCCGGAGTGAAAGCCCTAGCCGAATTCGGCATCTGGTTCACTCTGTGCAGAAGCTTTTTGCCAAGTCCCACTCTTTGGAGGCACCTGGGAAGCGGGACTATAATGGGCCCAAGGCCGAGGGAAGAAGTAGCTCTGGAGGAGACAGCTACCCTGGTCCAGGATCTGGAGGCCCCCACACCTCCCACCACCACCATCACCACCACCATCACCACCACCACCAGTCTCGACATGGCAAGAGGAGCAAGAGCAAGGACCGAAAGGGGGATGGGCGGCACCAGACCAAGGCCACGGGCTGGTGGAGCTCTGATGACAACTTGGACAGTGATAGCGGCTTCCTGGCAGGGGGGCGGCCCCCCGGGGAGCCTGGTGGTCCCTTCTGCCTGGAGGCTCCAGATGGGTCCTACCGAGACTTGAGCTTCAAGGGGCGCTCAGGCGGGTCTGAAGGCCGCTGCCTTGCCTGCACTGGCATGTCCATGTCATTGGATGGACAATCCGTCAAGCGAAGTGCCTGGCATACCATGATGGTCAGCCAGGGCCGGGATGGATACCCAGGGCCTGGGCCAAGCAAAGGGCTCCTGGGTCCAGAGGCCAAGGCCAAAGCCAGGACTTATCACTACCTGCAGGTGAGGCTTTGTGGGGGTGGGGAACAGGGTTCTCAGCCCTCACCAGGCTTGTCAGCCAGGGAACAATGAGAATGGTTGGCTGGGAGCCAGCTGTCCCTGAGATGACGGAGGGACTAGATGCAGGGTGGCTCAGCTTTGCCTTCACTGTGATACTCTGGACCCCCTTCGGGGCCTGGATTTTTCCATTTGTCCAATGAAGGGCAGTGGCCTCTGATTCTGGTGATGTGTATCAGTGCCAGGAAGATTTCTCCTTGACCTCTTGAACAAGCTCTGCTGGCCTCTGTCTTTGGTTGGAGGCAGAATGTGGTTGAGGAAGGCAGTGGACAGGATGGGTAATGCTCTCTGGCTGTAGCTGCTCTTGAGCTTGGAGGTGGGCAGTTGGAAAGCAGTTCTCTTGCCTCTGGGCCTTCTCCAGACCTTTTCTTCTTAAATCTGGGTGGTCCAGATATTGTTGGAATGTGGAGGTCAGCTTATGCCTCTGCTGAGGCATATTTATTGTCTTTCTGGGCTCCATGTAGTCCTTGTAACTATGGGAGTCTGTTTCACTTGTTTTCCTGGGCTAGAGACACACCCGTTCAAGCCTGAGCCTTGATACTATCCCAGGCAGGGTTTCTGGAGAATGGGCGCTACAAATGAGGCTGAGTTGCCACTTTCTTCCTGTCTTATCACCTCTGAAGCTCTGCTGGTGGGGCTAGGAGTTCTGACCCCTTCTTCTAGAGCCCTCAGCCCATACTGTTTTCATGAGCTCTCCTGCAGTTTTAGTTCTGGAGATCCAGCAGGTTTAGGGTTTTCTCCCAAGCTAACATTCCTCTTAGATAGTTAATCCCCATTCATTCAGTGAGCATCTCCTGGGTGCTGTGGATACAGAGATGTAAGCACAAATGCTGCCAATGAGAGCTCACAGTTTTGAGGGGATCGATCAGGAAGCAGATGGAACACACACACACACACACACACACACACACACACACACACACACACACACATTATGGTAGGCTGAGATAGAAGAGAACTCTGGCCATCAAGGGGATACAATTGGTGGGTGGGCAGTGTGGCTTGGCAACGTTTCTAAGAGGAAAGTCCCCCGAGTTGGATCTCAGTGGAAGAGTTGGAGTTAGTTGGGCTTGAATGAAAGGTGTTCCTGGAAGTGTCTATAGTGAGTTCAGAGGTCTGGAGAAGAGAAGCTGTATGTGTCTTTTGCTTGCCATTGGCTTTGCTAGTAAGTCATTCACTGGGACCGCTCACAGAAGCCCAAGGGAGCAAATCAGGCCATCGTAGAAAGCAGGAAGTGACTTCTAGTATTTGAGACTTGTAGGTTGGCCTTGGGTTGCCCCTTCCCTGGGTAGGGAGGTGCTGACAAGTGAAGGGTACAGAGAAGGAACACCCACCCTTCCTCTCCTATAAGCAAGCCTTTGCCAGCCTTGGAGTTTTGCCACCATTTTCCTTCTCTCAGCTGCTTCTCCAGGGCTGCCTTGACCTCCCTGGGGGCTTCCTTTTTAACATGCATCTCACAGTGTCCTGCAGAGGAGCAAGTTGCTCTGCAGTAGCTGTGGAGTGGGAGCCCTGCAGTGTGGCACCGCATGTCCTGGCTGTCCCATCTGCTGGCATGCCCACTGTTCCTGTCTGTAGAGTTTGGGGCATAGGGGATGATGGTCCTCTTAGGATCAGAAAGTCTGAGCCCATTTTGGAGAAAATGAGGGGGCTGTAGGAACCTCCCAGATAGCCTGGTGCTCCCTCGCACAAAAGCAGGGGAAGCTGGCCCCATCCACTGTGGTAGACTTCCAACCCCTTTACAGATGCAGTGGCTCTCACAGAGACAGCAGCCCTCTCTCATACCTTTTCTGATCCCTTCTTTACTCATTGGGTTCTTGTTCCCTGGATCCCTGTTCTTGGATCCCTGGCTACTTGCAGAGCTCTGTTCCTCCCTGAGCTCTCTTCACTCATTTCCTGTTCTCATAGTATTCCCTGTCCATTCTCTAGCCTCACCTTGCTTTTGAACTGTACATTGACCTGAGCTTTGCGTTCCCTCTCCCTCTTCTTCTCCCTCTCCCTCTCCCCCCCCCTCTCTGAGATACCCTTGTCCTCTTCTTTCCAACAACATTTTAAAATCTTCACTGCCTCCCCAACCCTCTCTTTTGCTTTCACTTATACCTTATCCTTCACAGTGTAGGTGACCATCATGGGCTCCCTCAGAGATCAAGCCAGGACTTGCGTCTTAGGCTGACCTCTCCACCAGGGCTTACAGATTTCCTCACCTCTAATTGCCATTACCAGCTCACAGACAAAGAAAATTACGTGTGTGTGTGTGTGTGGTGTGTGTGTGTGTGTGTGTGTAGAAACCAAGGCTTGACTCAGGGCTTTGAGCTGTCATTTAGCTTTTTCTCTTAAGGCTGATGTTCTACCACTTGAGCCACAACTCTATTTCTAGCTTTTTGATGGTTAATTGGAGATAGAGTCTCACAGACTTTCTTGCCCAGCCTGGCTTTAATCCTTGAGCCTCAGATCTTAGCTTACTGAGTAGCTAGGATTATAAGTGTGAACCATTGGTGATCAACTGAAAAGTTGATTTTATCCTAAAACATCTTTCCTTATCCTCACCCCTTCTACTTCCTGTCTTCTCTTCTTTCCCAGTTTCTTAGAGCACAGACTTTTCTCTTTACTTTCCTTCATTTACCTCCTCCAGTTTGCCTAAAACTTCCACAACCCCATTCTCTAGAGCACACTGGCACTGCTCAAGTGGTTATCAGTGTCCTCTGGAGAGCTGTCCCCAGAGAGTGTCCCCTTCAATGGCTGTAATAAGAGTTAATATTTATGGATCGCTTTCTATGTTCTGGACCCTGAATTGGCTTACTTACCTGTGCTACCAACCCTCTAGTGTGGTATAATTACCATTGCCAACTCACAGACAGGGAATCAGGTACTTAGCACTTAATCGGTTTTGTCCAGGTTTACCTGTTAGCAAGTCATGGCACCAGAATTTGCACAGGGATCTCCTAACTCCTGAGCCCAAGTCACTAACCTCTGCGCGCACTGTGGCATTTGACATAATCGACTCCTTTTATTCTTGAAACGTCTCCTGTTTTTGTGACATGGCATTCTCCTGACTTCCCTCCTACCCCTCTGCCCACTCCTTCTCAGGTGTCTTCACAGGCTTCTCTTCTTTGCAGTCCCTTTTTAAATGTCAGCCAATCTCTCTTAGATCTCTCTTCTCTTCCCTGGATTGCCTATAGATCACTCCTATTGATCATCTACCATTCATGACTCCCACATGTTTGCCCCCAGCCTCCATCTCCCCACAATCAGATATCCAACCATCAGCCTAGCAATTCTATGTCAAACTCAAGGTGCTCAGACATGAACCTATCATCTCTCCTCAAATCTGTTTCTCTGGGGTTCTGTGGCTCTGTGAACGACAAGCACCCGCCTCAGGTCCTCAGCCATCAGCCTCACAGTCATCCTCAACTCCTCCCCACCACCTCTTCCTTCTCCCACAGCTAATCAGGCTAGCTGTTCGCCTTAACACCTCTCATCTCCATCTCCTCCTCTTCCCCTCATTGTCATTGTCTTAATTTAGGCCTCTGCATCTTTTGCTTGGATAGCAACCTCAGCTCCTAATTGGTCTCCCTCCCGCCACTTGAACCCCTGCCCTGCTCCTGGCCCTCCATTATCTAGCCAGCTTCTGTCTGGACTGTTGAGAGCTCCTTCCTAACATGATGTGTTCCTTGCCTAATGCTCTCTGTGGCTCCTCAAGGGATGGGAGGTAGTGGGGGGTGGGGGTCAGAGGATGTAGGATGTAAACAGGCTAAAAGGATCTAGGGAGAAGCAGGGGTAAAAGGTGACTGAGGTCAGGTGATGCTTCCCTGATGGGAATGTGATTGACACAGGTCACTTAGACCTCTGATCTTCAGCCTCCTGGTACCTGGCATGTCAAAACACTAGCTGTTCTAGGTGGCCCTCAATTAAGTGGCAAAGGTCCTGGGAGGATGATGCAGCATCTCTTGTAAGGGAGATCTCAGTGGACAGCCTGAGAGACACTTCCTCTCCCAGTTCTCCGCTGCCTGTTCCTGAGTGTGGTCTGTTCCAGCCCGAGAGAGCACCTCCCACTGGCAGTGGGCAAGAGGATCCTGAGCTCGAGATTGACATGTCTGAGAGACAGAGGCCCTTGTCCCTGCAGGTGCCACAAGACGACTGGGGGGGTTACCCCACGGGTGGCAAGGATGGGGAGATCCCCTGCCGCAGGATGCGGAGCGGCAGCTACATCAAAGCCATGGGGGATGAGGAGAGCGGAGACTCGGATGGCAGCCCCAAGACATCTCCCAAAGCACTCGCCCGGCGCTTTGCCTCCCGCCGCTCCTCCAGTGTGGACACAGCTCGAATCAAGTAAGAACTGAGGGTGGTGGAAGGGGTGGTGGTGTCGGTGACCAGGGATAAGGGTCAGGAAGCTGATACTGGGCTTCTGCAGAGCTGAGTGTGGAGAGGGCTCCAGCTGGGTAGTCCTGCTTAGGGTTCAACTGGGGTGTCTCACTCTGCCTCATGTAAAGGGCTGGGTATACCCCTGCCACAGTTCCTGCATAAGTGTCTTTGGGGAAGGAATCCCTGCCCAGACTTGCCTGGGCTTTTCAAAGAACTGAATGTCAGAGGCCTTCTCCCCATCCTCCTAACAGACCCCCCAATCTGACTGGCATTTTGGCCTTTTCCAGCTGCTGTGTCCCACCCCGGATCCATCCTCGGAGCTCCATCCCTGGCTATAGCCGTTCCCTCACCACTGGACAGGTAGGAGGAGGCCCAGTACACCTGGAGGGAAGAGCGGGAAAGGGGATTCTGTTCCACATTCAGCCTACCTCTGTGTCCCTGGAGAGAAGTCAGGTGTGGTTCTGGGGGGACCCAGAAACCTGCCTTGGGACCTAGTGCTGCCTCAGACTGGGAAGCCCCTGGGAATCACATCTTTGAAACCCACAAGATGTCTTTGAGAAGATGACCTTGCAAGGAGGGACAGGACTAGTTCTCTGGGGATGCCTAGACTTCTCCAGGCCTAACTGCTCTGTGCCCACCCCATGCAAAGGGTATGATTGATGGGTACAAATGGCATAGAGACCAAGCTCAGTCTTTGAGACCATCTGGGCCTGAGTTCTGTTTGTCTTTTGGGACCACAAGCAAGAGACCCTACCTCTCAATGCCTCTGAGTTCTCATCTTCAAAACGACAGTAGTGATAGCTAGCTGTCAGATAGTTGGTGAACGTTCAGTGAAATATAGTATTCCTACATAAGTATCCAGATTGATATTTTATAAAGATGAGTTTCTTACCTAAGTACAGACTTACCCCTGAATTTATAAAGGTGGTGGTAGTTTAGTAATTAAATACAGGATGTAAGGTTGAATTCTAGCTTAGATGACTTACCAGCTGAGTGACCTAGGGCAAGTTACTTGACTTTTTTTGAGCCCCACTTTCCTTATTTAAAAATAGGCATCATAATAGTGTTCTTGGCACATAGCCAGCACTCAATAAAGGTTAGCTATTTTTACTGTTTGCTGGGGGAAAAGAAGCAATGCAAAAAAGCCTCCCTTAAGACTGTCCGCATTGGCCCCCATTGTTGGCAACAGCAGTCTCTCAGTATTTCTTTGTTACATCTCCGGAATCTGGGAATCTGATTGGCATGGCTGTCTTTTCACATCAGGCCAGCCTGCGCTGCTAAACCCACTAGTTAATGCTTAGGCTTGTATCCCTCGACCCATTGGCAGCATCTAACACTGTCAATAGATCTCCTTCCTTCCTGAAACACTTTTGGGGATAACAGTGCCTCTAGATTCTCCCTCCCTCACCCATCCCTTCTTTTTTACTGTGTCTTGGGTACTTGAAAGCTCCCCGGGATTTCAGTACCGGAGTTTTCCAGGGCTCAGTCCCTAGACTGCTTTCTACGCCCACTGCTTAGGTGATCTCATCCAGGCTCATAGCGTTGAATATTACTGAGAGCCTGATGACTCCCGAATGCAAAACTGCAGCCCAGCCCTCCTGTATATGGAACTGTGTGTTGAAATCTCACTTGCTCGTCCACTGGACATCTAGACTTTAATGTGCTCAGAAGTAAATTGACGAGCCCCCCTCTTCCCCATCCATGTTCCAGTCCCTGTCTTCTGATAATGACAACTTTATTCTTCTTGGACTTCCGGTCTAAAAGCCTGAAGTTAACCTTCTCCTTTTCCTCTCTTTTTTTTTTGTCCATCGTGGGGCTTGAACTCTGGGACTGGGTGTTGTCCCTCAACTCTTCAGCTCAAGGCAAGTGCTCTACTGCTTGAGCCATAGCGCCACTTCTGGTTTTCTGGTGGTTTATTGGAGATAAGCATCTCACAGACTTTCCTGCCTAGACTGTCTTTGAACCACGATCTCTCAGATCTCAGCCTCCTCAGTAGTTAGGATTACAGGTGTGAGCCTTCAGTGCCTGGCTCCTTTTCCTTTTCTTAACCTTACTTTTATATTTTGTGTTAGGAATCAAATTCAGGAACTTGTACATGTTGGATATGTGATCTGCCACTGAGCTATACTCTCAGTCTATGAAGTTAGTCTGTCTCCTCTTTCTGTTTGTATCTGTCTATGTCTGTCTGCCTTGTCTATCTGTCTGTCTGTCTGTCTTACCCCCACTCCCTCTCTGTCTTATCCTACATGCACTCTTTCAGCAAATTCTGTAGGTCTCACCTTCAAAACATATGTAGGATCCAACCACCCTCACTACCTCCACTGCAAGTCACTGTGTCCTTTTGTTTGGATGGTCTCATTGCCTTCCAGTTGGTCTTCTACATTCAGCCTGACTGCACTTCATCCTGTCAGGGTAGCCAGAGTGATCATTTAGAAATATAACTACATCATGCACTTTTCTGCTTAAAGTCTCCACCTAGCTCAGAGCAAGCATCAAGGGCTTTTTAGTCTGATTTGTAAGGTCCTACATGGTATGACCAGTGCTACTTGTGAGTTCCTCTTCTTCGTCTCCTTCTGGCCTCACTAACCTCTCTCTGCTCTTCAGTCAGCACAAAGTGCTCCAGCCTTTCGACCTTTGCACTTTCCACAATCTCTGTTTGGATGTCTCATTCCCAAACATTCCCATGGACCAGTTCCTCACAGGTCTTTTCCCAAACACTCTAAAATTAAAATTTACCCCTCCCCAACATTTCCTATTCCTCTTCCTCCTCCTCTTCCTCCTCCTCGTCTTCTCTCCTCCTCCTACTTTACATTATCTAACAGCATATACAGTTGACATATTTCTCTGGGAGATGTGGCTTGGAATCCTGCTTTACAGAAGAAGAAAGAGATTTAAAGCACAGGAGATGTCCCTTTAGTATCTCCAATAATACTTTTCTCTCAGATGTGATTTTGTTTAGTATTTGGTAGAACATCTTTTTCCATCTTTGGAAAAAAAGGTTTATTTGGTCTCCTATGTTTCAGGTATGTTTTTTGTAAATAATTTATAAATTTGGTTTTATGTCTATTTGCTAATTTATCAAGTGTACATTTATATTTATTGTGATTGTTGATATGTTTGGATCTAGTTCTAGAATCTTATTTTGCGCCTTCTGTTTATCATGTTTTGTGCCATTTGGGTGATGCTTTTTCTACTCCTTTGCTGCCTTCTTTTGGGCTGATTGAGTTTTCTTTATTTTCCCTGCCAAATCCTGCCCTGGTTTGACAGTTAGATATTCTATTTTGATCTTTATGGTTACTCATAATTTTAATGTGAGTACTTGACTTAGCAGCCTGAAGCTGACAGTTTTTCTATCCTCCCTTTGCATAAGGGAAAGATCTCGGGACACTTTAAATTTGATGATTTCTTTCCTTCCCTTTTTTTTTTTAATGCAACAAAAATTTGGTTTTGGATAAGAGTATTCCTAGCTCAGTGGTATAGTATTGGCCTGGTATGCCTGAGGCCCCAGGTTCCATCCTCAGTGCCATACAAAAAAAATTATTTTCTCACAATTCTGGATGCTAGAAATAAATTTGCCAGCTGGGATGGTTTCTTCCATGTAGTAACTTGTGTTTTCATATTGTTGTTCAAAGAACATGGCATATTAAATTTGATGAGATACAGTTCATCAAATGTTCTCTTCTTGACTGTGCTTTTGGTCTAAAATTTCAGAGAGGTTTGCCTAATCTAAGATCACAGAAAATTAGGGGCTGGGAAGGTGGCTCAGTGGTAGATCGCTTGTCTTGCATGCATGAGGCCCTGAGTTCGATTCCTCAGTACCACATAAGCAAAAAAGAAAAGCCAGAAATGGTGCTGTGGCTCAAGTGGTAGGGCGCTAGCCTTGAGCTGAAGAGCTGAGGGACAGCGCCCAGGCCCAGAGTTCAGGCCCATGACCAGACCCTCCGTCCCCCCCAAAAAAGAAAACTAATACTATATTTTCATTTAGGTACATAATCTGTTTTTAATTTTTTGGTATGGGTTTGAGATTTGAGTTAAGGGTTCAACTCCACCCTTTTGCATTTCCCCAGCATCATTTGTTGAAAGACTTTTTCTTTCCTCATTGACATTTTTTATCTCCGTTGTCAAGATTAATTTATCTAAATGCATGTATAGTGATGTTTCATATCTGTTCCACTGGTGTACATGAATGTATTTATTCCATTACCACTTGCTTAATTAGGGTAACTTTGTAGTGAGAATAGATTTTTGGTAAATTTGGTGAGCATTGTTACTCTTTGTAAGAATTGTTTTATATTTCATTTTCATATAAAATTCAATTTTGAGGAAGCATGTTGAGAAGGTTAAAATATAGTTGAGAATTTGGAAATACATCGAAGTTGTATATCAATTTATGGCGTACTGTAATGCATTTTTAAAATTTATTTTTGGTGTTGGTCTTGGGACTTGAACTCGGGGCCTGAGCACTATTTCTGAGTGTATTTTTGCTCAAGGCTAGTGTTCTACCATGTTAGCCACAGCTTTACTTCTGCCTTTTTGGTGGTTAATTGGAGATAAGATTCTCATGAACTTTCCTGTCTGAGCTGACTTTGAACTGTGATCCTCAGATCTCAGCTTTCTGAGTGGAAGCCATCAGCTCCTGGCTCCAGTTAGTTTTTATTATTGTTGTTACTTTTTATTTACTTACTTATTTTTATCCATGAATGGCACTCAAACTCAGTATCTGATGTATTTAGTCATTGGTTGATGTTCTACTATCTCTACCATGCCTCCAAACCCCTATTGTTACTTATTACCCTGCTAGTACTAAATTATACATACTCCTGTCTTGTCCTTCTTTCTTGATCACGATAGCTTCTTATATCCATTCTTTACTCCTAAAGTATATATAGCCTTTCAGGGACTGTTAGTAGCAGACTTTAATAAAAAATACGTTTTACCCTCTTCATTTGATATACTTTAGCTCATTGGGGGAATTCCAAGCCAACATTTATTCTCTCTTGGTGTTTTGAAGATATGTCTTTGTCACCTCTCTTCTATTGTTGCTTCTGAGAAGTCTGCCATCAAGCAGTTACCTTTGCAGGAGATTTTCATTCCCTCTTGGTTGCTGTTGAGATCATATTTTGATTTGGATGTTCTACATTTTTTTTTTGGGTCCGGTTGTGGGGCCTAAACTCTGGGCCTGGGTGCTATTCCTCAGCTCTTCAGCTCAAGGCTAGCGCTCTACCACTTGAGCCACAGCGCCACTTCTGGCTTTTTTCTTTTTGCTTATGTGGTGCTGAGGAATCGAACCCAGGGCCTCGGGCATGCAAGGCAAGCGCTCTACCACTGAGCCACCTTCCCAGCCCCTGGATGTTCTACATTTTTACCACAGTATCTTGGGTGTGTGGCTCCTTGAGGGTTCATGTCTCATCAAATTTGGAAAATTCTCTCTGATTACTGTTTGAATGGAACATTGTTTTCTATTCTTCTGTTTTCAGCTCTTTGTTTATTTTTTTGTGTGGTACTAGAATTTGAATTCAGGGCCTTGAACTCATTAAGCAAGTGCTTGAACACCTGAGCCATATCTCCAGGCCCCATTTGTGTTTTGAACCTAGGTAGGTAGCAAATAATTGGGTCTTGCTTTTTTGGGGGGGGGCTGATTGTAGGGCTTGAACTCAGGGGCTGGGCACTGTCCCTGAGTTTTTTCACTCAAGTCTAGTGTTCTACCACCATGAGCCACAGTGCTACTTCCAGTTTTCTGGTTATTAATTGGAGATAAGAGTCTCACAGACTTTTCTGTCCAGGCTGGCTTCAAACTAATCCTCATATTTCAGCCTCCTGAGTAGGCAAGATTACAGGCATGAGTCATTGACACCCGGCTTGATTTTTAAAAAAATCTAATCAGAGAAGCCAGGCACCAGTGGCTGACACCTATAATACTAGCTACTCAGGAGGCTGAGATCTGAGGATCACGGTTCAAAGCCAGTCTGGGCAGGAAAGTTGTGAGACTCTTATCTCTAATAAACCACTCAGAAAACTGGAAGTGGCACTGTGGCTCAAGCAGTAGAGCACTTGCCTTAAGCTTAAGAGTGCAGGGACAGAGCCCATACCTGGAGGTCAAGCCCCAAGACTGACCAAAAAAAAAAAAAAAATCAGTCTCTGCCTTTGAATGAAAATGTTTTTTCCATTTACATCTAAGGCAAATACTAATATAGTTGTGTAGTCTCCTATCTTTTTTGTTTATATGCTTATCTTTTTTTTGGGGGGGGTCCGGTCGTGGGGCCTGAACTCTGGGCCTGGACGCTGTCCCTCAGCTCTTCAGCTCAGGGCTAGCACTCTACCACTTGAGCCACAGCACCATTTCTGGCTTTTTTCTTTTTGCTTATGTGGTGCTGGGAATCGAACCCAGGGCCTCAGGCATGCAAGGCAAGTGCTCTGCCACTGAGCCACCTTCCCAGCCCTATATGCTTATCTTTTACTGAACTCTTTTATGTTAAATAAATACTTTAATGAGCTTAAATAGGTAAATTTTTTACTGCACTATTTGATTTCTTTTCATAATAGTTGCACTAGGAGCCACAATGTATATCTTAGCTTATAAAATAAGATTAATTCTGATAAAAATAGAAGTATTGATACAGTATATCTTCCTTTTCTCCCCCTTTCTTTATCATATTATATAAATGATCTCTGACTAGATTATAAACCTGACCATTTGTCTAAACCAATAATGGTATAATATATATGTATATGTGTGTGTGTGTGTGTGTGTGTGTGTATATATATATATATACGCTTTGTCTTTCAAAGATGTTAAATAAGTGGAAAAACTGCTCAACTTTGTTGGTTATGGGGCTTGAACTCAGGGCCTGGGTACCATCCCTGAACTCTTTTGTTCAAGGCTTGTGCTCTACCACTTAGAGTCATGGTGCTACTTCCAGTTTTCTGGTAATTAATTAGAGATGAGTCTTATGGCCATTTCTTCCCTGGGCTGGCTTTGAACTGTGATCTTCAGATCTCAGCCTTCTGAGTAGTTAGGATTACAGGTGTGAGCCATCAGTGCCTGGTTAGCTTTCAACATTTTGACTAAAATGTCTTTCTTAGTGTTTAACTTACTCTAGATTTATTGAGCTTCTGTGATCTGTAGATAAATGTTTAGGAATCAAAGAAGAATTTAGTCATTACTACTTAAATATTTTTTTCTCTTCCTCCTCATCCCATGTTCTCTTCACCCTTCTCTTCTTTACTGAGGCTCCCATTATATGTGTATTGGTATGTTTGATGTTGTCCCATTTATCTCTAAGGTTCTAATCATTCTATTTAATTCTCCCTCTCTCCCTCTCTCCATTTTTCAGATTGGATAATAAAATATTTTTATCCACTTCAAAGTTTACTGATCATTTCTTACATTGAGCCCGGCTGCTGATGTTTACATTTTCTGTTTTCACTTTCCCACTCTAGAATATCCATTTGTTTTTCTTACAAAGTAAGTTAGATGTGTGGCACACACCTGTAATCATATTTGGGAGGCTGGGGCAAGAAGATCTAGATTTTGAGGCCAGCTGGGAATTTCCACTTCTTCATTGTGGTTTGCATTCATGAAATTGTTATTGTCATGAGTGCCTTTAAATCTTTTAACATGGTTTCCATTAGCTCTTTGACTACGTTCATAATAGCTACTTTGTAGACTTTGCTTGATAAAACCAATATTTTCGGACATTCATACTTCTTTATTTGCATGACTCATAGGTTTTTAAATGCTGAACATTTTAGAGAACACATTATAGTGACTCTGGATTCTTAATTTTTCCCTTCTGAAGATCATTATTGCTTTATTTGTTTGTTAATCCTTGGACTGAATTCTTGGACTCTGTCTTCCCCGTAATATACATTCTTTTTGTTGTTGTTGTCGTGGGGCTTGCACTCTGGGCCTGGGCGCTGTCCCTCAGCTCTTCAGCTCAAGGCGAGCGCTCTACCACTTGAGCTACAGTGCCACTTCCAGTTTTCTGGTGGTTTATTGGAGATAAGAGTTTCATGGACTTTCCTGCCTGGGCTGGCTTTGAACAGGCGTGAGCCATCAGTGCCTGGCTTAATATACAGTCTTCTGATGTCTCCACTCAAGTTTTTTTTTTCTTATACTTTTTAAGCTTCATTTCTGAGAGATTGCTTCTGTGTCTGTATAGCTTAGTATTCAAAGATTGATCAGAAGTTGTACTCAGAAAATTTGAGGCCTTACCCAAGTGTTGGTGGCTCACGCCTGTCATCCTAGCTACTCAGGAGGCTGAGATCTGAGGATTGTAGTTCAGGAAAGTCTGTTACTCATATCTCCAGTTAACCACTAGAGAACTGGAAGTGGTGCTGTGGTAAAGAGTGGTAGAGTGTTAGCTTTGAGCAAAAGAGCTCAGAGACAGTGCCCAGGCCCTAAGTTCAAGCCCCACCACTGACGAAAAAAAAAAAATACTGAGGCCAGGAAGGCTTCCTCTCTCTTCCTCTGGTTCTGTGTGTGGCTTGGGAACAGAAAACATCCGCTGGTCTTCAGGCCTTCCCTGGACTTTATTCATCATCCAGCTCTCTTGTGGCTCTTCAGCACATGAATATGGGTTCTACCAGCCAGGGATGTGTGGGTGGCTTGCATTGCTCTGTTCCTTCACCTAGCCTCCTTCCCAGGATGTATATAGAAGTTATCAAACCCCTTTGGCTGTTTCATTCCCAGGAATTCTCTGCTATAGACTTAGTGTCTCAGTTCCGTGTTTTCCCCACACAGTACTGAAACTCAACCCAACCAGGCTGCTGGCCCTCCCTTTTCTTGACGCTCCAGCTGGGTTTCAGGAGGCCTGGCCCTTGGGCAAAGGGAAGAGCCTCAGGCAAGGGTACTGCAGAGTCCCACTGTGCTTACTCAAGTGTTACTGATTTTCATGGTGGTTGTCTCTTTTTGTGTGCCTTTGATCAATTTTTAGAGTGATCAAGTTTCTCTAGCTGCTGCTGCTGCTGCTTCCTCCTCCTCCTCCTCCTCCTCCTCCTCCTCTTTTTCTTCTCCTCCTGCTCCTCCTGCTCCTCCTCTTCTACTTCTCCTGCTCCTTCTCCTCCTCCTTTCATCTGGAAAATTCTTATCTAGTGTCATTATCTCTTTAAATATTGCCTTTCTCTCATATTCTGCATAATCTCTCCATCAGGAGCTCCTATTACTTGTAAGTGGGACCTTCTAATTCTTTCCTCCATGTTTCTTAGTCTCCCTTTTCTTCAAGTTTTCCATCTGTTCAGGCCTCTCTATGCTGCCTTCTTGGTATGATGTGATGCTCAGATGCGTCTTCTGGTAAATCAGTTTTTCTTCTGTTGTGACTCAGTTTTCTTTTTTTTTTTAACTTCACAGGCATGTTTCATTTCTAGAAACCTCATCCCCACAAAAAAAACTTTTTCCTCCAAAGTTTTTGTTTTTCTCTTTTTTTAAGTTTTAAAACTTTTAAGTTTAGTTTCAACTTGGGCACAGTGGTGCACACTTGTAGTGCTAGCTACTTGGGAGACTGAATTAGGGGATTAATTTAAGCCTAGGAATTTGAGAGCAAGCCAGGCAATGTAGCAAGGCACTATCTCAAAAAAGAAAAAAATTGTGTTGAACAATTTTTAAAAGAGATTTTGTTATAACTAACATTAGCTGCTGTAAAAGATAAAGCCTGAATTTTCAATGATTTGATAGCAGTTTAGTTCTTGTTGATGTCACAGTTTGTATTAGTTATCTATTGTTACATAATATATTATTCAGAAAACAGTATCTTCAGATCAGAATCAGAGCATGGCTTAGTTAACCTGAACCTGGGACAGGTGTCTCAGAAGGTCTCAGCCAATGTGATAGCCAGGCCAGGCACCAGTGGCTCACACCTGTAATTAGTTACCTAGAGGCTGAGATTTGAGGATTGTGGTTCACAGCCAACCCAGGCAGAAAAGTCCCTGAGATTCTCATCTCCAGTTAACCCCAGAAAGCTGGAAGTAGAGCTGGCTCAAAGTGCTAGAGCACTAGCCTTGAGCAAAAGAGCTCAGGGACAATGCGCAGGCCTTGAGTTCAAGTCCCATGACTGACAAAAACAAACAAACAGAAAAACAGTGATGTCTAGGGCTGCAGTAATCTTAAGACTTGACTGGGGGAAATTGCCCTTCCACATTTGTGCATAAAACAATAGGTAAGCTTCAGCTCCTTACTGCCTTTTGGCCAGAGACAGCAGTTTCTTACCACATTAGACTCCCTTTAAGTCTGCTTACAACATAGAGCATCCCTTCCTCATAGTGAAGAAAGAGAGAGAGAGAGAGAGAGAGAGAGAGAAATAGACAGGCAGACAGACAGATAAGAGAGAGAGATTGGCCATACTATGCATACTGGTTTCAGAAATGATGTCCTGGCCAGAAGTATGGCTCAGGTGATCGAGCACCAACCTAGAAGTGATAAACCACTTCTGACATATTCTACTCATTAGAGATGGGCCAATAAGAGCCGGGCACTGGTGGCTCACACCTGTAATCCTAACTACTTAGAAGGCTGAGATCTGAGTGATTGTGGTTCAAAGCCAGCCTGGGCAGGAAAAGTCCGTGAGACTCTTATCTCCAATAAACCACTCAGAAAACCGAAAGTGGCGCTGTGGCTCAAGAGGTAGAGCAGTTGCCTTGAGCTGAAGAACTGAGGGACAGTGACCAGGCCCAGAGTTCAAGGCCCACAACTAGCAAAAAAAGAAATGGGCCAATAAGTGCCCTTGCTCCAAAAGAAGAGTGTACATGCCAGGAGGCAAAGCTGTGGGGGGACAGTGTCAGAGATGTCTCTTGAATAGACACTGCTAGCTCATCGTCACTGGAGCGTTTTATAGAAGAGGCCTGAGCAGCTTGGGTTGGATGTGATCCCCTAGGACACACTTTCCGGTTGCTTCTGTTAGAATATTCCTGGTCTGGGACTTGCAGTTGCTTCTGTTAGAATATTCCTGGTCTGGGACTGCTTTATGTTAATTTTTAATCTTGGGCCATTTGAGCCCATGCAAATACACAGTTCTACGTCTGTGGGAGGACTGGCTGTGGGCACAGACTGAGATTTGCCTCCTTTCCTGTACCTCCCCCTTGTCATTGGCCTGTAGTGATGAGTGCTTTTTATTCTAGTCTATAGTTTCATCAAAGGTTTACGGAGATTCCCATTTCTGCTTCTCACTTGGGCTTAATATGGGCCCAGAGCCTCACTCCTGCAGCCCAGTATGTGTTAAAAGCGGGGTCTTTTGGTTACTGAGTCCAGCAGCCCCTGCTCCCTGCTCCTACCTCCCGCCTCCATGGGGCTGTTTGCAGAATTGGTGCATTCAGTTCATATTCTGATTTTCCAGTCTCTTCTTTGCTTTTGTCCCCTAGGGACTTATCTGGCTTTCTTGTGAGCTCAGCTATGCATATAAAATGATGTTGGTTATGTTTTATCTCCAGTCAAGGAGTGGTTTGAAATGGGAAGGAGGCATTTCCAAAGGTTAGCTAAGCTAAATAATATCCATAAAGTGGACCGGATGTTGCCTGGCCCCCCATCTGGACCCATCAGCCCTAGCAGGGACAATTTTCCAGTTAGATTCGGACAAAGTATTTTTCTCTTAATCTCCCGTGTGCTTGGAAATGGCTACTGATTCCGGGCCTGCTTTGGAGGCAGGCTGAGGATTTCTCATTTCCCAAGAGGAATCTGTTGACCTTGGCTTTCTTGTGTGTGGGGGCTGGGGAATGGAGGAGAAAGCGGTGAGGAGGCTAATGGGAATGTTCTCAGTCAGATGTTACCATCTGATGATCAGATAGAGAGCAGATCAACTTCAGTGCAGTGCTCTGAGAGTCTGGAGGAGTCTCTGTTTCTCTTGAGACCTGCTCCCTGGTTGGAACCTCAGAATCTCTTCTCAGCTGGAAGGTGTAAGGCACCATGGAATTGTTTACTCTCCTGTCTGGTTCAGTGTATAGCTTATGGGTGGGATTTCAAGAGCTTTCAAACTCTGGAAACAAAGAGGCCTCTTGTTCTGAGTGGTATTGTCACAGTGATTTAAGAACCTCTAGATACTGATAATAGTAGCTAAAATTTACTGAACATCTATTATATCCTCATAAAACCATGCCTAGTAATTTACATAAAGAAGAGTTCACTGAAAGTAACTGTGATGTGACGTTCCTTTGGTCTCTGGTATCCAGACTCTTCTAACCAAGAATGTACTTGTCTAGCTTGTTAGTTCAGCTCCCCTGGGCTCCAGGAGGGACTGTCTGGGATGAGTTGGTTCTAGCTGGGGAACCCTTTGAACCCAGCCCCCAAGTAACAGGAGATGATTCAGCTTCTGTGTTTGAGGAAGTACCTTGGCAACTGCTGTCCTTGGTTCCCCTGAAGTCCAGAGAGGAGGACTGAGAGGCCGATTATAGGAGTCACTGAGAGTCACACCTGCTATAAGCGTGGCTTGTGCCAGTCAGACAGAAGGACACTTAACTTCCGCTGGATCTGGGATTGATTTTTTTCCATAGCCTGTTATTTCTGTGCATTTATAATGAGGTTCCTTTAGAAAGAGCTGCATGAAGAAGACTAGTCCTTTTCCACCATTGGACCTACATTACAACCACCTAGCTTCTATGCCTTGCACATTTGGCTCTGAGCATCCACACAGCCAAAGCAGAGAGCAGCATCTAGTTAAAGGGTCTGGGTTAATGGAGGTTTAACAAGCTTCCCTTGGAGGTTGTGGTGCTCAGTCAGCCTTGCAGGGGAGACAAGAAGTAAGGCATTCATTTTAAGCTCTACCACAGGGCATCCTGGGCAACTCATTTGCCCTATCTGAGTCTCAGTTTGCCCAGTAGTAGGATGGGATGGAAATTCCTGCTCTACTTGAAGCACTATCCAATGAAATTGTGTTAAGCTAAGGAGGCTGGATTATGGAAGTGCTGAGGTGAGTTTTACATGTGGATTAAGCCATTCCTTAGTCTTTGTTGATTGTACATAAACATGATGGCACAAATCTTTCTGGAGAGATGTCAGGATGCAGCCATCAGATACCTACTGTTACATTGCCTTGGGCCTCTACATAATCATTCACAGAGGGCCACCTCTGACTTGTGACAGGAATAGTTGTGATCCTCTTGAGCACCTGGCCTGTGCATGCCAGCTAGGTCCTCAGGCCTCCAGCTTGCCACCAAGGGCTTTGTTTGCACCAAATGCCTCCAGGTCTCCTTGAGTCCCCCTAGATAGTGCCACCATTACTCCAGTTTGACAGGTGAGCCCCTGAGGCCCCCCATGCTTTCACTTCCCAGGTCACACTGCTAGGAGGCAGCAGAGCCAGCATTTGAATCCAGGTGAGTCTTACTCTACAGCCTGTGCAGGCAACATTTCTTCTGTGCTGTGGCTGGATGGAAGCTCAGGGTAAAGTCTATACCCACGCAGAGCAATGCTCAGACTCTTTGTTTTTGTGTTGGGGTACAGAGCTTACCTCTGGTTCCACCTATTTCTCCATATATTTTATCATGTCCTTTCTTATTTATTTGTTTGTTTGTTTATATTTGTGGTAGTATTGGGGCTTTAACTCTGGGCTAGGATATTCTCCCTTAGTTTTTGTTTTGTTTTGTTTTGCCTAAGGCTGGCTCTCTACCACTTGAGCCACACCTCTACTTTTTTATTTTGTTTTTATGTCAGTCTTGGGGCTTGAACTTAGGGCCTGGACACTGTCCCTAAACGTTTGTGCTCAAGATTAACTCATTACCATTTGAGCTATTTCTGGATCTTCTTTGGTAGTTAATTGAAGGTAAGAGTTTCATAGACTTTCCTCCTTGGCCTCACTTTGAACTGCAATCCTCAGATCTTCTGCCGAGTACCTAGGATTATAGGTGTGAGCTATTGGTGCCTGGCTCCACTTCTGTGTTTTGCTGGTTAATTGGAGATAAAGAGTCTCAGTGGTTTTTCTGCCTGGGCTGGCTTTGAACCTTCATTGTTATATCTCAACCTCCTGAGTAGCTAGGATTATAGGTGTGAGCCACCAGTGGCTGGCTTCCTCTTATTTTTTTTTTCTTTTCACTGCCACCTCCTTGGTCTTAGTGTGCTAAATTCTGGCATGGTTCCATGAGCAAAATTTTCATTTTCTTTCTTCTTCTTTCATCATTGATTCTTTACCACAAAATATCATAGACCACCCAGGGATGGCTAAGTTTTTCCCAGTGAACAAGAACACGAGAAAGCAAGGCCTAGCTGGCCAAGCCAGATTCCTAATTCATGGGGCTCAGGAGAAGCCAGAGGTGGAGAAAGGCTGGGGAGATTGGAAAGTTGATTGTTCCGTCACTTACCTGTCAATTTTTGGACCACAGATTATTTTGAATCAAGTTTGTAATGGCAGTGGCTTATACATATTAAAAGGTGTCATCCCTGCAGTCCCCTCCTTGATACGTGGCAGGAGGGTGGAGGTCCTTTCTTTCAGGATTGAGAGAAAGGTACAGTGCTAGAGTAGGCGAAGTAGAAAATGTGGTGGTTTGGAGCCTAGAGTACTACTGGAAGAGATTGGATGTGGAGGGTAGGGGTATTTAGAAGAAAAGTGACTCCAAGGAAGTTTGCCGGAGCAGCACAGGGCAGTATGTGCTCCCTTCTTTCTTTTGTAGAGACTGAGGGGTTCTTACAGCCCCAAAGCAGAAGACCCAGATTGTGGCCAGGCCTCTGCAGACTTAGATGCAGCCCCAGGTGAAGCCCCTGGGTGACCCCACCCTACTCCAGCACCTCAGTAACAGAGCTTTCCCCATCACCTCCCCCAGCTCAGTGACGAGTTGAACCAGCAGCTGGAGGCCGTGTGTGGGTCTGTGTTTGGGGAGCTTGAGTCCCAGGCTGTGGACGCCCTGGACCTGCCTGGCTGTTTCCGCATGCGGAGCCACAGCTACCTCCGGGCCATCCAGGCTGGATGCTCTCAAGATGACGACTGCCTACCCCTCCTAGCTGCCCCTGCCTCTGTCTCAGGGAGGCCCGGCTCCTGTGAGTACCTGAGCTGAGCCAACGCCCTGAGTGCTCTGTGCTGGCCAGAGTGCCACAGCTATGCTGTGTGACCTTGGACAGATCACTTCCCTCTCTGGGCAGTGTGGGGAAGACAGGTGGCTCTAGGCCCTAAGGGCCAGCTGGGTGTGTTGCCCTCCCCCCCCCCCGCACACCCCACTCACTGCATCCCCACCATCCACAGCCTTCAACTTCAGAAAGGCCCCGCCCCCCATCCCACCGGGGAGCCAGGCCCCGCCCCGCATCTCCATCACCGCACAGAGCAGCACCGACTCCGCCCACGAGAGCTTCACAGCCACCACCGAGGGCCCGGCCCGGCGCTGCAGCTCGGCTGACGGGCTGGACGGCCCCGCCATGGGCGCTCGCACCCTGGAGCTGGCGCCGGTGCCACCCCGGGCGAGCCCCAAGCCCCCCACACTCATCATCAAGACCATCCCCGGCAGGGAGGAGCTGCGGAGCCTGGCAAGACAGCGGAAGTGGCGGCCGTCCATTGGGGTGCAGGTATGAAAAACCGGGAGGCGCAGGCCAAGGCCCAGGCCCTGGCAGGTGTGGAATGAAGGGGTGGGGAGACAGCTGGGGGGCTTCTGGATGCAGAGACTTTTTCCCGACTTGCCCCAGCTGCAATCAGACCCCATGCCGGGCAGCACCCACAGGGCTGCTCCAAACAGACCCCGGCCCACTCCCTCATCCGGGGTGCCAGCAAACCCCAGCGAGTACAGAGAGGTCCCCCTTGGCTACCACCTTGGTGCTCTGCGCTCTCTTCTGGTTCTGGAAGTTTATCTCCACAGGATTGGCCAGCTGGCATGGGGGCAGAGCCTCTGTGTCCCTGACCCCGCCCCTATCATTGACTCCACCCTATGGTTGTGGGCGGCAGGAGGAGCTTATACTCTGGCCCCGCCCCTGCTACTGACTCCGCCCTGTGGTTGTGGTCAGTAGGCGGAGCTTATACCTTGGCCCCGCCTCTGTCGCTGATTCCACTGTTTTCAGGTGGAGACCATCTCGGACTCCGACACTGAGAACCGAAGCCGAAGAGAGTTCCACTCCATCGGAGTACAGGTGGAAGAGGACAAGAGGTGGGTCACAACGGAGGCGCCTCTCAGGCTTGGTTGTGGGGCGAAGGCTTCTTGCGCAGCAGTGTCCTCGCTGCCCGCACACTCATCCTGGAAGGTGACATCACACCTTCTCCTCGGAATGGAGTCACAGCAGACACAGGTGGTCCTCAGAGGTAGTCATCAAGTCCACAGTGAGTTCTTAGACTCATGCCTGGGTAGGGTCCTCAGAGGCAGAGAAGACTTATACAGTGGTTTGGGGATAGGGTGGGGAAGGAGAAGCAGAGAGAGGTAATAGGTAGATGCTGAGCAGGTCTCCAACAATTGTCCTTTGTGGGGAGGGGGAGGGGAGGGGAGGTAAAGGGATTCTGCCAGTCCCTCATTACACCCTGCGGTGTACAAGTATGTGAGCTCAGAAAGAAACAAACAAACAGGAAGATTGCCTCTCACCAGCCCCTGGCAGATGTAACACTCCTCCTCACTTGGCTCGCACAAGCATTTAACCAGTCGGGGGTACCTATTATATGCCTGAGTTGGTGGTGTATCAGAGATAGTAGAATTACCAGCAGCCACTAGTCTGGCATTAGGTGGCCTCAGAAACATTGCTTCCTTAATTTCCAGCTGAAGAATTAGCATTGTAAGCTCTAGAGGGAATACTGAAAAGAGTCCTCTCGGCTGGTGGGGTGCCTGTGGGGAGACACTTTTTCTAATAACCAGGTGGCAGTGCCTCAGTGGCCCATGGGCCCTCTGAGCTGCAATGGTACCAGGCCAGTGGCTCTGAATCGTGTCTGGGAACCTTCCTGGGGCTGGTTTTGAGCACTGTCCAGGTCACACTCACCTTCAGGAATCACATCAGTGCCTGGGAAGCCAGCGCAGTTCTGTTTCCAGTTGCCACTTTTAGGCCTTCCATCTTTCCCCAAGGAACCCCAACTATAATCCAGGAACCTCTGGTGTTGCCTTCTGTGTGTGCATGCCTGTCTTGAGGTTCCTGTAGAATCACCATTCCCCTCCACTCCTGCTCTAGCTCTGTGAAGTTCCATCTGCTCCCAAGGTAGTAAATAACTCCACCAAGGCTGGCCCAATGCTGTTCTTGTTGCAGACCTTAAAGTCTCTGTCCTCCAAATTCTTAATATGCCACGAAGATAACAGGAAAGTGGCACTTAATGGAAAACTCAATTTGTAAATCCATGATTGAGGCAGGGCCCAGGGGTCATGGACGGATGCAGCTTCTTCCCTGCATCCTGTCCCTCTCTCCTATTTCAGGAACTGCCTAGGGACCCTAAGCAAAGCCCATGTGTCCTCACTGGCTCCTTGGGAGGCTCTTTGGCCCCTCATTCTGGATAGATTCCATGGGGATGCAGGGAATGTCTCTCTATTCCTCCTAACAAGTGGGAATCTAGGAAAAGTACAGGCCTTCTAGAGAAACAAACTTTGTCATTTATTCATTGATTCAACAAATACTTCTTTGTGTATGGAGTGTGCTGATACTGGGACTTGAACCCAGGGCTCCAAACTCTTGCTTAGCTTGTTTTTTTTTTTTTGGCTCAAGGCTGGCACTCATCACTTGAGCAGCACCTCTACTTCTGGCTTCTTGCCAGTTAATAGGAGACCAGTGTTTGATCCTCAGATCTCAACCTCATAAGTAGCCAGGATTACAGGCATGAGCTTCTGGTTCCTGGCAGCAAATACTTCTTAAGCAGCATTGTATGCCAACTCCTGTGCACTCTGTTAGGTGCTTGAAGAAACAAACCTGGCTCTTGTCCTCATAGAAGTTAGACTCTAGGGGAAAATAGAGGCAATGAATAAGTAATGAATAAAAGTGGGATTGTAGGGGCTGGGAAGGTGGTTCAGTGGTAGAGCGCTTGCCTTGCATGCCTGAGGCCCTGGGTTCGATTCATCAGCACCACATAAGCAAAAAGAAAAAAGCCGGAAGTGGCGCTGTGGCTCAAGTGGTAGAGCGCTAGCCTTGAGTTGAAGAGCTGAGGGACAGCGCCCAGGCCCAGAGTTCAGGCCCCACGACTGGACCCCCCCCAAAAAATAGGATTGTATATTTTGCTCTAATATGTAATGGGTTACTATTGCTCAAAAGAAAATAGGAGACAAGAGAGAAGAGACCTGATTTAAATTAAGCATATGACACTTAAGCCAAAACTTGGGTGATGGTTGGATTGGTGGAAGTATTGTAGGAGGAAAGGATAACATATGCAAAGAAAGGTGCGAGAGTAGAAAAGAATTCTACAGCCATTGGGAACTAAAGGTTTATGTGACTTGTGTAGAGGGGCATAGAGGAGTAGTGAGAGGGTGAGTTGGAGATTTCTAGGGACCAGGCCATGCAAGAGCAAGGGTATAATAAAAGAACTGGAATCTAATTATAAGTAATGAGTAGCTATTAAAAGGTTAAAGGAAGAGTGTGACATGCTCTAATTTATGTTTATAAAAGATCACTAACTGCTGAATGGAGAATGAATTTGAGGAAAGGATCAGTGGAAATGAGAAGCCCAAGGGACAATTCTCTCAATGTGAAAGGAAGGTGGTGGAGTTGGGCACTGAGGTAGCTGTTATGGCTGGGGTCTTTTTCTATTGTATTTGTAATTGGCCATTATTTACGTATGGGAATGCTAAGTTTTGTATATTGATTTTGTATCCAGCAATCTTGCTGCTCTCTCTCTTATGAGGTCTCAGGCTATCTGAAAACCATGATGGGTTTTCTATAGTCAATAATTTTTCTACAGACGTCTCTATTTTCAAGTTTATTTTTCTAGTAATAATGCATAGAGCAGCACTTCAGTCACTCGAACTTTGGTACACTTATCCAAATCCTGGTTTTATTAGGTAACTGTTTGGTACAAATGTTGGTAGGTATCATTTTGTCAGGTTAAGCAGAACAGCTTAAGGAGAATTTCTATTCCTAGTTAGGAATAGAAATTTGTTTATTTTGTGGTATTGGGAAGAGCCTTGCACTTGCTAGATGGGTGCTGTATAATTTAAGTCATGCCTCCAGCCCTTTTTGTGCATTGGTTGCTTTCCAGGGTCTCACTTTATGCCTGGGCCACCCTGTCCTAGCTGTGGTGTCTGTAGGTGTTCTTTAGTCACTGGGGAGACAGGCATGCATTACTGTGCTCACCCATTTTGCTTCCTCCATAGCCACCACACTCAGCCATTGGTAGTGAGGGAATCTTAGGAATTTTTATGCCTGGGCTCGCCTTGATCCACAATACCTCAATCTCTGCCTCCCAAGAAGTTTGAATTTCAGGCTTGAGCCACCACAGCCTGTGTGTGTGTGTGTGTGTGTGTGTGTGTGTGTGTGTGTGTGTGTGTACTTGAACTCAGGGCCTGGATGCTGTCCCTGAACTTTTTTTGTTCAAGGCTAGTGTTCCACCACTTGAGCCACATCTCCACTTCTGGCTTTTTGGTGGTTAATTGGAGATAAGAGTCTCATGGCCTTTCCTTCTCCAGTCTAGCTTGGAACCTCGATCCTCAGATTTTAGCCTCCTGAGTAGCTAGGAGTACAGGCATGAACCACTGGTCCCTGGAATGCTTTTGTTTTTTATTTTTTATTTTTTAGCAGTACTGAGGATTGGACTCAGGGCTTCACTCTTGCTAGGCAAGTGCTTTTCAGCCATGATGAGTCCCATTTGAATGCGTTTTCCTCATTGTCTATTCTTTAAGTCATGGGATAAACTCAGTTTGATCCTGTTATGTATTTATGTCAAATTTAGCTTTAACAGAACCTTAATATGTCGTAAGTAAATGTAATTTGCATTCATTTAGAAAAAAAGGCAGCTTGGATATAGAAGTAGCATCAGGACCCCAGGCTTCTCTTTTGTTGCTCTCCCATCTTTTCTTCTATCCAAGAAGCTGCTGTTAGTGTTCCTCTTGCTATATCAGCACTTTGACCAGTGGGAAGGAAGACAGAAGAAAAGGGGATACAGTCCTTTCTTTCTAAAAGACTTCCTGAAAGTTACACATAACACTGGCCCACCTCATGTCAGTTATAACACCCCTTGGAGACACCTGCAAGGGAAGTTGTGAAGTATAGTCTTTTAGGTAGAAAGCAATGTGCAGGGTATGAAGTACTCAGCCAAGAATCGGGGTTCTTTTTTTTTGGTCCAGTCGTGGGGCCTGAACTCTGGGCCTGGGCGCTGTCCCTCAGCTCTTCAGCTCAAGGCTAGCACTCTACCACTGGAGCTGCAGCGCCACTTCCGGCTTTTTTCTTTTTGCTTATGTGGTGCTGAGGAATCGAACCCAGGGCCTCGAGCATGCAAGGCAAGCGCTCTACCACTGAGCCACCTTCCCAGCCCCGGAATCGGGGTTCTTATGGCTAAAGGCAAAGACAAGGTATTTGAAGTTTTAGCTTTTTTTTCTCTTGATTTTAGAAGTTCTGGAGTTTGAAACTCAGAGCTTTCTACTTGCAGGGCATAGTGCTCTACCACTTGAGCCAGTCTTCCAGGCCTGTTTTGCGTTAGCTATTTTTCAGGTACAGTCTTGCATTTTTCGCGAGGCCTGGTACTATGATCCTCTTATATATGTCCTGCCGTATAGCTGTGATCACAGGCACAGCCAAACTCAGCTTAATGATTGAAATGGGGTCTCAAAAGCTTTTGGCAGGGCTGGGAAAGTGGCTCAGTGGTAGAGCGCTTGCCTTGCATGCTCGAGGCCCTGGGTTCGATTCCTCAGCACCACATAAGCAAAAAGAAAAAAGCCGGAAGTGGCGCTGCAGCTCCAGTGGTAGAGTGCTAGCCTTGAGCTGAAGAACTGAGGGACAGCGCCCAGGCCCAGAGTTCAGACCCACGACCAGACCAAAAAAAAAAAAAAAGCTTTTGGCCAAGCTAGCCTTCTCTGCCTTCCAAGTAATCTATATAGATTATAGGTAGGAACCATTTTACCCACCTGACCATCTAGTAGATTGTTTTGTTTTTGTTTTTGTTGTGGAGCTTGAATTCTGGGCTCCTTTGCTCAAGACTAGTGTTCTGTCACTTTGAGCCACAGCACCACTTCCAGTTTTCTGGTGGTTAATTGGAGATAAGAGTCTCACAGACTTTCCTGCCTGGCTTTGCACTGCGATCCTCCATCTCAGTCTTCTGAGTAGCTAGGGTTACAGGGATGAGCCACCAGCACCTGGCTTCCATCTAGTAGTTTTTAATCACAATTTTGTTATATTACTTGCTACATTTTAAACATTTAAGACTTTGAGATTTTTATATCTATGCTCACAAGTGATAACTGTCCTACAATTTCCTTTTCATTGTTGTTATTCAGTTCAGGTATTAAAGTTTTGCACAACTCCTAAAATGAATTGGTAGTTTTCTCTGTGTTTCTGTTCAATGGAACAATGTGTGTTATGATCTCAGGGTTGGGGAAGTTGACCATGAACCTATGTAGGCTTGAGGCCTTTGGGGATTGGAGACCTTTTTAAAGTGTGGCTTTAGTCTCTTCAGTGGTTATGACCTATTCTGGCTTTATTTATTTTTTAGTCAGCCATGGGCCTGAACTCTGGGCCTGGGAGTTGTCCCTCAGCTCTTCTGCTCAAGGCTAGTGCTCTACCACTTGAGCCACAGCACCACTTCTGGCTTTTTCTGCTTATGTTGTGCTGAGGAATCAACCCAGGGCCTCATGCATGCAAGGCAAGCACTGTACCACTGAGCCACCTTCCCAGCCCTGGCTTTATTTATTTTTGTGTCAGTTCTTGGGTTTGAACTCAAGGCATGGGCTGTGTCATTTATCTTTTATGCTTAAGCATATTGTTTACATTTGAGCCATATCTCAACTTCTGGCATTTTAGTGGTTAATTGGAGATAAGAGTCTAAGAGTCTCATTGACTTTTCTGTCTGGCTTGGTTTTGAACCAGGATTCCCAAATCTCCCTCCTGAGTAGCTAGGATAACAAGCGTGAGCCACCAGCACCCGACTTTATTTGGATGACTTACATTTTCTAAAAGTGGACCATCTTACAAAAAAAAATAGCAGTTTTCAAGTTTTTTGGCTCAAGATATTCTTTCTCATAATATTATAAATTCATATCATTGAAGCATCTCACTGTGATCATACATATGTTACACATAATTTTATAAATATTGTATATTTAGTTATCACCTTTTTTTCCTTTCTAACACCACATATTTATGCCTGACCTCTCTTTCTTTTTTGTTTTTATTTTTCTGACCTTTCTTTCTTGATCAGTATTGTACATTTTAATATTAAATATATTTTAAAGCTACGTTTTATTAGTTTACTTTTAAAATTAGCTTTTAGTTTTGGTTAACAACCATTTTTTTCCCTGCTACTTCAGTTATTTTATTTCTTCTGCTGTTTTAGTCCATTCTTCAGCCTCATGAATTAAACACTAATGGTCAGCACTTCTGCAATGTGCTTTTAAGGCTATCCCATTGCATCTAATCCTATTGCTATTAGTGTACCTCGTAAGTTTTGAGATTTAGTATCTTTAATTATTCCCTTCTAAATAGTAGTTTTCATCATAATTTGTCTATGTGTGGGTATTGTCTGTATGTGTGTGCTGGTATTGGGGCTTGCACTCAGAATCTTACACTCTTGTCTACCATTTTCCGCTCAAGGCTGATACCTCTACCACTTGAAACGTACCTTTATTTCCAGCTTTTGCTGGTAAACTGGAGATGAGTTTCTCAGATTTATCTACTTGAGCTGGCTTTGAACCTTGATCCTTAGGCTCAGCCTCTTGAGTAGCTAGGATTGTATGTATAAGCCACTTGTGTCCAACCATCATAAATTTTCTTTTTTTGCTGGTCCTGGGGCTTGAACTCAGGGTCTGGGCACTGTCCCTGAACCTCTTTGTGCACAAGGCTAATTAATGGTCTACCACTTGAGCCACAGCACCACTTCTGGCTTTTTCTGAGTAGTTTATTGGAAATGAGTCCCATGGACTTTTCTGCCCAGGCTGAATTTGAAACTCGATCCTGAGATCTCAGCCTCTTGAGAAGTTAGGATTACAGGGGTGAGCCACCAGCACCCAGTTTATAAATCCCTTTGAATTTATAAATAGTTTAAAGAAATTTTACAGGTTTTTTTCCCCAAGAGTGTACTTTTTTGGGGGAAGGAGAGGAATTGGCTTTTCATTATTGATTTCTGAATTTGCTCTGAGGAATAGATTCTGTCTGCGGGGGGTATGTTTAGGCCCTCTTCATCATTCTGTAGATAAATATGATCACACACACTTAGAAATTACAGCTTCTGGATATTCACCTTCCAAGTGCTAGGTGTGTCAAATCTATCACTCCTGAGAGGTGTGTTTAAAATGTGTCACTGTGGTTGTGCAAGTGATGTTTTACCCTGGTAACTTATTAATTTTTACTTGAGAGTGTACAATTCATAAACACACAAACATGATTGTTGTATCTGTCAATAATTTCACTCAATTATCATGAAATAATTTGTTTTTCCTATTTACTAGTTACTTTTGCCTTAATGTCTTTTTTGACTGATTTTTTTTTTGGGGGGGTGGGTGGTGGAGCCTGAACTCTGGGCCTGGGTGCTGTCCCTTAGCTCTTCAGCTCAAGGCTAGCGCTCTACCACTTGAGCCACAGCGCCACTTCCGGCTTTTTTCTTTTTGCTTATGTGGTGCTGAGGAATCAAACCCAGGGCCTCATGCATGCAAGGCAAGCTCTCTACCACTGAGCCACCTTCCCAGCCCATGGCTTCACATTCTTACTTATTAGCTTTTTCCACTTAAGGCTGATGCTCCACCACTTGAGTCACACTCTACTTCAGGCTTTTTGCTAGTTCATTGAAGAATCTCTTAGATTTATTTGCTTAGGCTGGCTTTGATCTATGATACTCAGATATCAGCCTCTTGGACAGCTAGGATTACAGGTGTGAGTCACTGATATCTGGCTGTGGACAGGGTTTTGAGCAAGGGGACTGCCTTGGAAGACCTCAGTTTTAGGAAGACTACATTAATCTTGCATAGACTGGGGAGGAAGACTGGGGCCTCAGATTTCAAAATTTGCAAGATGTAATTTTAGAGGATATGCCTTAGCAACCACACAGGGTCATTGCTGTAATATTATATGTAGATATATTTATAAATGATACATCTGTACATCTGTGTGTATGTCTGTGTTTATATATCACACACAATCATATGTATCATATACTATATTTTAAACATACCTTCTTACATATTAGATGGCCTAGATGATTTTCCTAAGGCACGTAGTGGCAGAGCCAGCATTGGAACTCAGGTCTGCCTCCTGGTCCAGTGTTCTTCCTCTGTACTATTGAGTGGATCTGAAGGGAGACTAGACCAGTAGTCAAGGCAAATATTGATGCCAGTCTAGACTGGAGCAGACACCAAGGTGAAGACCATGTGGGAGGCACTGTTCTCTCTCTTCCTTTCTCTCCGGGTGGGGGTGGGGACCTAGGGCTGGTTAGAAACTGCACATGAGTGCCTCTCTCTTTCCTGGGTCCTGCAGCATCCTTCTGGGCCTGGTTTCTATGGTAACAGGCTCCCAGCAGGCAGCCCGCCAGCTGTAGGAAAGCAGGCAGGCAGGCAGGCAAGGAGAGGAGGCCTGGGAAGCATGAGTAAGGCTGAAGTCAAGGGGGTTGGGAGAGACTCCTGGGAGGTTGGGCAGGCCCCTGGAGCTGGCCCTGCAAAGACCCTCTCTCTTCTGACCATATGGAAGTGAAGGTAGCTTAGGACCCAGCGGGCTTTCCAGCCCTGGAACTTCTGTTTATCTTCTGCCCTTCATATCTGCTGACCTCTGCTTTTTACGGGGGTGGGGATGGGGTGGGGGAGAGGCCTGGGAGGGGCGGGCACTGACTTCCTAACAGAAAAAGAGTCCCTAAACTTAAAAGGGAGAACAAAAATATGAACAAGGCCAATTGACTTTCTGTTTTGCATAGGATTTGCATATTATTAATTCAAAGACAAGACTTTTCCAGGCCTTGTGTCATTCCTGCCAACAACTTAATTCAGCTCCACTGGCTCTGGCATAGTATGTCTGGCTAGGCTCTGGGCTGAGCCATCAGGGACCCCAGGGGAGCATCCTTCCAGAGGCAGGCCCATTCTACCCCAGCCACTCCCAGACATTGTTTCTGATGTCCTAGCCGTTGATGCCATGTGGAGTGCTTGGAACCCAGCACCTCTGGGCGCAAATCCTGGTTCTGCTACTTGATGGCTGGGTGATGGTGATCCCCGTGGGCCTTCCTTACATCTCTAAAGCTGAGGACACACTGAACCTTCCATGCTAACCAGTTCAGACTGTAGGTTGTTAGGGTACTGAAATACTTGTGTATTCTTTGGTAGCTTGCCACCCATCTTCCTCTCTGAGGCCCTCCTTAAGCCTTCTGGTCCATCCTACAGGGATTACTTTCTGTGCTTTGGATAGGGTTCTACCCTGACTGGGGTAGGCCAGCACCCATTCTAGCCTTAAGTACTTAATGGTTGTTATGTATTTTGACTGACACTTTCACTAAAGTTCATGCAATGACAGGTATATAAGGTATGCATTGGTTGGGAGGAATGATCAATTTGAAGGACGTGGATTCATGGCCATTGCTTTGTAGGGAGCCAGCCTCCCTCACACCCTTCCTGTTTGCCTGGGATGGGACTGAGGGCTGAGATGAGGCTACAGCAAGATGCAGAGCGGACAGGCATCTGTCTCCACAGGCGGGCGAGGTTCAAGCGCTCCAACAGTGTGACAGCTGGTGTGCAAGCAGACCTGGAGCTGGAGGGCCTGGCTGGTTTGGCCACGGTGGCCACAGAAGACAAAGGCCTGCAGTTTGGACGCTCCTTCCAGAGGCACGCCTCTGAGCCCCAGCCCGGACCCCGGGCCCCCACCTACTCAGTCTTCCGCACGGTCCACACGCAGGGCCAGTGGGCCTACCGTGAGGGCTACCCACTGCCGTATGAGCCGCCGGCCACAGATGGGTCACCTGGCCCTGCCCCGGCCCCTGCCCCTGGCCCTGGGTCTGGCAGGCGTGATTCCTGGATGGAGCGTGGTTCACGTAGCCTCCCTGACTCAGGCCGCACATCTCCCTGCCCACGGGATGGCGAGTGGTTCATCAAGATGCTGCGGGCAGAGGTGGAGAAGCTGGAGCACTGGTGCCAGCAGATGGAGCGTGAGGCGGAGGACTATGAGCTGCCCGAGGAGAGTGAGTCTGTGCCAGCCCCTCTCAGGGCACGCAGTCTGGGGTGCAGCCTAGGGGAGGTTTACTTCCTCAGCATAGAGTTTGAGGGTCTCCACTGCATAAGACTCGCCAGAAACTGGTAGAAGGGATGTTCCTCAGGAGCAGGAAGAGGCCAGGGCTAGGACTGGTGGTGCTGGGCAGGTAACAAGCTACTAGTCCAAGTCACCTAGTCTGTGGGAGAAAAAAGGAGGCTCTCCAGTTCTAGACTGGTGGGTGATTCAGTCTTATCCATCTGTGTATAATGGAGGTTTGCCCAAGAAGATACAGCCCTGTCATGAATGGGGACTTAGCCCTTCTCCATAAGCCAGGATGAGGTTGGTCACAGGCTTATGACAAAAACTCCAAAAGGCAATTGTCACATTCATGAAGTTACCTCATAGTTCTTAATGAGCTCAGTAGGCATGTCTGATAAGTGACAAAGTTCAGTCCTGAGATGGCTGATCTAGTGCCCTGGCCAAGGAGGCAGGGCTAGGCCTTGAACTTGGAAGGCTACAGGAGGGAGAGGACTCAGTAGACAGTGTGAAGGAAAGCACATTAGGTGAAGTCCTCTTCCTGAGGTGAGATAGGAGTTTGCTTGTCAAGACTTAAAGATGGGGAGGGGAAGAGGGTGGGAGAGACAGATCCATGGCTAGATGACAGAGCCATGCAGGGGAAGGAGAGGCCTTTTCCCCTCCTTGACTGAGTTCCTCTGGTTCCACAGTCCTGGAGAAGATCCGCAGTGCCGTGGGCAGCACACAACTTCTGCTGTCTCAGAAGGTCCAGCAATTCTTCCGGCTGTGTCAGCAAAGCATGGTGAGTGTCATAGAGCTGCCAGATGTGGGACCCTGGTAGGTGACCTAGAGTGTGACTGGGTAGTGAAACAGCCTGTGCATCTTCAGTGGGTATTCTTGACCCTGTCCCCCCATCAGGCTCCTGATAGCAAAATTGGACAGGACTTTCTATGGTCCTGGGTGAGCTCGGTCCTCCAAGACTGTTTTCTCTCCCACTGCAACAGGACCCTACTGCGTTCCCCGTGCCCACCTTCCAGGACCTGGCGGGTTTCTGGGACCTCCTGCAGCTCTCCATTGAGGATGTGACCCTCAAGTTCCTGGAGCTACAGCAACTCAAGGCCAACAGCTGGAAACTCCTGGAGCCCAAGGTGTGTGTGTGTGTTGGGGATGATCCCTTCTGGCTGAGGGACCACTGTCTGGAAAATCCCCCTCACGGGAACTGGTATGGAGGGGGAAGACATAGGGAGAGAAACCCATGCACAGAGAGGATCCCCTGGACACATGATGGGTGACCATCCACTTCCAGAATGACCGCATGCCTCGTCTTCTTGTCTTCAGGGCTTGTCCCTGAGTAGCTGGGATAAATCAACCAGACCCTAGCCACAGAGGAGAGGGCTAGGTCTTGAGCATGCCGACAGCCCTCAGCCTACTAGGCCATGTCCACGATGGGACTCAGAGGTGTAGTGGATGAATGCCCTTTTGCTGTACCTGGGCTATGGAAGGAACTGTGCCCCTTTTCTTCTGGGGGTGCGCTTAAAGCCCCTTCCCCTTTCCCCACTCTCATTCTGATGGTGCTGTCTGAGGTCTCCACTAGGGGGCCCTCCACTCCATCGTGCTTTACTTGGGGGGGGGGGGAGACAGTGGGGTGTTGACCTTGTCAGTCCAAGTTCACCAGGGCTCCAGGCTGCAGGATCCACTGGCGATTCTTAGTGCTGTGGCATCCCTCTGGGAACTGGGCCATGGGCATGTCGGCGTGAGATTGCGCGGATAGCCGAGTGGTCCTGGTCCCCGCGTGTGACGGGGTGGCCTCAGAGGCTCAGCCGTCCTCGGCCTCACCCGATGTCCCCCCCTCCACCCCCGCTTCCCCGACAGGAGGAGAAGAAGGTCCCTCCGCCGATACCAAAGAAGCCCTCGCGGGGCCGGGGCGTGCCGGTGAAGGAGCGCTCCCTGGACTCCGTGGACCGGCAGCGGCAGGAAGCGCGCAAGCGGCTCCTGGCGGCCAAGCGCGCCGCCTCCTTCCGCCACAGCTCGGCCACCGAGAGCGCGGACAGCATCGAGATCTACATCCCCGAGGCCCAGACCAGGCTGTGACCCGCCAGGCCCGCCCGGCCCGCCCGGCCCGGCCCGGGCCCGCGGTTTTCTACCCGTACTGTACACCCAGCGTCGAGGTCACTGTGAACGCGG
>NW_012267397.1:41559-46159 GCF_000151885.1 Dipodomys ordii | reverse complement strand
TCAAGGCCTCACACTCTCACTTGGCTTTTTCACTCAAGCCTGGCATCCTACTACTTGAGTCACAGCTCCACTTCTGGCTTTTTGCTGGTTAATTAAAATCACACAGACTTCCCTGCCCAATCTTGCTTTGAACTGCAATTCTCAGATCTCAGCCTCCTGAGTAGCTAGGATTATAGGTATGAGCCACTGGTACCCAGCTTCTGATCAAGTTTCTCACTTTCCTTCCACTGCTTTGGAAATTTACCTTTTTCAGTAATGGTTTTCCTTACATATTTGATAGATAGACTTCATTATATATATATATATATATATTTCTAGTAACGTATATTTTTTGTCCCTATTACTTATAAAACAAGAGCCTTCAACTCCCTCCTCCCATCCTCCATGTTATATTTATCTAGCATTTTGATTATACCTCTTTAAAGAGCTCTCCTAACTCAGCTGTTATTATGTCTTTTATGGTTTAATAGGGTAGATTTACAAACATGTTTGAGCAATTCATTGTTCATTGTTTGTTTCTGCCTACTCCTTCCTCTTGGGCTCCCTTGAGGCTGAGCTGCTGCTTGAACTTGGGACCTGTGTTCAAGTTAACATCACAGCTTGAGGTCTCTGTGTTTCCAGGTAGTATGTGTTCAAACCCAGCCCCCCACCCCCTCACACAGCAGCCTTTAGGTTTAGATTTCCCAGTATCCACCCTCTAGACTACATCTCTGAATCATTGGCATGGGGCTTTTCTGGCCTAAGTTTGTAAATGAAACAGACTTCTTGGCTACTGGCTTCATTCTGGGGGTCTCCTTCCAGCTCCCCATTAAGCACAGGTTGGGTGGCTCTTCTTGCACTTTCCATGGGCATTCCCATCTAGCTTCTTAGTATATATCTGGCCTAGTACTCCTGTGGCTCAGTTGGTTTAGATGCTCTTTCAATACTTAGTGTTTGAATTTCCTTTTTGCTTCTGGTACCTGAAGATGTCTCTCCTGTTTTCAAGCATGGCATGGTAGCAAAAGCACCTTTCTGGTTTTTCTTTTTTTCCTTTCTTTTCTTTTTTGGTGCAAGTACTAGGGCTTGTACTCAGGTCCTGGGCTTTGTTCCTTAGCTTTTCCGCTTAGGGTTGGTATTCTACCACTTGAGCCACATCTCCACTTTTGGCTTTTTCGTGGTTAACTGGAGATAAGAGACTTGCTGTCTGGCTGGCTTTGAACCACAATGATCAGATCTCACCTTCCTCAGGATTACAGACATGAGCCACTTTGATGTGTGTGTGTGTGTGTGTGTGTGTGTGTGTGTGTGTGTGTGTGTGTTTGGGACATGGGTGGGAGCATCCTAAGTTGATCCAGCCTACCACATTGATCACGTGTCTCAACTAAGCTGATAGCAGTGGGTGGAGGGAGAAGTCAACCAGTTCAAGAAGCGTTTTGGTGTGAGAGGTAGGGCAGGACAGGGCCAGGCACTGAGTGTGGTCTTCTAAGTGCAAGGCAAGGCCTCGATGGGCCAGTCTGAGACAAGATGGTGGTAAAGTGCCGAATCGCCCGGGACAGCTGATCACGCTGGGTATTCAGGAGTGACAGGTGCAGAGAAGGGAAATCTGGCCCAGCTCTCTGGCCAGGTTCCCTCGCTTATCGGCTGAAAGCATCTTGAGTTGTACACCTGCATGGTCCTTGCTGCCCCTTCTGTCCCTGGCACTTTCAGTCTGACTCACCACACACCATGCCCCAACTGGTACACAGAACTGAGCCACGAATTTCAGCAGTCTTGCTAGGCAAACATCCAGGACTGTCCCCACTGCCTGCCACTCATTTTCTCAGACTCTTGTCCTTACTCTGTCTCATTATTGTGGACTTTATTTTTAGAAATTATTGGGTAGGAGATATCTCTTCTTGCTACCTTTCAGTTCATTCTCTGCTAATCTTGAGGCTACCATTTGGTTACTACTCATGTTTCTGGGAGTGATCTATGGCTGCTTCCAGTTGCCTCAGTGATGGCTTGGCCTGGAAGTGTATAGCATGCTCTGAGTCCTTTTTGTTCCATCTCTATTGTGCTCCCCACCACCCAAGCTCCCTTTGCCTGCATATCTATTTCTTTATTTGATCTACAACTTATTTCTTTTCATGCCAGTACTGGGACTTGGACTCAAAGCCTTGTATGCTCATTCTGCTTTTTTGCTCATGGTTGGTGCTCTACCACTTGAGTCACACCTCTAGTCTGTTTTTTGCTGGTTAATTGAAGTTTAGGTCTCTTAGACTTTTCTGTTTGGCTTCAAGCTGCAATCCTCAGATCTCAGCTTCCTGAGTAGGTAGGCTTACAGGTGGCTGTCACCAGTGGATCCAGAATATTCGTTGAGTACTGTACTTGTTATTGAGCATTCTGAGATGTTAGTGCTAGTATTCATCTAAAAATCTCACAAATGATATAGAATTAGGTTGGGATGTGGGTCAGTGGTAGAGAACTTGCCTGGCATGTGAGGAGACTTAAGTTTGATCTACAACCTTGAAAAAAAAAAGGTTAAAACAACAGCTGTGACAGGTCTGTGTGCCATAATAGTATGTCCTGGAGCTGGGAAGGTGGCTCAGTGGTAGAGCGCTTGTCTTGCATGCATGAGACCCTGAGTTGGATTCCTCAGCACCACATAAGCAGAAAAAGCCGGAATTGATGCTGTGGCTCAAGTGGTAGAGTGCTAGCCTTGAGCTGAAGTGCTGAGGGACAGTGCCCAAGCCCCAGAGTTCAGGCCCCATGACCGACAGAAAGAAAAAAATAATATGTCCTATAGGCTTTCATCCTGTCAGAGAGGTCAGACTCAGCTTCTTAGAGAATTGACAATGATATAGAGACCTGAAGGATGAATAAAAATTAGCTAAATGAAAATGAGAGATAATGCACCAAGCAGAGGGCTGGGGGTGTGGCTTAAGTGCTTGTCTAGTAAACATGAGGCCCTGAGTTTTAACCTTAGTATTACAAAAAGAAAAAAAAAATGTTCCAGGCAGAAGACATATGCAAAAGTCCTGTGGTAAGAAAAAACATTAAGAGCGGCTGGGAAGGTGGCTCAGTGGTAGAATGCTTGCCTTGCATGCATGAGGCCCTGGGTTTGATTCTCCAGCATTACATAAGCAAAAAAAAAAGCCAGAAGTGGCGCTGTGGCTCAAGTGGTAGAGCGCTAGCCTTGAGCTGAAGAGCTGAGGGACAGCGCTAAGGCCCAGAGTTCAGGCCCCACGACTGAACCCCCCCCCCAAAAAGAAAAAACATTAAGAAACAGTTACCAGCCAGGTGCTCGTGGCTCAAACATGTAATCCTTGCTACTCAAGTGTCTAAAATCTGAGGATCACAATTTGAAGCCAGTCCAGGCAGAAAAGTCCATCTGAGATTCTTATCTCCAGTTAGTTAAGAAAAAGTCTAGACTTTGGGCTAGGATGGTAGCTCAGTGGTAGAGTGCTTGCCTTGCATGCCTGAGGCCCTGGGTTCGATTCCTCAACATCACATAAGTAGAAAAAGCTGGAATTGGTGCTGTGGCTCAAGTGGTAGAGTGCTAGCCTTGAGCTGAAGAGCTGAGAGACAGTGCCCAGGCCCAGTGTTCAGGCCCCAGGACCGGCAAAAACAACAACAACAACTTGAGGTATGGTGCAATAGAGCCCTGGCCATGACTGGAAAAAATTGAATGAGAGTGTGAAGCCCTGAGTTCAAGCTCTGGCGCACACACACACACACACACACACACACACACACACACACACACACACACACACACACACACAGAGTAGCCCTGTCTCAAGGCTAGTATGTATGCATGTATGCATGTATGTATTCATTTATTGAATCTCTCCTCCCAGTCCCAGAATCTGATGGATCACAATAAAAGAGCTCAGTCTCCAATCCTTAGCCTTTGTGCTAGGGTGGTTTTTGACTTATTTTTGTGACTCTGAAATCTGCCATCTTCAGCCACCTTGCCCTTTCTCACTGTCACAGCCCCCTGACTGCGTAGTGGAGTTACAAATTCAACTCCCATCTGAGGCGAAGGTCTGGATAGATGAGGGTGTGTGTGTGTGTGTGTGTGTGTGTGTGTGTGTGTGTAAAAGGGAATCCATGGACTGTCTACTTCTAGGTAATATATGCCACAGGAGCCTTCCTCTTCCACCTCCCTCCTCCCTCCTGCTCCTCCTGTTCCTCCTGTTCCTCCTCCTCCTCCTCCTCTTCCTCCTCTTCCTTTCTTTTTTCGCCAGTTCTGGGACTTGTACTCAATGTCTAGGCACTATCCCTGGGCTTCTTTTGCTTAAGGCAAGCACTCTACCACTTGAGCCACAATGCCACTTCTGGCCTTTTCTGTTTATGTGGTACTGAGGAATCGAACCCAAGGCTTCATGCATGCTAGGCAAATACTCTACCACTAAGCTACCTTCAAGCCCTCACAGACCCTCTTCTACTTATTAGTTGTTCATTTATTAATTGTTTTTTCTTTTTTTGGTCCAGTCGTGGGGCCTGAACTCTGGGTCTGGGCGCTGTCCCTCAGCTCTTCAGCTCAAGGCTATCGCTCTACCACTTGAGCCACAGCGCCACTTCCGGCTTTTTTCTTTTTGCTTATGTAGTGCTGAGGAATCGAACCCAGGGCCTCAGG
>NW_012267397.1:0-33464 GCF_000151885.1 Dipodomys ordii | reverse complement strand
CCCCCGTGGGCACCATCTCTGCCACTCTTCCCCCCACACACACCCCACGGGCCAGGCCGGGCCGGGTCCCCCATCTGGGCTCTGCATCCCCCTCACCCCACCCTACCCCGCGGGGCTGGGCTTCGTGGGGATCAAGCGTGGCTTTTTATGAAGAATCCCGAACCCCGCCTAGGAGCCTGCCCACCCTCCCAGGGCTCCACCCTCAGCCCTCGGCCCACAGGGCCCAGGGACCGCTGTGGCTGGACCAATCCAGGACCAGGGCGCCTGGGCCTCTCTTCTTTCCCAGGGGCTGGGGAAGGGAGATGGGGGCTTCCCCTCACCACACCTGTGGCTGTTCCCACTTCCCCATGAGTATCCCAGGAAAAATAAAACCGCAGAACTGCACTGAGCTCCTGCTCTCTCCAGAAGAGGCCACCTCTTATCTGCCCAGTGTGGAGGAGCTCAGAGAAGGGGCCTTGGAGCACATGCTCTTGATCTGGGGACTGTTGGGGTTGCTGGAGCCACTCCCAAGGATGGGCCAGCTGGGAGAAAGGAGATTCAGCTGCTGGTGGACACAGAACCCCGGGCCTTCCTGGCAGGCACGGGGTGATATGAGCGTGAACCTCTTTAGGCCCCCAACATTTGGTCCCATTTCTATTCTGTCTTCTTGTCCTCCCAGCATTCCTTCAGACAGAGAAGTTCATTGCCTGGCACCCAGCAGGTGCTTAGTATTCAGGGGGCATAGTTATGGTTGGGTATCAACAAATAAGTGCCTTCCCAGGTGGGCGTTGTTCCTTCTTGCTGCAGCCATTTTCCACTGGCATCAGAAAACGCTTCAAATTCATCAAATCCTCTGATTGTCTCCCCCACAGGACATTGGAGGGAGGAGATGCAAAGAATGGAACTTTGACTGGGAAGACAACCCAACCCTAATGGCCATGGCTGGTGTAAGGTTCACTGAGGGTCAGACAAGAGCTGAGTGTTTCAGTGAATCTTCACTATAGCTCCTCTTTACAGCAGGTGACAAAGCTGAAGCTCAGGGGACCTTGAGGGACCTGCCCAAAGTCACAAAGCTAATAGTAGCAGACCCAGGTACAATGACAAGTTGTGAGCTTTCAGCTCTACAGTCTTGTAGTCTAGAATGGCTTTGATAGCAGCCTCCTGCACCGGAAAGCCCTTTTTCTTGTCCCTTTGAGCTGATTTGTCACCCTGCAGCAGGAGAAGGCTTCCAACCAACCAGATCACCCAATTCTTTGCAGTCATTTATTCAGAAAACATTTATCTGCCACGCACTGGTGGCTCACACCTGTCAGCAGAAGCTGAGATTTGAGGATCACAGTTTAAAGCCAGCCTGGGCAGGAAAGTTCACAAGATTCTTATCTCTAGTTAATCAGCAAAAAGCTCTAAGTGGTGCTTTGGGTCAACTGGTAGAGCACTAGCTTTAAGTGAAAAAGTTCAGGGACACTGCCCAGGCTCCGAGTTCAGGCTCCAGTACTAGCACACATGAAGAAACATTTGTCATTGCTAGGTATCACAGGGCCCTGAGCAATGTAATTTCCATCCCTACAGTGATTAAACAGATAAGCAAACAAGTGGTAAAATACAAGGATGAGAGCTAGGATTGACTGAGGTGGGGCAAGGGCTGGAAAGAATACTCCAAGGTCAGGGAATACCTGTGCAAGAACCTGGAAAAGAAGGGACATGGGGGGGGGGTGCGGAGAGTTGGTTGGTCAAGTTTCTAGATCCTGTTGAGGGCAGGAATAGGTTCCAAGAGGGCCCTGGGGAGCCATCGAATGGTTTCAGACTGGAGAGTGGCACAACCACTTCTACAGGTTCACTTGGAAGACTACTGGGAAGCAAGAGTGTACATACCTATGACCTGGGGAGGATTCCCATGTGATCTGGATTCCAATAGCAAATCAGCATGGAGCTGGAGAATATTCTTTGTCCTTGAATGAAGTTTTGGCAGTGCTATGGGTTCTGATGTGTAGCAGGTTTGGGAACACTTGCTTTGGGTGACACAGGAGTCCTCTACTGAGCTCACCTGTTTATTTCCCATTGACTTGCCAGGTGAGGCCTGGTTGGCATGGCTCTCACATTGTTTTTTAATCCTTAAAATGGGGACATGAGGTTTTTGTTGTTGTTGTTGTTTGTGCTGGTACTGGGGCTTAAACTCAGGGCCTGGGCTTGCCCTTAGCTTTTTGACTTGAGGCTGGCGCTTTACTTGAGCTACAGCTCCACCTCTGGCTTTTTGCTGGTTATTTGGAGATAAGAGTCTCACAGACTTTCCTGCCCAGGCTGGCTTCAAACTGTGATCCTCAGAACTCAGCCTCCTGAGTAGCTAGGATTACAAGCATGAGCCACCGGTGCCCAGCTAAAATTGCCCTTTTATAAGAATATGAATCCCAGCCATGAGAGTGGGGCTCTTGTGACCTAATCACCTCTTAAAGATCCCACTTTTTATTTCTCCCCAGTACTGGGGATTGAACTCAGGGCCTCATGCTTGCTAAGCAGGCACTCTACCAGGATCCCATTCCCCCACCCCCTTCTCCTTTATATGGTTTCAATGACAAATTTCAACATGCATTGTGGAGGGAACAAACATTGGAACTATAGTCCTGGAGTCCCAGCAAGCTTTCTGCCCTGTGAACTGGGCCTTGCAGGAAGAGTTAGCATTTTGCGATCAAGAATGAGAATTGAAAATATTCATTTGAGGTAAAGGGCCCAGTGTGGGCAGATGCATGGAAAGCCATGTGCACAGGGAATAAGAGCAGGAGTCAGGTGTCAGGCTAGGACAGGAGGAAGGCATTGAGGAGAGAGAGACATGGCCAAGAGAGACTCATGGGAAGATTGGGGCTAAATTGGAGATTCCATGGTTTCATTAAAGTTTTTGAAGGACATTTTTTTTTTTTTGGTCAGATGTGAGGCTTGAACTCTGGGCCTGGACACTCAGCTCTTCAGCTCAAGTCTAGTGCTCTACCACTTGAGCCACAGTGCCTCTTATTGGAGATGAGAGTCTCACGAAGTTTCCTACCTGGCTGGCTTTGAACCATGATCTTCAGATCTCAGCCTCCTGAGTATCTAGGATTATAGGTGTGAGCCATGGTGCCTGGCTTTTGAAGGAATTTTTTGATCAAAGGGATAGAAATAATCTTGGGTGGGAGGATAGGGCAGTGGGAAGGCCAGGAGACCACTGGTTTCCCGGTCCTGGAAAGATAAGGATGCTGACTTTGAGACTCATGTAGGAGGCATGGGTGCTTGAAAGCTGTATGTGGGGAACAATGAAATGAAAAAAATATATAAAAAATGGACAGGGGAGTTTAGAGATGTGGCTCAGGTGGTTAGAGCACCAGCCAGTGAGCAAAAGTGATTTATATTGAGTTCAAATCCTGGTCTTGGGGGGGAAATGGGCACAGAACATTAAATGCATTGGGGGAATATTTAACATGTCTAATTTGTTGAGCATTTATTGTGGAGGTGCCAAGCACTTTACGCACTTTTTTTTGGGGTGGGTGCTGGCACTGGGGCTTAAGCTCAGAGCCTTTCACTCTCCCTTAGCTTTTTTTGCTCAAGGCTGTTGTTCTACGACTTGAGCCTCTTCTACTTCCAGCTTTTTGGTGCCCGGCTATTGTCTTTTTTTTCTTTTTCTTTTATTTAGTTTTTAACACCAAGTGCAAGTAGCTTTTCTGAGATTAACAGACAGCAGAGTCAGGATTTGAATCCATGGCCATTTGATTTCTAATTCTAGGCTCTTGTGCACCACTCACTTCTGCCTGGGGGAACTGTCTAAGTCAGAGCTCAAGGGCCCATTCCTTCAGGGAGCCTTTCCTGATTCTTCCTGGCTGGGCTGGCCATCTTCCTCTGTTATCACATTTCTTACACTGCGTTGACCTTTTGTGGAGCTGAATGCCTCCCCTTTGTCAGAGAACTCCTGAGGACAGGGTTGGGCCCTGTCGTTTTGTGTTCTCACGGCCTACCTAGCTCGTGGCTAGGCCACAGGACTGGCCAACTGAATGACAGTTATTCCAGGCAATTCTGTTTCCTTCTCTTTTCTACATATTTAATGTCTCCCAAATATTCATTCAGGTTTTTTTTTCTCCCCTTTCCATTTGCACTGCTGAGCTTAGCTTTCGGCTCTTGATGATAACGTGATAATACTGTCTTGGAGGCTTCCTATGAAGGTGACCTGTAAAACTGAAAAGTCCTACTGGTAGAAATGGAAGAAGGGCACTGCAGGTAGATGAAAAACATAAGTAAAGGTGCAGTTGTATGAAATAATGTGGGAACAGGAAGGGGTTAATCTCTGTTGGTACAGATAAACATGCAGGTTGGGGTTAATGAAATGAATCCTCTTTATTACTCGTTGCAGTACTGAGGATTGAACCCTGGGACTTACACATCCAAGGCAAGTGTTCTGCCCCTTGAGCTACACCTCAGATCTTTGTGGGTTATGGTTGGGGAGGTAGGGACATGTGGGTATATTAAGGAGTTTGGGTACTGGAGCTTTTTTTTTTCTTTCTTTTCTGTGATAAAAACAGACATCTAATCAAGGTACAAAATAAAGCGAGGAGTGAATACGTGTATCTGAGGGGTACACATAAGTAATTTATTTGAATTACCTGTAGACTCAGGATAGCTACCATCTACATCCTGCTTGCTGTGGGCCTGGCCCGGTTCTTTACATACACGACCTTACCTAATTCCCGCAGCATCACTGCGACATAGGTGTCATTACCTCTGTGGAGAAGGAAGGGAGGCTCTGCCAGTTTAAGAATGTTCCCAAGGTCACAGCTAGAAAGCTAGTGCAGATCCAAGAGGTTTCAAAGCACTAGATTACACTCTGCAAAAGAAAGCTTCTTGAGGTCAGGGATCATGTCTTCTATTTCTGTATACCCGACCTCGGTCTTAGTGGACGCCTAATAAAAGTCAGTTGAATAAATGAATGGAGGCTGACCTTTCACTTTCTCCGCGTGGAGACAAGCTCGTTAACGACGCCGCCTGGAGACATCCAGGCCCAGAGGGGGCGCTGTGGCCATCAGCGTATCGGCCAGGGTTGCCGGCGCCTCGCTTTCTCTAGACGCTGTGCTGGGGGTGGGGGTGGGCTCAGCCAATCCGCGCGCTCCGAGGCATTGGGCGGGGTCACGGGGCAACGCCCCGCGGGCAGCTGGGAGGTGCTCAGCGGTGCTCCGGGCTGGCGGGTGGAGGTGTGCGGGCTGGGCCGCGGGTGAGCACGCGGGCTTCGGGGGGCCGTTCTGGTTCTGGGGGTGGGGAGCGGTTGCGGGGCCTCATGTCCTAGGACGACGGCTCCCTGGCTTCCCCGCGCTCGGTCGCCAAATCCGGGGGCCACACTGACCCTCTGCGGCCCGGGCGCCTGGGCCTCAGGCGCCGCGTGAGGACGAGAGGACGGAGCGGGAGGGGCCGGGCCGGGGTCCCGGAGAACGCGGGGCCAGGGGCTGTCCGGGCCTAGCCGCACCTGCGCTCCCATCCCGAGGCTGGACGAGAGTAACTGTCGAGTCCGACTTCCACTCTTTCGGGCCCCCTTGTCAGTAACTCTCAGATTTGGGAGAGCAGCTTCGGGGTCCTGGGGTCCACACACCGGGGTTATCATTCCCGGCTACCCAGTGAGTCTGCACGAGATGCTGTGCCGTGATTCCGGTCCTGCCAGCGCGGACTGGAAATCGGGGCGCAGTATTTTTGCGGGATACATTTTCTTATTTTGACACCCTGGGGATGACTTGATGGAGTCTGCCTGTAACTGGCGAAGCCGTCTGTTGTGATGCCGGCTTCCTTTCCGGGATGGGTGGGTGACTGCTGAGCCGTCTTGAGCTGAGTTTGCTTGAGCTTGTCACTGTATTCCTTCCCCAGACTCCACTGTGTGTGCATAAGGAAGGGAACAGTGGGTAGGGCGTCCTGGGGACCCTGACAGACTTTGATCCTTGCTCTCACGGAACTTAAAAGTTGTTTTGGAAAGCTCAGTCAAGGGAGAGAAATCCAGCGTGGTGTCTGGCACTGAGAAAGCAGTGAATGAATTGACTTAAGGGAATGAGGAGACCTTGAGCAGGACGACACTTAGAGAGAGGCCTTGTTCTGCACGTGAGGAGGAGGAATATTACTTGTGGATTTGATAAGTTTAGGCGATAGTGGAGCTTAAACTGAGGGCCTGGAAACTGTCCTTTAGCTTTTTTTTTCACTCAAGGCTGGCTCTGCCACTTTAGCCACAGCTCCATTTCTGTCTTTTTGGTGATTAATTGGAGAGAATAGTGTTATGAACATTTCTTCCCCGGGCTTGCTTTATACTATGATCCTCAGATCTCATCTACTCCTGAGTATCTAGGATTACTGGCATGAGTCACTGGTGCCCAGCTTGAACTTGATATGTTTTAAGACAAATAGTCACTATGGTGGCGAGGAAGATTATGAGTTCAAGGCCATCCTGAGTTAGAAGGTAAATTTGAGGCTGGCTTCGGTTTCCTAGTGAGACCCTGTCTCAAAACCAAGAAAAAAGATAAAAGACAAGTTGGAACCATGAATGGAGAGTTGCTGTTCAGAAGAGAACTTGACTGAGAGGTAGGAGATCAAGTGAAGATGTATTTGATTTGGGATTCTTCAGATGTGCTGACTACACCTGAGAATTTCACAGATCTCTTAGTATAATCTGCAAAAAGGGAAGCTCTTCAAGGCAATGAAATGCTAAGCTAATGGGGATAAACTGCAGGAGGCTCTCCCTAAGTCTGGGGATTTGGACAGAAACCCTGCACATAACTGCAGGATGTTCTTTCCACTAGAAAGAGCACAGGCTTTGAAGTTGGAGCAGTCTGGGCTCAAAATCAGTGGGTCTGGCCCTTGTAGTGATCTTGGGCATGTTAACATAATGTCTTTGAGCCTTTGTAGCCTTAGACAAAAATCTGGGCTAATAATTCCTACATCATAGGAGGTGTTCTGAAAGGTGTCATAGAGGTGTTGTGAGAGTCAGATGATGACTAGTTGTAATCTGTTCTGCATAGGGTCTGGTGCTAGAATAAAGGACAATGAAGGGAGTCTTGAAGCTGCTGAAGCCTTAACCACCACTACCATGGGTCTGCATAACACTTGGATTCTTCCAAAAAGTATTAGAAACAAAGAGAGAAGGGAGGGTCATCCTTGGTAAGGTTTTGCTTTTTTACCCTAGACTGGACTCATAGCCAGAAAGCTCATTTCAGTTTGAGAACCTCTAGTAATGCCATCTACCTCTTGGAGGTGGTTGTGGGGATTAAGAGAGACAATGTATATACTGTTTAGCCAAGGCTCATGGTAATGCAAGAACCCAGTAAATGGTAGCCATCAACATAATTGTGAGTGGTCTTTGGTAATTATTATGGCAGTCATCTGTAACTCAAACATTACTTTGGTGTTGGTGTTGTCCTTTTTCATTCTTGGAGGGCTGGGACAGTGTGTGTGTGTGTGTGTGTGTTGGTCCTGGGTCTTGAACTCAAGGCCTGGGTGCTGTCCCTGAGGGGTGTGTGTGTGTGTGTGTGTGTTGGTCCTGGGTCTTGAACTCAAGGCCTGGGTGCTGTCCCTGAGTTTTTTTGCTCAAGGCTAGGGCTCTAACTCCTGAGCCACAGCTCCACTTCCAGCTTTTTGGTGGTTAATTTGAGATTAAAGTCTCAGACTTTCCTGCCCGGGCTGGCTTTGAACCGCGATTCTCAGATCTCAGCCTCCTGAGTAGCTAGGATTACAGGCGTGAGCCACCGGTGCCCAGCCACTTCTGTTTTTTTGAGTGGTTTATTAGGGTCTCATACCTGGGCTGGCTTTGAACCTCAATCTTAAGATCTCAGCCTTCTGAGTAGCTAGGATTACAGGTGTGAGCCACCCTCACCCAGCTTCTCTAATTTTTTAAGTGATTTATGTTAATTATTGAATATCATTTTCCCTTCTTAACTCATGGTCATAATTGAGTTTATTTTGCATGATTATCCATCAAGTGGGAGTATAGCAAAACTTTATTTTTTTACATTTTCCCTGTTGTTGGACATTTGAATTCTTTTTTCCTCAGTAGTACTGAGGATTTGAACTCAGGGTCTTGCCCTTGCTAGAATATCATAGTTCTGACTCTTGTCCCTGGTCCTGTTTTGTACTGGTTATTTTTAGGAGAAGATCTCCATCTGGGTGCACAACTGAGCTATGATCTGCCTACTTTTTAGTTGTGGAGATTACAGGCATATGCACCATATCTGGCTTCCTTCTATGGAAATAGAATTTAATGAACTTGTTGCCTGGCACCATGATTCTTCTGATCTCAGCCTCCCATGTAGCATGTGCCACTGTGTCCAGCTGTGGGTGGGAAAGGGTCTTAAACTATTTTGCTCAGCTGATCCTCCTGATAACCTGCCAAGTAGCTAGGGTTACAGATGTGCACCATTAGCTCCTTAGCTTCAGTTGTTTCTGATTGCTTATAAGTTTAAATACTGCAATTAGTGCTTTTGTTTTCCTTTTGCCAATACTAGGGCTTGAACTCCGGGTCTTCTCAGAGTCCTGGCTCATGGATGGAGCTCTACCACTTGATCCACACCTCCAGCCTGGCTATTTGCTGGTCAATTGGGGATAGAGTCTTGTGAACTTTTCTAAGTTGGCTTTGAATAGTCTCTAGATCTTCTGAGTAGCTAGATTATAGATAAGAGCCTTTGATGCCTGGCTGTTTTGTTGGGGGGAGGGTGAGGAGTGTAACAGATTTGAACTCAGGGCTACACACTTGGTAGGGGGCCTCTCCACCACTTGAGCCATGCCTCCTCATCGTCCCCAACCCCTTAGTCATTTCTCAGATAAGGTTCTTCCATTTTTGTTGAGGTCCAGCCTCAGACTACAATCTTCCTACCCACAGATGGGATCACAGGCATGTAACTTTGTCTAGCTTAACTGTTGAGTTGGGGGGTGTCTTACTTTTTGTTTAGGTTGGCCTTAAACCATGACCTTCCTTATTTCCACTCCTAAATAGCTGGTATTAAAGGTGTGAGCCATCATGCCTGGCCTTGCAATGAGTGTCTTCTGTAAAAGGTTTTCTGCTTTTAAAAGGATCTGAGGTGGGCTGGAGGTATGCCTCATTGACAGATTAGTGCCTCCACCTGGTGGCAGTCCTTAGCATTACTAGGCCTGAGGTCAGGAGTAGCAATTTGCTGCCTACAGGGGTCAGTCAGGTGACAGATGAGCCCCCAGGCGGGTGGGGCTGGGAACTGCAAAGTACAGGCCTGCTGAAAGGGGGCAGTAGTGATTCAGCTTTCAGTTTGTGCTCACTCAGTAGTATATTTTCTACTTTCTTCACCAAAGATAAAACAGGTTCAGTATTTTTTTTTTTTTATGAAACACTTTTTAAAGAAATGTTGAGGGGCTGGGAAGGTGGTTCAGTGGTAGAGCACTTGCCTTGCATGCCTGAGGCCCTGGGTTCGATTCCTCAGCACCACATAAGAAAAAAGCCAGAAGTGGCGCTGTGGCTCAAGTGGTAGAGCGCTAGCCTTGAGCTGAAGAGCTGAGGGACAGCGCCTAGGCCCAGAGATCAGGCCCCACGACTGGACCAAAAAAATAAATTAATTAAAAATAAATTTAAAATAAAGAAATGTTGACAGCTTTTTAAAAATGCAAACATGCTAACATACCCATGGGGTTAATTTGACCCAGAGGCTGCCAGTTGGTGATGACCTCTCAAAATGCCTGTCTCAAGGTGGGAATGTAGGAGTACTTGCGCAGCTTGTGTGAAGGCTCCATCCCAGCACCAAATAATGAAAACAAACAATAAAACGCTTTCCCCAAATAACATCTGAGAGATATTTTAGTGGTCTCAAAACAGTTAACAAATATTAGATCCCAGAGTTCGTTTCTATCACAATACTTTGGAGCCTGGTAGCCCATGCTGATAATCTTAGCACTCAAGAGGCTGAGGCAGGGGGCTTGTGACTTTATATAGCAAGTTCTAGTTTAGCCTGCTATACAACAAGACTCTCAAAGGAAACAAAAAACTAACAACAAAAAGTAAGCTAAGTCAGGTGCTGGTGGCTCACACCTGTAATCTTAGCTACTCAGGAGGCTGAGATCTGAGGATTGTGGTTCAGAGCCAGCCTAGGCAGGAAAGTCCGAGAGATTCCTATCTCCAAGAAACCACCCAGAAAACCGGAAGTGGCACTGTGGCTCAAGCAGTAGAGCACTGGCCTTGAGCTGAAGAGCTCAGGGACAGTGCCCAAGCCCAGAGTTCAAGCCCCATGACCAGAAAAAAAAAAGTAAGCTAAGAATGATAGAGCATATCTATAATCTCAGTATTTGGGAGGCAGAGACAGTGGGTTGTGAGTTTAAAAACAGCTTGGCTGGGCACTGTTAGCTCACATCTGTAATCCTAGCAACTCAGGGGGCTAACATCTGGTAATTGTAGATTGAAACCAGCCAGAGCAGGGAAGTCTGTGAGGCTCTTATTAGCCACCAAAAAGTCAGAAGTAGAGTTGTGGCTCAAGTGGTAGAATTCCATCTCAAGTGAAAAAACTAAAGGACAATGCCCAGGTCCTGAAGTCAAGCCTCAGGACTGGAATAACAACAACAAAAACATAAAAAAAAAACCAGTGTTGGGTTCCTGCACATACATAATTTAACATCAACTTAAGCAAAACATTTGAGGATAGAAAGCCATAGAATACCAGAAAGGTTTTCCCACGGACATTTTTGGATTTTCAGCTATTTTAGTAATAAACCCTGTGCACTGGTTTACCTCCTACCAGTGCCTGGCTGATGAAGCCCATCTTTGGAAATGCAAGTTGCTTCTTCCAGTCCCACTTTGATTGTGAGCCTTTTAGATAATTTCATTTCCTGGGAGCTGGCCTTGTTGAACTGCCTCCAACCAATCTATTAATATTCTTAGTGAGACCTTTCCCATGGGCTGGCTGAGGTCTGTGGCTACCTTTGTGGCTGTCAGAGCATATGCTGTCTTGCCTCTGTGCAGGTGACATTAAGTGGCAGGCCAAAGACAGGTCAGGGTTGCTAGGAGGACCAGGGTGCTGACTGGTTTTCTTCCAGGCTTGCGGATTTACTTTGGAGGCATGTGACCCTCTGACTGACCCAATAGCCACATTACAAAGTGGAATGCTTGGGACTCTTTGCTTGTCCCCCATCCCTCAGACTCGTCCTGGCCCTGTGATGGGTGGCTTTAGAGCAGGGTTATCCTGTTAACACGGCAGGACTCACTTTTCTTTCCTCAGCGGCTTGGTGTCTGGTGCTTTTCCACTCTCTAGATCCTTTCCTGTGCCTGTTGCTGTGTTAGCACAAGTCAGCTGGGCAGCTGCCAGGACAAGCCTGCCAGAGAGCCCTTTGACTCTTGTCAGCTTCCCAGGGCCCTAGGTTGGGGGATTGTTGGCTGCGTGAGATGACAAGGAATTAGTCTCAGTGGAGTCTGGAAGCTAGGCAGCTAGGATAAAAAGGTCTTCTTGCTTACTTGCCCTCTTCCATATTTGGGGTTGGCTCTGTAAGTACTTGGAGAGTTCTAGGCTGGGGCAATGTAGCAGAGGGGAATCAAATGGGATTTGGATGTTGATAGATGATTTAGGAATACTTCCCCTGGCACCTAGCTGAATGACCCTGGCCAAACCACAGCCTGTGTGTACCTCAGTATCCTTGTCTATAAAATGGGTAAGAATTTTTTCTGGGTTGTTGTGAGGATAGTTACTGTAGATAAATTAATCCATGGCATCTAGTAGGGGCTCAAGAAATGTCCGTTGAAGCGGTGCCAATGGCTCACACCTATAATCCTAGCTTCTCAGGAGGCTGAGATCTGAGGATTGTAGTTCAAAGCCAGCCTGGTCAGGAAAATCTGTGAGACTCTTTATCTCCAATTAAACACCAGAAAACTGGAAGTGACGTTGTGGCTCAAGTGGTAGAGTGCTAGCCTTGAGCTGAAGAGCTCAGGGACAGCGCTGAAGCCCAGAGTTCAAGCCCTGTAGCCAACAAAAAGAAAAAAAGGAAAAGAAAAGAAAAAAGAAATGTTAGTTGAAATTTCTAGGCAGGAAAGATCTCTACTTATGTGTGTTCCTGGTGAATGAGGGATGGGAGAATAGAGCAGCGTGGCTGACTGACAGCTGGGGCCCCCATGGGCCTACTGGTTGAGGGCTTCTTAGGAATATTTTACAGAAGACAAGCTTGCCGGGACTGGGAAGGTGGCTCAGTGGTAGAGCGCTTGCCTTACATGCCTGAGGCCCGGGGTTCGATTCCTCAGCACCACATAAGCAAAAAGAAAAAAGCCGGAAGTGGCGCTGTGGCTCAAGTGGTAGAGCGCTAGCCTTGAGCTGAAGAGCTGAGGGACAGCGCCCAGGCCCAGAGTTCAGGCCCCATGACTGGACCCTCCCCCCAAAAAAAAAGACAAGCTTGCCAAGGTGGGTGTAGGCTTCAGACCTACATGGGGTCTGTAAAGTCAGAGGCAAAGCCAAAAAGGTCACAGATAAAAGAGGATGGGTAGAAGGTAGAACTTTGGACTTGAAGGCAAGAGAACAGAGTAGCCTGGGCTGTTCGTTCACCTCTCCTGGCCTTTGCTTCTCAGCCTGCAAAATGAGGATGCTAACATGTTCCCTGTCGATTGTGCAGACAGAGTGAGAGACAGTATCAGGTGCTTTGACAACAAGCAAGCTCTGGCTGGTGACCCAGGAAGGCCTTCCTTTTATCCAAGTGGGATGGCAGCCAGTCTGAACAGTGAAATATAAACAAATGCTCTTTGATTCCTTTGCTGTGCACGGCCTCTTTTCAAAGTGTTTGCTAAATACAAGTCTTTGGGGAATCCGCCTGCAGAATAAAGAATAATTTAGTAATTGGTGGATCAGTTTTCATCCTGTTCCAGCAGTGCCTGTCATGTACTTAGAAACAGTTTATTCTTTTTGAATTAAGTTTGTTAACATAATTTATCTGTTTACCAGATAAGGTCCTTTTGGTAATACCACAGGTAAGCAGTAGCTTTCAAAAATGCCAGATGGGGGCTGGGAAGGTGGCTCAGTGGTAGAGTGCTTGCCTTGGATGCATGAGGCCCTGGGTTCGATTCCTCAGCACCACATTAACAGACAAAGCTGGAAGTAGTGCTGTGGCTCAAGTGGTAGAGCACTCGCTTTGAGCTGAAGAGCTGAGGGACAGCGTCCAGGCTCAGAGTTCAGGACCCATGACTAACCAAAAAAAAAAAGAAAGAAAAATGCCTCCAAATGATTGAGATATAAAAAATTCTGTTGCATCCCAGCAAGGGATGCATCTTTGTCTGGAAGATACAAAGACGCGCTCGTGCTTTATGTCCTCTCACTGCCCCTCTTCCTCATGTCCTACTCTAGTTCCACTGGACATTGCTGTTACCTTCTGGGCCTGAGCCCAAGGACAGCTGGAAAATTAGCAGAACAATACAGTACTCCCCCTTTATGGGTTCTAGATGTACCTCGTCGACACTTCCAGGTGATGCTTTTTCAAACTAAAGTTCATCAGGCTTGTAGTGCTGTCTCCACTCCATGTCCACTATCCCTGCCCTCCTCCAGGGCTGAAGCTATGCTGGCAAGAAGCCTTTGTAACAGCAAAGCCAATGTCCTCACCTTGGTCCTGGTCATATTCTAGCTCTTTGCAGTACTTGTGGTGTCTCTTCCTCCGAATCATTATCACCTCAGGGTGCTTTTCCTGCTCTCTGCCATTACTCCCTCCTGGTCTAAGTGGAGGAATAACTTTATCCAGTGTGTGTTTGAAAACAAGAATACTCTCTGGCTTCATTCTTGCCTCTGCTTTCTTTCTTTCTTTTTTGTCGGTTGTGGGGCTTGAACTCTGGGCCTGGGCGCTGTCCCTCAGCTCTTCAGCTCAAGATGAGCACTCTACCACTTGAGCCACAGTGCCACTTCCAGTTTTCTAGTGGTTTATTGGAGATAAGAGTCTCACAGACTTTCCTGCGTGGGCTGGCTTTGAACCGAGATCCTCAGATCTCAGCCTCCTGAGTAGCTAGGGTTACAGGCGTGAGCCACCGACACCTGGCAGCCGCTGCGTTCTTGTTGGGCAATTGTAGCCTCATCTGTGTCTCTAGTTCTGAATTTTCTCTAAACTGAAATCGCATACCAACTATCTCTGCCTATATTGGCAGTGTGTCGTAATGGTTGATAGTATTGGCCTACATGTGAACTTGTAATCTAGTTGCATGAGAAGTTACTTAGGGCCTTCAAGTATCATCTGTAAAATGGGGCTTCTTGTTTCTGTGTCCTGGAGTTGTGAAGGCTGAGATGTTTAGAAAACACGCAGCGGAGTATCTGGTGTGGAGACCATCTCCTCAATCCTGTCAGTCAGTTCTTGGCTGTTCCTCACTCTGGCCCCTTCTGTGATGGTGACCCATTTCTACAACTGGAATCTGACCTACTCCCCCCACTTCAGATGCTTATCAAGTCTTGCCTAAAATCTTAAGCTCTTCCTGAAATTTCTGCCTTTTTCTGCCAACATTCTCATTTTCAAACTCATGGTGGATAAAGTTGTTCCACAAAAAATTCCTTGGCACCTCTTACCTACAGGAGACTGGAACCTTGGCATGCCATCTAACCTCCTGGGCTTTGTCTCCAGTCACTCCTGAGAGCACAGCATCTATTACCAGGTACTGTGATTGTGTGTGTCTATGATCCCTAACTCCGAGTTCTGGAGGGCAGGGAGAGGGCCTTACAAGGTCCAGGTTAATAAATGTTGAATGAATGATTAAGGCCTATGGGTATGATTGTGGGAGGAAGCAGGCACTGGGGCTGGCTGTAGGTGGCCAACCACTTGAGGATTGGGAGCAGGGCCACCAGGTTTGTGTGAGGTACCTGGCCACCTGGAGTATTTTACTATAGCTTTTCCTTCATCAAAAGACCTCTGCCTTGATGTTCCCAGGGGAAGTGGGGCTTGGGCAGAGGGCTGCATTTCCCCGCAGGGTAGGTCCTGAATCGGCACAGCCTGTGATGAATTTGACCCTGATGACTCTGTCGTGGGGAACAATGTCCTCAGGAAAGCATTCAGGAAGCCCTTCGTGTAGCAGTGATCAAAGCCGCCCCCACCCCACCCCCACCCCCAGCACCGTGGATTGGAACACTCCAAGGAGCCCAGCAAGGCGCTGGGTCTGAGCCTAGGGAACCTCTTAATGCATTTGCCAGGTGGAGTACTTGCTCAGTCCCTGGCAGACTCCTGCAGCCTATGACAAGGAAATCCTGGGGAAGGCTGGGGTTGCCTGCCTGAGAAACCTGTGAAGTTTCTCTTGGAGTGACTCCTTTTGTCTTCTTTTGCCCTTACCTCCTTCCTTCCAAGTGAGGGCCTGAGAAAGGGGGCAGGCTGGCAGATGACACAGACTCTGGCTTCCCCATCTCCTCAAGAAGCTGACATCAGGGTGTAGCTCAGTGGTAGAACATCCACTTAGCATGTGAGGCCCTGGATTCCACCCTCAGCAAAAAGGGTGGATTTCTGCCCCTCCCCTCAGAGGTTCTTACTCAGTAAAATGAGTAGGGCCCGGGAATCTGCACGTTGGCTGGAGATATGGCTGCTGCTTTTTTTTTTCAATAGTGGGGCTTGGACTCAGGGCCTGGACCCTGCCCCTGATCTTTTTCATCTGAGGCTAGTACTCTACTACTTTGAGCACAGTGCCACATCTCATTGTCTGGTAGTTAATTGGAAATAAGAGGCTCATGGACTTTCCTGCCCAGGCTGACTTTGAACCCGTGATCCCCAAATCTCAGCCTCTTGAATAGCTAGGATCACAGGCATGAACCACCACCCAACTATATAAGGCTTCTTGTGTTTACATAAAACCTTTTATCACTTTATTCCTCATCCCTGAGGAATTCATGTAGAAGCAAGAAGAGCACTGCTTTTTTTTTTCTTGAGTCCTGTTTACTTTGTCATATCTTGTTGCATTTTGAATTTACCATCCGCATATCAGGGAGACCATGGAGCACTGGTTCTTTATGCTAACCCAGGGATCTGAGACTTGCATCAGGAAGTGGCTCACCCATGATAACTCAGGATTCTTGGCAGAGCCAGCCCCCTGGCCCCCCTCCTCTTCCCAGCTTGCCTCTTGTCATCACACCAAACCAGGTTCAGTGTCTGGCCTGCCCAGTGGTTGATAAGGGTTGATGTGATGATGAGGGGAAAGTCCCTGGAGTACCTGCTGGCCGCTGGGCACTGCCCTGGCTCCTTGACTGCTGCCTCCCTGGACTTGTCCCTGGTGTGGGCTGAAGCCTGCTTTTTCTGCCCTTTTCCAGTTACATTTCCCATGTGAACGCCAAAGATCAACTCTTGGGGTAGCTCTGGCCCTTTGATGATCTCCAAACTGTTTCCCCACGTGTGGGAGGGTAGGAGGTCACAGTATTTCCCACAGATGGGAGCCCTGTTTATTATGTGGTTGATGGATGACCAGGGGGTTGTTCAGCTGCTGTTGTCCTTCAAGCCCTGCTTTTGGCTGCCTCTTACCTTGCTGCCGTATGGTAGAGCCCTAATGGGCTCAAATCTCAGCCCCTCCCCTCTCTGATCTCTAAGAAACTGCTCTGGAGTTAGATTGCTTGTGTTCAGAGTGCAGCATAGTCAATTATGGCTGTGTGTCCTTTAGCAAACCACTTCTCAGTACCTAAAGTGGTGCCAGTGACTCACACCTGTAACCATAACAATTCAGGAGGCTGAGATCTGAGAATCATGGTTCAAGGCCAGCCCAGGTAGAAAAGTCCCACCTGGGCTAAGACTCTTATCTCTAATTAACCCTCAAAAAGCTGGAAGTGGAGCTGTGGCTCAAGGGGTAATGTGCCAGCCTTGACCAAATTAGCAAAGGTATACCCAAGCCCTGAGTTCAAGCCCCAGTACTGGCTCAAAAAAAATCATGCATCAAATGGGGCTAATAATATTGCTTATCTTAGAAGGTTATTGTAAGGAGTAAAATACAAGATCTTTGGAACTCACATATAGGAAATACTTAAGGCAAATTTAGTTACTGTGATTAGTAGAATTTTTCCTACTCTGTGTATTTAGCCACACTTCAAGACCTTGTGTGGATGGGTGCAGGTGGTTTATGCCTATAATCCCAGTACTCAGAAAACTGAAGCAGAAGCATTTTGAGATAAGGCCACCCTGGGCTGCATAGCCAAACCCTTTAGTTTCTCAAACTCACAAAACAAAAGCCCTTTACTAAACTTTTCGAAACAACCAGCAAAGATCTTGTCTTTTTTGGGACTCTAAAAGGGGTGCCTTAGTGTAGAAGAGAAATAGACCCTCCGTTAATGCTGTAGAGGAGGGTTGGGGGTGGTAAGGGCACCCTGCTCCTTGGGGCTGAAGCTTGCTCTCCCTGCTATTTGTTGTTTCTCTGCCTTCTTGTATTACTGCCCTCCCCATTCCTCAGTCCCCTCTGCACTGTCTGGGTGTCTGGTAGCATCCCACAGCTTCAGTGGGATCCCCAATTTACACAGCTGGCTTTCAGGTGGATGGAACTTTCTGGAGAAGGCTAGAGAAGCTGGGTAGGTCAGGGGTTTGCTGAGCTGAAGGCTGAACCTAGGTTCCATTGGCTCTTGGAACATTATTTCAATATGTGGCTCTACTGGCAGTCTATAAGATGGAAGCCCCGTACCTCTTCTTGGTGGTACCCCAAACAAAGAGGATTGCTTGGGATATCATTTTCTTTGGGAGGGGGGAAATCATTTTTTAAAAAATACTTCCAACAGATGGTGTAAACAGCAGGCACATAAATTGTCTTAGTTCTGGGTACCAGAAGGTCAAGATCAAGGTGATGGCTGAGCTTGTGTCTTCTACAGCTGGCTGTTATCTTCTGTCTCTCCACGTGGTATTCACTCTGTGTAAGATCAGTCCCATCTCTCTCTCTCTCTTCACATTTTGTTTTACAAAGGCATTGGTCAGATTTGATTTGGGCATCTCATTGTAACTTAATTACTGCTTTAGGGACCAGTCATCAAATATAGTTACATTCTGAAGCCCTGAAGTCCAGGAAGATGGATGGTGGTGTCATGAAGGGGCTGCCATTGAGGGAGGAGTTCTGCAGGGGACAGGGGACAGGCAGGGTATTTGTTTAACATGGGTGTGCTGGGCTCCACAGGTCCCTGGCCATTTGCTTGGTCCTAGAATGAAGCTGGCTCTGGCTCCTCCTCTTCCTGTTTCACAAAAAGCCTTATGGTAGGAAGGCTCTGGGAGTTGATTATCCCTGAGGTCCCGGGGTGAAGGAACAGTCAGCAGGTCCCAGACGTGCCCTGTTCTTCTCCTGCCTTATCAGAGCCTGGATGTCTTTCTACCCCTGGACCCCAGGCTTTTCCAGTGCAGGCACACTGAAGGCAGCCCCTACCTTTGAGCTGAGCTCTGTGACTCTTCATATATCCAACCAAGTGAGAAGCAGTAGAAACAACTTCTCATTTGTTTTTCCAGAAGATTTACTTGTCTTTTTGTTTGTTTTTGTTTTGTGCCAGTACTGGCACTTGAACTCAGGGTCTTGTGCTTTTATACTTAAGGCTGGTGCTATGCCACTTGAGCTACACCTCCACTTCTGTCTTTTTGCTGGCTAGTTGGAAATAGGAGTCTCATGGACTTTTCTTCCCAGCCTAGATTTAAACTGTGATCCTCAAATCTCAGCCTCCTAAGTAGCTAGGATTACATGCTTGAGCCGCCTGCTCCTGGCTTTACTTGTTTGATTGGCTGTTCAGACTAATATTTTGGTAAAAATTTCACCTTTAGATGATCTATTTTCTAGTAAGAGCTGAGGATAGGGTAGGGAAATAACTCAGAGCATGCTGGGAGTCAGGATGATCCACAGATGGCAAGTGAGCACCTGTGCTTCCCTGGGAGCCCGCCTCATTCATCATGTATTCATGCAGCCACAGTTGATAATCTAAAGATCATTTCTGGGGCGTCTGACTGGTCCCTGTTTCCCCTCACCTCTCTATCTTCCTCTGTGGTTAGCAGTCCTGTGGACTCTTGTCCCTCAGGGACAAAGGACTGGAAGGACAAGCAGGATGTGTTACTTCAATGTTAGGGGAAGAGCCCCAGCTCCAGGAGTTCCAATAGATTAGGCTTGGCCTAGTTAGAGACAAGTAGTAGTGAAAGACAAAGATCTGAATATGGCCACATCAGAAAGAACTGATTAAGGAATTCAGTGACCACAAGTCTGTTTTCATAGCACTAACAGAAACTTTATGTTCACATAGAAGAAGAATTAGGGCAGGGGGGTAAGAGGTCTGTTCAATTAAGCAGTCTTTTTTTTTTTGTAAAAATACCGTACAGAGGGGTTACAATTACATGGGCAAGATAATGAGTACATTTCTTATCAAGCATTGCTGCCTCCTCCTTTGTTTCCCCTTCCCATCCCTTCCCATCTCCCCCCCTACCCCACCAAAGTTGTAAAGTTTGTTTTTTCACATCACTACTTGTATATCCCATTGTTGCAATGGGTCCACCTGTATCCCTATTTAAACGATTTGTTTTTGCCCTTTCCCTCCACAAATTATACCAGCATCAAATACAGTGAGAGCAGGGGTTATACCGTGGGGGAGGGCAATTAAGCAGTCCAACTGGACTGGGTGATCTTTATCTCAGTCCTAGTTGTGCAAGATGAGGGAAGAAGTCCTTAGTGCTGGAAGGGATGGTGCGGTTCCTGTGAGGAATGCTCCTGCTTGGGAGGGGTGATTTGGCCCGCTGCAAATCTGTGATGTTCCTGGAACCCAAGATGACTGCATCATAGAGTGACCTGTCTACAAAGCTCTGCTATTTCTGGAATGAAGGTGAGGTTAGGACACTAGCAAGAGACTTTGAGGTACTTTTTCGGGGTCTGGAACAGGCCACTGAAAGCAGACAGTAAGAGGCCTCAGTCATTCTGATATTTGTTTATTCTGCCGTGAAGGGGATGAGTGGATCTGGTGCCGCCAGCTGATAGTAATGCAGTATGTCTATGTGCACAGTTAAGCAGGAGTCTGACCCAAAGTTCTAAGGCAAAGCACAGTGATTTCTATACCTGTTATATATGGATGCTTTAGGTTTAGCCCCACACTCCTGCCTATCCCATCTCATGAATCCCAAGACAGAAAAATTTCCCTGCTGCTTGGAAATGGATGTGAGGATGGTCACCCTTCCTCTGTGAACCTTGTCTGTCTTAGGGAAACTGAGACAAACACATTCAGGAAAAAAAAAAAAGCAAAACTGGGTGTTCAATGAGTTAGTTCCTTCAGGCTAAGCTTTGCACTGGACTCTTCACATCTTATTTAGTTTTTTGTTTTTGTTTTTTTGGGTCCGGTCGTGGGGCCTGAACTCTGGGCCTGGGCACTGTCCCTTAGCTCTTCAGCTCAAGGCTAGCGCTTTACCACTTGAGCCACAGCGCCACTTCTGGCTTTTTTCTTTTTGCTTATGTGGTGCTGAGGAATTGAACCCAGGGCCTCGAGCATGCAAGGCAAGTGCTCTACCACTGAGCCACCTTCCCAGCCCCTCACATCTTATTTAGTTACCCTGAGAGTCCTGAATGGCAGGGGTGGTAGCCTCTGAGTTTTTAGAGGAATAATTAGGCTCAGAGGCTCCGTAGTTGCCCTGACCACATGGAGCAAGCAATCGTGTGGGAGGAAAACTCTGATTTGCGCCAGCAAGGCTGAAGTCCTGTGACTTTACAGTGTCCTCACCTCTTTTTTCTCCCCTTGGACAGCAGAGAATAGAGGATGGGAGAGTTGGAGAGGGCCTGTTCCTTCCTACCTCCCAGCCTGCCAGGGCTCCTGACTGACTGCCCCCGAACAGTGGCCTCATGGGACTGAATGTGTGTTGCAGCTTGACCTATCTCCTTTCTGTACCAATGGCCTAGAGCTGATTTGGTGCCTGCTTGTTAGAAAGTGAATAACAGTATTCATAGAGATGAGCTGGGCTACCTGCCCTTCTCCCAGGGTAGTTATCCTGTGTCAGGAAGTTAGAAGAGGAACCTTTGATTTCTGGGACACAGACTGGGGATTCAAACAGTGGGGATGAGAGGGGTGGCAAATGGTACTCTCTCCCTCCCCTCTGTCCCTCCCCTCTCAAGCTGAGCTGTGGGTGATATGGCTCTGCCTTTCATTAGTTGGGTGACCCTGGGCCAAAGGATTTCACTTCTCTGTGCCTTCCTTTTTACCATGGGGATTTATTACCTATTTCACCAGTAATTGAGAAGAAAACTGTTAGTATAGTGCCTGGCTCTGTAACGGACATCGGCTCCTGTTCTTGCCCCAGCTGCTTTCCAGTTGGATCTTTCTGACCAGCTTCTTTATGGAGGCCAGGCACAATGGGGAAGGCTGGCCTGGGAAAGTCTTCTCTCCAGCCCAGCTGAAGAGAGGGGAGCTAAAGGAAGTCTACCTGCTTCCCTAAGTTCTAGTGCTTCGCTTTGCTTTTTTTTGCAGCATGGAGGAAACCAAAGGAACTGTGATTGTCTACTCTGGGGAGATAAAGTTGAAGGGTGACTTAATAAGCCTTTGTGAGCCTATCAAGGCTTATCATTCTAAGCAGAGTGACTGGCGGACTTCAGGAAATGTGTATAGGGTGCAAGAGAGGTAAGTGGCAGACACATGGGGACCCAAGAAAGCCTTTCCCAGAAGCAGAAGGCCTCAGATCCTGGAAAGCCGGGGGTGTGGCCGATGAGGCTGAGGAAGGCTATAAAATCTTTAAAAATAGGTCGTTTTGTTCTGACTGGGTTTGGGTGGGGTTTGGCTAAGAGGTGGAGGGATGGGTCAGAGGCCAACAAGGACTCAGAAGTCAGGTGAGACTAGTGGTGTCCTCAGGGACAGAGTTTGGATATGTAGGTGAGCCTGGGCCTGGGATAGACAGGGGAAACCCTGTCCCTGCCCCCCCCCCCCACTTTGCTGGGCTATATTTTCGGAGACAGTGCAGGAAGTGGGCCTTCACAATGTCAGGATACAGGAAGCTATCGGACTATTGAAGGCCACTTCCTGTGAGCTGGTCATTCACATACATTTGTCACTGGCTATCAGGCCTTTTGGGCCCTGCCATTGTCTGTAGGGGTTGCAAAAGGCTGGGGGCCGCCAACAGAGGCTCTTGGACACAGAATGTGCTATTGTGCTGGACTGGCAGCACCCCATGGGGTGGGGAGGAAAGTGGTGGGTAAGAAAGGGGACGCCTGCCTCTTATTGTCATGGTTTTCACAATGAGGCTGGGGGCTGGGGTCCCCTCCTTCGTGGGAGCCTGAACTTCTGAAGAAGGGGTGACTGCACAGGGGCCTGCCTTTGGGCTCAGTAGATACAGCTGGGAAAGCATTCTAGTTCTGGTGGGTTTCATTGTTATACCCACCCCCACCCCCTAGATCTTGGCTAGGAGCCAGTGTGATATGGAATGGTCAGGAGATCTGCATTTTGAAGTTATCTCTGCTACTATCAACCGTGTGACTTTGGGCAAGTCATCTCATCTCTCTAAATTTCAATCCTGCTCTGTAAAATGAGGTGAGTCTCAGGCAGCTCTTACATGGGGACGGCCATTACTTGACAAAATCTGTTGAGGATTGTACCTTGATTTCTGGTACTTGGTAGATGTCTAAAAAAAATGATAGTTTCTTCTCCACCCTTATCTTCCCTTCCAGATCACTTCTGACCCCACTGTCTGGTCCCCCCCACAGTGAGCAAATGAATCAGAGTCTCTAAGTGTACAAAGAAGTATTTTAATGTCAGCCCAAACAAAGCTTCACTCTGCCTTCCTTTATGCCAAGAATATCAAATCAACTGTTAATTATCTGCACTAATGGAGAGCACAGTAGCAGATAATTTTTCTTTGGCCATGTGCCTTTGGCCTTATGTGTGAATCTGGGTGTGTTTGGTTTCTAGAAGTTCACTTTAGCCAAATGATGTAGTTGCAACAGGGCAGCCTAGCTCAGGAGGAGACAACTTAGAGACTGTCTGGCAGCCCAGGGCTCTGCCCTGCTCACCCTATAACCTGTCAGTACTGGCAAGAGGCTTCTTTCCTTCTCAGCTGTCTGATCAGTGAAAGGCTGTGTACTTTGAAGTCAGACACTTGGGTTCAAATCTTGATGAGGTCCCTAACTAATGGTGTCACTGGACATGTTGTTTGTCCTCCTTGACGTTCAATCTCTTCACTTTGCAAGTACTTATCATCTTTACTTTTGCAGGGTTTTCCTAAGGCAATGCACAGATCTATCACCTGGATATATTTTCCTTTTCTTTCCCTCCCTCTCATCCCTGTCCCTTCAGCTTTATACCAGACATCCCCTTCTGATATTCTCAGAACCCTGATAAAGCTAGACATGGGACTACAGAGGATTTTAATACCCTGCTACATGGAAGAGTCTGAGCTAGGCTGTGTAGTATTAGACACTAACCTAATATGTGATTATTCAAAGTGAAATGAACTCAAAAGCAGTTTTCAAGTGCTTAGCAGCCATGAAGTCCAGTGTCTGTGGAACTGGACAACAGAGACAGAACATTCCATCATACAGAATATATTGGATTGTGTCTGGGCTAGGGGCTACCTTGTCTCATCATGGCTGATGTGCAGGAGGAGATATACAAGTGAGGATAGAGAATCTGGGGGAGCTGAGAGCCAGCACCCCTGTGCACGGGAGTCCGTACCCTGCTGGGAGTCTGCATGTGGTGCTCTTGCCATGTTAGGGGGTTCATCCAAAGGGCACTTTCTCTGACACTCAGAGATCAGGTCCTCAGAGGATGCACTGAGAAAGCTACCCAACGAGGCTGTGTGCCAGGGACAGGCCATCTCCAGGCCTTCCCCACTAATAGTTTGCTTTGTGCCACAACCCCACACAGGTGTGAATTGTGACAGCCTAGGTCCAGGAGAGCTGTAACCACTATGAGACCCTCTGTTCTAGAGCCTGCTGCCCTGTGCTTGTCTTTTGTTCCAAGCATAGACATTTACACGGCCTTGTCCTGTTGTCGATGACATGATCACCCCCTGAACACAGATGCAGGGGTTGTTGGTCTCTTCCTACTGAGCATGCTTGCTAGCCCTAAGCAAGAATACTCTTAGCAGGCCTGGCCCCTGGGTTTCTGCCACCCTTTGGGCTCTGGAATAGCATACTTCCCAGCTGACTGGTCCTGGGCACCCTTGGGACCTTAGCCATCTAACCACAAGGGCATTTTCCTTTCATAGAGTTCATACAGTTTATAAAACCTACTTTGCTTCCTGACACTTGTCAGTGTTCTCCACTCTTTAAGAGCTGGGCTAGGCTGGGCCTCTGTACTCCTAAGCCTTGACCTGGATTCTGGTTCTGATCACATCTACCTCCTGAAATTCCAATTCTGAAAACTACCTGCTTGAGCATCAGACTGGCTGAAAGCATCATTGGGTCCTGCTTCTGAAGCAGCTCACTCTCCTGTCCAAGCCCCATCTTCCTGGCCTTCTCCATTAGCCCAGCCACCATGATGTCTCAGCATACCCAGCACTGAGGCCATTAATGTTGGGCAGATTGGGGCCTGCAGCAGTTAGAGTTCAGGCACTGGACAGGTACTAAGGTCAGGAGCTGGTCTGGAATCCCAAGAGAGGCCACCTTGTCCCCAAACATGGGACCAATCAGGGTTTTTAATCCAGAGCATGCTCTGTTCCCATTGCTTCTTTTACAATAGAAGACTCTGAAGTAAGAAAAGAGAAGGAAAATGCCTGTGGGAAGGCCATACTAGGGGTGGCATGACCTTTTCTCCATCTAAGCCTAGGGTCACTCTCTTCCTCCCCAGCACAGAACAAGCTGTTCTCTTGCAGCCTCATCTGACCTCTTCCTCTACCCCTCCTGCCCACGGGAAGATGTGATCAGAGACAGGGTCCCCAGGCAACAGAAGGTCTCTAAGGACATTTAGCAACTGCCCTGCTACCCATTCCTGCCTCTGCCTCACTAGACTGCCAGCTGAGGGGTGGGAGTATCCGGGGAGGGGTCTTGACTTGAGAAACAATGTTGCTGCCCATGCCATTGTTGGGAGAAACCCAAGGGACAGCCTAACTGGCGCCCCTTTCCCCCCCTCCCCCATGCCAGCATTTTTCTTTCTCCTGGCCCTGCTGCTCATTGTCTTTCCTATCCTGGGGAGAATGCAAAAGGGCAAGTGGGGGCTGGACCAGGCCTTAGGTAAAGTGACCAATGACCAATTTACACATGTCCAGGCAAAACTAAGCTTCAAACAGTTCACAGAGCTCCTTCTATGACAGAAACAAAAGTCACCCACACTCTCGGCCTCTTACCTCTGCATCTCTCTCTCCAATAGTTCCAGCCTCTTACTGCAGTCCTGTTTCTTCCATGTGGAGGAAAATGGGGCTGAAGATGGCTCTTGGGGCCTAGGTGCTGTCCCTTATCTTTTTGGCTCAAGGCTGGTACTCTGCCACCTGAGCCGCACCTCCACTTCTGGCTTTTTGCTGGTTAATTAGAAATAAGAGTCTCATGGACTTTCCTGCCTGGGCCAGTTTTGAACTTCAGTCCTCAGAGATCTTAGCTTCCTGAGTATTTAGAATTATAGGTGTGAACCATTGGCGGCCAGTTGACCCTGTGGTTTCTTAATCAAAAACTCCCAGAGAAGGTCCAGGCCAATTCCCCCAGATAAATGAATAATAGCTAGAAAAAAGTGCTAGGCAAGAGTATAGAGGTTAAATTGAAAGATAGAGCCTTGTGGTTGGGGACACGAACGCAAGGGGGTGGAGGGTGTTAGGCTACATCACAGGAAAGTCACTGGGGAATGTGTGGGATCTTCCTGAGAGGAGATATCTTCCCCAGTCAGATGGTCTGGGTGCTGGGAGACAGGCCTGTCTTCAAGCCCCTCCTATTTATTTCCTGGGAAAGGCCGTCAGCAAAAGTTCTGGCTAGATCACTCAGTCTCCAGGAAAATCTAGGACCAGGTCATTGACCCATGAAGGGTGCACACAGAAGTGGTGTCCTTGGGGACCAGCGGGGGAAAATGTCAACTGGAAATTGCTCCAGGAACACTGAGGCTGGAGGTTTCCCAGGAGAGATGTTTGTGACCTCTGGAGGGCCCTTACATCCTTACATCCCTTCACCCTGGGACCTAAGACCAATAGGACCTGTTGTATGCTCTTCCAGTGTTCATCCTCATGGAGAGATACAGGTATAATTATCCATGCACTCATAGTGGTATGGTCACACACATGAGCACAAATGGGAGCAGGCATACACACACACCCGAGCCCTGACACAGGGACACCATTTCTTCCTGTCCTCTGTCACTCTGTGCTAGGGAGTTCATCTAGGCCCAGGACAGCTTGTCCCCTCCCCCTCTGCCAGCCCTGTCCCTGAGAAAGTACAGCTCAGGGATCCCCAGGGTTGCACAGGAAATGCTTTGTACACTATGGGTCAGCCAGACTATTTTCTGTCCCAGGACTAGAGGGAGGAAGGTTGGGCCCAGAGCAGCAGGCACCACACTCTTAGCTATTTTCTGCCTCTTTCCCCCTGCCCCAAGGCCTTTACAATTGGCAGCCAGTGTTGTTCTGTCTTTCAATGTCTCCCTATTTCTCTTCCAGGCCTCAGAGTCACTTGGACCAATGGCATGATACCTTTCATTCAGTGATAGCTTGCAGATACCCTCCAAAGCTCAGCTCAGCTTAGCTCGGTGTCCTCAGTTTGGATCCCCTTCCCTCTCCCAGCGCTGTGTGCAGGATGCTCCGCAGTCCCTCCTGTGATAGAGACAGTGTGCTGTTATGGTTAAGAACCAAGACTCTGGAGTCTGAATGCCTGGATTACAATCTTAACTTTGTGATATTGAATACACTGTTAAAATAATTGTGTCTTATCTGCCTCCACCATCAAAAAGGGTAGTATTAGTACTTTCTTTATGGAGTTGCTGGGAGAATGAAATCATTTAATGCTTGTAAAACACTGACAGTTGTGTCTGGGCCACAGTAAACACTCCCTGTAGTTAGCTAAGATGGAGAAAACTGCTTACCAGGGGAATCACAGATACAATTTATTTGGAAGGGCACTTTGACTAGTTGTTAGATACAAGGGTGGCATAACCTCTTTTTCTACCAAGGGCCATTCAGATATTTATAGCATCACTGACAAGACATATGAAATTGTCAATATAGGCAGAGGGCCTTGGGCACCTTCTCAGCCTCCATGCCTGTCCCATGATGTACCAAGTGATCTCACCAGCCATATACAGCTGGATACTTCCCAGACCCAGAAACCTTCTAGTCAAAGCATCTATGCTTGAGTAACGAAATGGTTGCTAAGCTGCCTTTATTTAGGGGAGGAGGTTTGGCATCTTCAGGGCTTTTGTCTGGCCTACCTTAGAAGTATCTCCCAGGGTCTCCCATTAGGAAAAGGAGTTGTTTTGTATTTGATGTCCAATAGAACAAAAACCCTTCATATCTGAAGAGCTCTTCACAGAGGCAGCTGGGGAGCTGGTCTGGATGTCCAGGGCTGCCCATGATCCTGTCCCCCTCTTCCCATCCCTCAGGTTTCCTGAGGATGGAAGTGAGAACTGGAGGCATGGGGAAGGGGGGTGTATTGTTTAGCTGCACCTGGAGGGTGAGCTCATGTCAGCAGGCAGAATGGGCAGGCGGGGCCGGGCTAGAGAGGGGCTAAGTGGAACTTGGCCCAAGTACTGCCCACCATCTTTGCCATCTTCTCCTGGGGACTGGTCCCTTCCTTGAGTCCTAGGATGGCAGTTAGGAAGCCAGGAAAGTTCCATTGTTTTTCTGTTTGAAAATGAGCAGGGTAGGTTCCTAAGTTGCATTTCCCTGTTGAATATTAGCCCTACAGAAAACACTCTCCAAAAAAGGGTCATGTGGTCATGTGAGAGAGGAAAAAGCTACGGGTCATCCACCCTGGACAGTCAGAGTTCACATCGTATATGTGAGGCTCCATGGAGTCCCTAAATGAAGAAATCCAAGGTCATTGATTTTTCTCAGACAACTTATTTGACCACATAGTGTTATCTGACCTCCTACTGTTCTATTGGTAACACTGGGATCCATTGGATTAGGTGATGTCTGCCTCCAAACTGTAAGCACTTTGGAGATGAGGCTGTTGTTGACTTTGGTCAGAGATTTTTGGCTGCCCAGCACTCCAAGCCCCTTCTTGTTTTGAGGTTATCTTTTATGAATATTGGAAGGAAGCAGACTATGTAGTTCAAGGGCAACAAGATGTTTCTTCTTCCCCATTTTGGGCGACTTGACTCGGACCATGTTATCTAGGATGAGGACTCTGAATCCAGACAGAATGACTCAGAGACACAGAGACAGCAGAGGGGTCATTCAAAGATGTCACGCTTAAAAGCATGCCATCTGCCCACAATGTCACTTCGCTAGTTTCCCTCAGCCCTACTGTGTCTTTGAAACTCACTTTAGGTCATCCTATTGATAGTTGATTTTCCTTCAATATTTTCCCAATATTTTTAGTGTGAGTTGTTACTATTTATGACCAAGGATCCTCACTGTGCACAGATGGTAGATGCTCAAGAAATCCACAGTCAATTTTGGAGTATAGGTTGAGTTCATCTCCTTGTTTTGTCAGTAATTCAATCCATTCCATTCTAATTCTATCCAATCAGATCCAGGTTGCCTTGGTTCTGCAACTACTGAGCATAAGTCCCGCTGTGGGATGCATCCAAGGAATCTAGAGATGAGACATGTTTGGCCTATCTCCACACATCTCTCAGTCCCATGTGGAGGACTGGCCAGGGCTGGAAGAGTGCTGTGGAGACACCACACTGAGCTGGGGTTTAAGGAGGTGGTAAGTCTGGATGGGAGGAAGAACGTCTCAGATTATCATTTAGCATAAATGGGATGATGTAGGATGTGGGAAAGCCTGGGGCATGCTGGCCTAGAATGAGTATGGCATCACACAAGGCCTCAAAATCCATCCTAAGGAGATTTGCTTTCATGCTATTGGCCGTGTGTGTGTGTGTGTGTGTGTGTGTGTGTGTGTGTGTGTGTGTGTGTGTGTGAGAGAGAGAGAGAGAGAGAGAGAGAGAGAGAGGGAGACAGCCAGACAGAGACAGAGAGAGAGAGAGTTCAGTAAAGTTCTGACTAAAGGAGGGTCAGGATTATAGCATGAAAGGCTCTTTGGTGCATATGAAGAGCCTGGGTTTGGGACCAATTGCCAGATGTTGATATATATGAGCTATAGCTTGGACAAGCTTCTGTTTTCTCATCTGTCAGAATGGATACAAGGCTGGAGATGTAGCTCAATAGTAGAGTGAAGACTAGGTTCAATCCCCAGTACTGAAAAAAAAGGGCACAATAAACTCAATAGTCTCTCTAAGTACTTCAACTATTGTATAGTATAAAGTACCTAGTACTTACAAACACCCACTTAAGACTATCACCACTGTGCTGGAATGACCAATCCCTCCATTTACTGAATTCATGAACAGTAGACCTTGTGATTTCTTATTCTTAACAGAGAAGATGCCAGTGTTTGGAAGGAGGATGGGTGGACCTCCACACCATGGTTGATGTGGGGGAAGGAATAGAGAGGTGTGACTGTTGGCAGGGAGCTAAGTGTTGGAGACACGCAGGCCAGCAATGTGGACCCAGCATGGGGAGTGATATCCAACCTGAGGAAACCCAATCTTCACCATCTGGAAGCTGTTTTTACACAGCAGGTGAGAAGGAGTGAGGTTATAAAGAGCTAAGGTTGTTGTCCTGTGTAGAGAGAAAGGGGGGGGAAGCTTTTCATTTTGTGCTGGTCCTGGGGCTTGAACTCAGTGGCTCTGTGCTGTGCCTGGAGCCCTCTCCTCCGTCCCCCTCCCCCCCTTCCCCTTTCTCTCTCTACCACTTGTGCCATAGCTATACTCCCACCATTTTGGTGGTTAATTGAAAGTAAGAATCTCATGGACTTTCCTCCAGGGCTGGCGGAGAATCAAGATCCTTGTATCTCAGCCTCATCAGTAGCTAGGCATGAACACTAGCACCCAGCTTCATTTTGGCTTTTCTGACTTTGAAGTGTTTAGTGCACTTTTAGGTAAACATAAAAATGAGCCTGGGAGAAAGTTTGGAGTATTTTGAGGTAAATCCAGGAGTTTGTTCCCAGGATTCAAGTTCACACAGGGATAAACAGAAGCTGGGCAGTCACTGGTAGAGAAGCTGTAATGGGTCCAGTAGTCCACTGGGAAGTGTTAGCAGTCAGGCTATGTAAGAGCCACAAAAGCTCCATGGTATACACTGCAGTAAGAATCTATGGGCTTACAATAAATTTGAGGTTTACTAAGTGAACTTGAAGTCGGCTAGGCATTGCTGCTGACCATAAAGCAGCTCATTCACAGGTTTGGGATCGGTGGATTGTTGGCTGACCCTGAGTGCCTCAGCCCATGGGATGGTGTGGTCAGGCTGTGCTCCACTTATTGCTCATTTCCCACTTCCCCAGGCTGTCTCGGATTTGTTATCTTGGCTGGGTTGGAGGTGCATGAGAATAGACACAAACATGCAACCCCCCTGGAGACTTGTCTCAGTCATTTCTGCTTTTGGGGGCAGAGCAGGCTACACGATTCCAGCTCAGATCCAGGGGATGAGAGAGAGACTCCAATTCATGAGAAACATTGCAGAATCTACAACAAAAGCTTTAGGTTTGGGAAGGGGAAGAATTAGGGTCATCAGCCCTAATGCATGATGAATGGGAGTAAGACAAGTGTTTCTCAGTCTGAGTTCTCTACAACCCTACGTATGTTTTTCTAAGGATCCTTGGAAGGTTTGGGAAGCTGAGTTGACTGGAATTTTTCCTCTGGATTATTGTAAAAAGCCTTTTTAGAATGAACAGTGATAAATGCTATGGTGTGCTTACTATACATGCTTTTTTTTCCCCAGCCTATTTAATCAGGAACCCTTGAGGTGGGTACTGTTCCATTTGTCATCCTGTTGATAAAAACACACTAACCCTGAAAGATTAAGTAAGTAGTCTAAGTCACGTGGCTGGTTGGGGGCTGTGATTTCAGGGTCCTGGCTCTGCTCTTCCACCTCCGGTGTTTCCATCTTTAGGACTGCTGATCGGTTTGACAGGTTGAAAAAGATCTACCTGCCAGGGACTGGGGAGAGCACGGGGAGAGATCACAGCAGATCACAGCAGGGACTGGTGGACCCGGTGTAGAGTACAGAAAAGCTCAGGGTCCTCTGTGGGGTGACAGGCAGTGTGGCTCAGAGGTGGCTCTGAGGCTGAGTCTTTGAGTGGTGAGGCTGCCCCAGGGGGATCTCAGCCTCTGAGACCAAACTGTGGGCCGAGGAAAACCTGATTACTTTGATCCAGCTGACAGCTGCTGAATGCTGATTGTGTTCCAGGCCCTGCTCTGGGTACTGGGGAGGTGGCAGGGAATAAGATGGACTAAGCTTCCTTTCCTTTCCAATGGAAGAAGACCGACCCTCAACCTATAAGCAAAGACATGATATAATTTCAGATAAACCTTAGGTGCTAAAGGCCAGATCTCTGAGTACTGGATTTCACAGTGGGTTCAAAGTTGATGGTGAGCTGTCACCTTCCAGAGTGCTGGAAGGGCTGTGCTGTTTGATCACATGTTGTTCTCTCACAGATAGATTGGCTGAAGGACAGGCCCTTTTGGGTTGGATTCTCAGGCCAGAGCTTTGAGGGCAGAAAGTAGTGTGTAGTTGAATAAGGACTGAGCAAACATACGGGCTTGAGGACAATAAGGGAGGATGTAAAAGATAAATAAATAAGGGGAGATGTGAGGCTGGTGAAGTCAGAGCTGTAGGGTTGGGCTATTGGTGAGAGAATAGGAAACCCAGAGAACTCACATTGCACACTTCTCAAATAAGGTCTGGACTAAGGTCCTTGGGCCTCCAGGATCTTGGGTACCAAGTCAGTGTGGATGCCAGCTCAGAGCGTGGTTGCTACGCAGAACCAAGTGTGGAAGATGGACTTTGAAGCAGCATCCCACTTTGGTGGAGAAAAAGGCTGATTGGCTCATAACATCTGCCCCAGTTACAAAGTGGGAGGGCAGAGCCTACACAAGAGGCCGAGATCTGAGGACTGAGGTTTGAAGATAGCCTGGCTAGAAAAGTCTGCAAGACTCCTATCTCTAATTAGCCAACAAAAAGCTAGAAGCAGGGGTGTGGCTCAAGGGATAGAGTTCTAGCCTTGAGCAAAAGCCAAGTGAGAGCTCTAGGCTCTGCATTCAGGAGGTCTAGTTTTGGCGGGTGTGCGTACATGCACTCATGCACGCGCGGACACACAGACACAACAGCACACCTCCTTAGTGTCCACATCTGGATGGACCACTCCTAACTCCACTGTGGGATATTGCTATGTGCTTGTATATCTTGAGACAATGGAGACATGCCTGCTTGGCATCTGTTGTAAATCCCAGTGATAGACTCCTCACTCCGTGATTTCCAAAGACTTGGAATTGAAAGTGAGCTTGCGTGTTGAAGTGGGACAGATGTCTTGGTGGTTAGCGCTTTCCTCTGTGTGTGAAATGCCTCTGTAGTCTCACCTGAGCACTCCTGCATCCTGGTGAGCTCCCAGACCAGCAGGGTCCTGGTTTGCACAAGAGCCCCATGGAGTCCTGCTGGAAGGTGCATGGGATTGACTGTATGCCTGCTGGACAGTAATATTAAAGCTTTCCCCCAGAAGGACAAAAAAATATTATCCTAACTTCTCCAAAGGGGAAGCTGGGGATGGGAATGGGAGGCAGAGGAAGGCTCACAGACTCTTTGAACAAGGTCAGAACTGGCAAGGATGGCCAAGATTTATAATCTCTTGGGGTGGGGTTCAGAGACTGTGAGGGTCCCTGAGGGAAGGGTGAATGTGGTCCTTGGAGAGAGGTCCTATTCCTTAGACCTGAGGCGGGAGGAGCCCTGGTTATATCTGCACAATGGGATGATGCCCTCCATTTCACCAGCTGCAGCAGGGGATGTCAGCACTCTTCTCATATCTCCCTGGCCTCAACCACTCATGCACCTCTGCATCTACTGTGGACTTCCTCTGGCTGCAGGAGCATGCTCAGCCCAGTCCCAGGACAATGTAAAAGCTTGGAGAGTTAAAGTGCCAGTAGCAGGCTTGGATAAATATTCCCGTGTCCTGGCTTCCTTAGGGGGCTGGAGGAGGTGCCTCTCTTGAGTGTATCCTAAATTGGTGTGCACTCAAATTGTTATCTCCTGTTTGGGATACTAACTTAGCTGGTCTTTTGTAAACTTCTGTTGAGAGGAAGAGGAGAGAAAGAGACAGAGAGGAGAAGGGAGAGGGGAAAAAAGAGAAGGGAGAGAAAAGAGGGAATAGGGAAAAGGGGGAGAAAGACAGAGGAGAGGGAAGAGGCAAGATATCTAGTTAATGAGGGCACCCACAGGTGCTCTAGGAAGCCAGTATGGTAGCATGGTAAGAGCATTGTGAACTAAACAATATAAATATGAGGAGCTGGCCAGGGCATGATAAAACAGCCTGCACTTGGTGGGCAAGAAGCTGTGGATTATATTTGTTGATTTATTGATTTTTACCTTTTTGTTCTGGTACTGGGGCTTAAATTCGTGCCTCATGCTCCTACTTGACTTTTGCACTCAGAGATGGATCACTTGAGCCATGCCTCCACTTTCAGGATTTTTGGTTTTGG
>NW_012267396.1:1677935-1679138 GCF_000151885.1 Dipodomys ordii | reverse complement strand
CCCGTCCACCGGCGCTCACCCGGTGGGAGAAGGTGAAGGTCACCGGGGAGCTGAGGTTCTGCGTGTCCCGGTGGCTCAGGAAGGCTGTGATGACATCGGAGAGCAGGGCTGGTGTCAGGTGTGGGCCCCAGTTTGTCTCAGCAGTTGCCTCCTGGGCTGGCTCCAGGACCAGCGGAGCCTCAGCCAGCAGCTTGCCCATCTTGGGAATGGAGATGAGGCCCACCATGGCGGGGCCTGTGGGCCAAGCGCAAGGATGAGCTCGGGGTGTCTCCTCCTCAGATGGACCCTTCCTCTTGTGGCCTCACCCCTCTCCCATGCTCCCTTAAATTGTGTATGCTTTTACTGGGGTAGTTAATTGGAAATAAGTCTCATGGCCTTTCCTTTGCAGGCTGGCTTTGAATCGCAATCTTCAGATCTTAGCCTTCTGAGTGGCTGAGATTATAGGCATGAGCCACTGCACCCGATTTTTTTTTTTTTTGGTCCAGTCATGGGGCCTGAACTCTGCCTCAGCAATTCAGCTCAAGGCTAGCACTCTACCACATGAACCGCAGTGCTACTTCTGGCTTTTTTCTTTTTGCTTATGTGGTGCTGAGGAATAGAACCCAGGGCCTCATGCATGCAAGGCAAGCGCTCTACCACTGATCCACCTTCCCAGCCCTGAACCCAACCATTTTGCGAAACAGCTCCACTTCTTGTTTTTGAGTGGTTACTTGGAGATAAGATTCTTGCAGTATTTCCTGCCAGAGTTGGTCCCCCCCCCCCAATTGTGGGACTTGAACTCTGGGCCTGGGCGCTGTCCCTCAGCTCTTCAGCTCAAGGCTCTACCACTTGAGTCACAGCACCACTTCTAGTTTTCTGGTGGTTTATTGGAGATAAGAGTTTCACGGCCTTTCCTGCCCGGGCTGGCTTTGAACCGCCATCCTCAGATCTCAGCTTCCTGACTGGCTAGGGTTACAGGCTTGAGCCACTGTCTCCCGGCTTAACTCTGTTTTTATATGACATCTTTTCCTACCAGGAGGCCTCAGTGCCATGGATACCATGTTGGCCATTACCTGGGTGACCGGGTTTCTGGGCCAGGTCCCAGGTCAGCTGCATCTTTGTCTGATTCTGACTCAAGGTGACTTGCCTGTCGCCTGGAACCTGCAACTCCAGGGTCAGTGCTGTGAAGATGGAAATAACACAAGCAGAGTTAGATGAGGACAA
>NW_012267396.1:1673496-1674010 GCF_000151885.1 Dipodomys ordii | reverse complement strand
AGCCAGGGCGCACTGGGCGTGGCCAAGAGGGCGCCGCAAAGAGGGGCGTGGCCAACCGTGGACTCTCCAGCCGTGGGCGTGGCTAAGCGTGGGCGGGAAAGTCAGGCGAAATGAAGAGGCGTGGCAAAGTGTAGGCGCGCCCAACAGTGGGCGTGGCCGGACAGTGGTATCTAGCCAGTGGGTGTGGCCATTCAGGGTGTGGCTAAGCGGTGGGCGTGGCCCCCACCAGTGCCTGGGAATGGCGGAGTCTACAAGCTGCCCACCTTCACACTGGGTGTGCGTTGGGCCTTCGGGGGATCCTGGGATCGGCCTCCAGCCGCGTCGGCAGCGGCACTCGTACCCTCCGGCTTTGTTGAGGCAATGGGCGGAGCTGTGGCAGTTGTGGTGGCCGGAGGTGCATTCATTCACGTCTGAGGACAAGGCGTGCGAGTCAGAGCCTGCCCGACCCTCTGGCACCGCCACAGCCAGGCAGTCTGCCTCTCTCAGCCTCAACGGTGCCCACCTGGTCTACAGA
>NW_012267396.1:1672430-1672916 GCF_000151885.1 Dipodomys ordii | reverse complement strand
GGCGTGGCCAACCGTGGACTCTCCAGCCGTGGGCGTGGCTAAGCGTGGGCGAGAAAATTAGGCGAGATTAAGCGGGGCGTGGCAAAGTGTAGGCGCGCCTAACAGTGGGCGTGGCCGGTCAGTGGTATCTAGCCAGTGGGTGTGGCCATTCAGGGTGTGGCTAAGCGGTGGGCATGGCCCGTTCCGGTCCCGGGGAGTGACGGAGTCTGCAAGCTGCCCACCTTCACACTGGGTGTGTATTTGACCAGGTAAGGTTGCCCAGATGAAGAACGGCCTCCATCCGCGTCGGCAGCCGCACTCGTACCCACCGGCTTTGTTGAGACAAAGGGTGGAGCTGTGGCAGCTGTGGTGGCCGGAGGTGCATTCGTTTACATCTGAGGACAAGGCGTGAGAGTCAGAGCCTGCCCGACCCTCTGGCACCGCCACAGCCAGGCAGTCTGCCTCTCTCAGCCTCAACGGTGCCCACCTGGTCTACAGACTAAGAAC
>NW_012267396.1:1661395-1667460 GCF_000151885.1 Dipodomys ordii | reverse complement strand
AGCTGAGAGACAGCGCCCAGACCCAGAGTTCAGGCCCCAGGACCAATAAAAAAAGTTTTTTCTACACTATTCATTGCTGTTCAAAGTGTTCTCAGCTTTGGAAAAAAAGTCATGTTTTACACATCAGATAGGAAGTTATATTCATAAGTCCCAAGTTATATTCATAATATACACATCAGACAGGAAGTTATTTTTATACCAAGTTATATTCATAAATTCCAAATATATTCATAAATACCAAGAAACAAGTTACAGCCAAAGAGACAAGGGCCTAAGATATATGCCTCAACTACTGACAGGCTCCTCATTATTAAATTATTATTCTCACTATTAAAGGAAATGAAGACTAATCAGAATTCGCTGCAAACTGATGAGATTTTTTTTTCCCCCAGAGCACAATGCATATCAATACTTCATTAAAAAAATTTTTTTTTGGTTGGTTCTGGCCTGAACTCTGGGCCTGGGCGCTGTCCCTCAGCTCTTCAGCTCAAGGCTAGTGCTCTACCACTTGAGCCACAACGCCACTTCCGGCTTTTTTTCTTTTTGCTTATGTGGTGCTGAGGAATGGAACCCAGGGCCTCATGCATGTAAGGCAAGCGCTCTACCACTGAGCCACCTTCCCAGCCCATCAATATTTCAAAGTACATTTTTTATGCTAGTGCTAGGATTTGAACTCAGAGCCTCTCACTTCCACTTGAACTTTTCCACTCAAGGCTGGTGCTCTACCACTTGAACCACAGCTCCATTTCTGGATTTTTGTTGGCCAGTTGGAGATAAAAGAGTCTCATGGACTTTCCCACCTGGGTTGGGTTTGAAGCACCATCCTCAGTAATCAGCCTCCAGAATAGTTGGAATGACAGGCGTGAGCCACCAGCATCTGCTTTTGGATTAGAGTACTAGAGGTCAAGTATCCTGTCTGGCTCAATATCTTGACACACCTTGAGGAATTCCAGCATATAGTCATCAGCAAGATGACTACAGATACTGGAAAAAAATGACTTTCTTGTTGGAGAACTTAACATAAGAGAATGAACATCTGCCCAGCACCTATGGCTCATACTTGTAATCCTAGCTACTCAGGAGGCTGAGATCTGAGTATCCCAGTTCAAAGCCATCCGGGCAGGAAAGTCCCCATGAGACTCATCTCCAATGAACCACCAGAAAACCAGAAGTGGTGTTGTGGCTCAGGTGGTGGAGCACTTGTCTTGAGCTGAAGGGCTGAGGGACAGCGCCCAGGCCCAGAGTTCAAGGCCCACAACTGACAGAAAAAAGAAAAAAAAAGAGTGAACATCTCAAAAAAATATCATCCCTGCTGTTTTTTATAGAGAAGCCAGAAATCAAGTTAAAGGTTGAGAAGATTTGCAGACTGGGTACATGGTCCCCAGACACCATTATCTGTCTCTTGTCATTGTCATAATTCAACTTACCTGGGAGCAGCCTTAAATACCCGTGTCTCATGGTCCAGAAACTGGCAAGGTTGGTCATGGAGAAATCTTTGATTCTGGTCTGAATGAGCTAAAAAATGCTTCCTGTTTTAAGGAGAACTGGTGACCAAGATGGTTTAGGAAGCCACTGATCTGAATGTTTTTTTTGAAACCCCCTTATCTGTATGAATTTCATGTTTCCGGAACTCACAGTTCCGTTTTCAAATATTTGTTTTATATTTGAAGAAACTCTACAAAAATGCTTTTTTGGGGTGGCTCCTAAAATACCTTGTTACAGGGAGTGTGAAGTTACATATTAGAATACATCTCAACATGTAGAACCATCCTACTGGATTCCAGCATCTGTGTGTGTGTATATGTATATGTACATTGCTAATTAACATACTTAGCTGCTTTTCTTTTTGTCGGTCATGGGGCTTGAACTCTGGGCCTGGGCACTGTCCCTCAGATCTTCAGCTCAAGGCTAACTCTCTACCACTTGGCCCACAGAGCACCTTCGGTTTTCTGTTGGTTTACTGGAGATAAGAGTCTCATAGACTGCTGCCCAGGGTGGCTTTGAACCACAATCCTCAGATCTCAGTCTTTTGAGTAGCTAGGGTGACAGGTGTGAACCACCAGTGCCTGGAGTTAAAAGTTTTTTTTTTAACCCAATTGATTCTGAAATACAGATCCACAGAAAGTTGCAAACACAGCACCAAGAAGTTGTGGGTAGCCTTCACTCAGTATTGCCTAAGGTTACACTTAGATGAGAACAGTCCATTGTCAAGAAATTGGTATAGTGCGTTCATTTTGTGGCATTCTTTGTCGGTAATGGTACCAGTGCTTGAACTCAGGACCTGGGCAGTGTCCCTGAGCTTTTCTCAGTCAAGGCTGTCACTTTACCACTTGAGCCACAGCTCCACTTTTGGCTTTCTGGTGGTTTTTTGGAGATGAGGGTCTCATGGACTTCCCCTGCCTGGGCTGGCTTTGAACCATGCTCTTCAGATCTCAGACTCTTGAGTAGCTGTGATTACTGGTGTGAGCTGCTGGGCCTAGCCTTTTTTTAGTTCTCTTTTTATTTTGACTATTTTTTTTATTGTGAAAATACCATACAGAGGGGTTACAATTACATGAGCAAAGTAATGAGTACATTTCTTATCAAGCATTGTTGCCTCCTGCTTTGTTTCCCCTTACCGTTCCTGCCCCCCCCCCAGCTTTTATACCATTACATGTCTCTTTATGGAAGAGGCACCATCCCCATAGCGAACTCTTCATGCTCCTCGAGCTCCCTTCCCTTTTGGTGGAGGTGATGGGGAGTGGGCAAAGGGACTTTGATGAAAATGTTGGAAATTTACATGGTAGAGCTGATCTACTTGCAGTTCAAGTCTACCTTGACCACTGAGCTCTGGTGACTGAGATGTTTCTCCTCTGCTGCAGTTTTCCTGTCTGTAAATCGGGGATTGTGTGTGTCACACGCATGACAGGAGAGAAAGGAAGGCAAGGCTGGCCCAGGCCACCCCACACAGAAGCCACCATCCTGGTTGCTGGGTGATTTGTTTTTGTGTTGTTTCTGTTTTTCTTTTCTTCTTTTGTTCCCTCTCGCATTGTTTCAACTTGCAGACAGACTTCTTGGCTTCCCTACTCTTGATTCTTTGAAAGATCAGCAATTCACCCAGATCCGCAAGTCCTGAGCTCTGGGATCGGGGGAGACTGAGCGCTCCATGGGGCAGCCCCTGGTAGAGGCCTACGCCGGAAGTGGATCGCCTCAGAATCCGGAAACCGGAAGTCGGCGAGTGGCGTCCCTTCGGAACCGGAAGTTCTGATTTACTGCCCCAGAAGCCAAAGAGACCAAGCTGAAATCTCCATGTGCGGGATCGCCAGGAAAATGGGGAGAGATCTCAGGAATCCAGAGCTAAGGATTTTGTTTTCTTCTAGAAACCCTAAATGCCCAGAAAATAGGAGCATCTTTTTTATATCAGAACCTGTGAGCAATTGAAAGAAGGCTGAGGCTGGATATGAGCTGAAGTCAGACACTGGAGGGGAAGAGGGGGGGAGGATTCGGTCCAGAAGAGATCATCAAAGTGTGTGTGTGTGTGAGTGTGAGAGTGTGTGTGAGTGTGTGATGTGTGAGTGTGTGATGTATGTGTGAGTGAGTGTGAGTGTGTGTGAGTGTGAGTGTGTGTGTGATGTATGTGTGAGTGAGTGTGTGTGTGTGAGTGAGAGTGTGAGTGTGTGTGAGTGTGTTGACATCACAGGCTTGTGATGTCAGCCTTGTATTGCAGGACAGTGGGAAGAGGGTGAACTCGAGGGAGAACTCTGCGGGATGCTAGGGAGCACATCTCGGAGGGTTTGGGGAGATAGGGAAGGGCTGTTGACGTCAAATAGGAAGCAAAGAGCGGGGCCAAAATTGGAACCTAAACCATGAAGACTGAATCACTCAGCTCAGAAAGCACCACAAAGCTGGGTCAGGGAGATGTTTTCAAGCAGGTGAAAAGAGAGCTTGTGGGGAAGGTGTGGACCAGAAAGACCCCTGCATCACCGTGTTTGTTGTAGTAGTTCCCAACAACACATGAATGGATGAATAAGAATGAGATAAGTACTCAGAGGCCAGGCATCCCAGCTACTCAGGAAGCTGAGATCTGAGGATCGTAGTTTGAAGCCAGCCCAGTCAGAAAAGTCTGTGAGACTCTTATCTCCAATAAACACCAAAAAGGAAACTGGAAGTGGAGCTGTGGCTCAAGTGGTAGAGCATTAGCCTTGAGCAGAAAAGCTCAAGGATGGGTACACTCACAAAAAGAATGAGATCCTGTCCTCAGGAAATGGATGTATTAGGAAGACATGCTATTGATCATGACAAGCCCAGCTCACAAAATTCAACATATTCCACGTTATTTTTGGTGCACATCTTGCTTTTTTTGTCTCTGTTATGTAAGACCTAAATGAGCAGCAAATCACTTTCTCTGTTCTCCTTTGCATTTCCACAGAGGTATGCGAATGTATTCCTCTATGAGTATAATAAAATATAGAGTAGAATGAAAGAAAAGGACAGATTATGACATACAGAAATTCGTAGTGAGGGGAAGGTAAAATTAAGTGTAAAACAACTGTATTAAGCATAAATAATGATATTAATAATTAAGCATATGCACATATTATACGGATAATATAATAAAATCAAGAGTTTCTAATCTCATTGGTGATGGCCTAGAAATGAAAGAATGTATAAAGAATGCTTCACTAAAATGTGGCCTATTGTAAATGTCCAGCTAGTGTGTGTCATTTTTCTGAAACAAAAAAAATTACCAGATCTGGGCTGGGAAGGTGGCTCAGTGGCAGAGTGCTTGCCTTGCATGCATGAGGCCCTGGGTTCGATTCCTCAACACCACATAAGCAGAAAAAGCTGGAAGTGGTGCCGTGGCTCAAGTGGTAGAGTGCTAGCCTTGAGCTGAAGAGCTGAGGGACAGCGCCCAGGCCCAGAGTTCAGGTCCCACATCCAGAAAAAAAATACCAGGTCTCACCAGGCACCAGTGGCTTATATCTGTCATCCTAGCTATTCAGGAGGCTGAGATCTGAGGATTGTGGTTCAAAGCCAGCCGAATCAGCAAATTCTATGAGACTCTCTATCTCCAGTTAAATACCAAAATAAATCTAGCCGTGGAGCTGTGGCTCAAGTGGTAGAGCCCTAGAGTGAAAAAGCTCAGGAACAGCACCCTGGCCCTGCGTTCAAGCTCCAGGACCCCCCCCCCACACCAAGTCTGTAGCATGCCATTTCACTTCTGACAAGGTTGTCTTTGTATTGAGTTGGGGACGCTTTTGATGGTTAGGTGACAACATACATTGCTGTTTAGCTGAAGGGAAATACAGTAAGTCACCTGCTTCACAGACTTTTTAAAAACTCAGAGGAGCAAAGACCTTGCTATGAGAGCAAATAACGAGCTTTAAGGACATATTGAGAAAACTCCACATCAAGTTCCTGGCTGGACAGACTCACTCTGAATGCACAAGACAGAAATATTCCTCGGGGTAACATTTAAAAGGGGGTCTATCTAGAAAGAATCCAAAGTTATATCTACAACGAATCTAGAAAATGTCCTCTAAATGCCACCGAGTGTAGAAAATAGGCAAATGATCACAGTAAGAAAAGGAATTTCAGGGGTTCTCCATCTCACAAATCATAAACGCCCTCAGCTCACCGCAAGGTCTCCTCTCTTTTCCCTAAATATCTGCAAAGTCTGTGGACCCTGCTCTACCTGTGGGAGATGGTTTTATGCATCTCGATCCTTTTCTAATTGGGCTGCCATTGCTGTCCGTTCCCAGCCCGGGACGACGTCCACGGCTGCGCTCAGCCTCAGTGAGTGAATTAACCAAGCTAGCAGTGGCTGCAGCCGCCTCTCAGCCCTGGGCTGTGGTGGCTCTGTCTTGACATTAGTAAATGTTGGAGGCTTCTGTCTGTCCGCAGCTCTTCCTTGGCACCAGCTGGGCTCTCAGACTCCCCTGGGTGGGATTTCATGAGTGGAAGTTCCTGTGTGGGAAGAATTCTCCCTGAATACCAGTGAAGGATGGAAGATGGCAGGGAGTGGACTAGCATTGGGTCTGGAGCAAGATGGGGTACCCCAAAGCTAGCCAGCTGTGTGGCCCAGC
>NW_012267396.1:1659803-1661345 GCF_000151885.1 Dipodomys ordii | reverse complement strand
GTCTGTCCGCAGCTCTTCCTTGGCACCAGCTGGGCTCTCAGACTCCCCTGGGTGGGATTTCATGAGTGGAAGTTCCTGTGTGGGAAGAATTCTCCCTGAATACCAGTGAAGGATGGAAGATGGCAGGGAGTGGACTAGCATTGGGTCTGGAGCAAGATGGGGTACCCCAAAGCTAGCCAGCTGTGTGGCCCAGCAAGGTACACACTCACATGCACGCACACACACACAACACACACACACACACACACACACGGACAATGGCAGAGGTGTTTACAGCACTGTGAATCTGCACTTTAGGTTCGTTTCCTCCTGGGGGAATTTACCAAGAAAGCAATTTACTTACTTTTGGATTATTCCCAAGACACCTAGTTAAATGTCAGTTGAATCAGGAGTTATTACTAGTCTTGTTTTATCCAACTCTCCATTTAAGCTTTCTCCAAAGTCTAAGATTTTTCTGGCTACTGGTAGCTCATGCCTGTAATCCCAGCTACTCAGGAGGCTGAGATCTGAGGATCACAGTTTGGAGCCAGCCTGGACAGAAAAATTCATTTGATCCTTATCTCCAAGGAACAACCAAAAAGCCAGAAGTGGAGGTGTGACTCAAGTGTTAGAGAGTTAGCTTTGAGCATAAAATCTCAGGAACAGAGCATGAGCCCTGAATTCAAGCCACAGGACAAACACAAACACAAAAACAAAAACAAAAGCAGTTAATTTCCAAACCATCCCCTTGGCACTGAGATGTCAAATTGTGTGATGAGCCCATGGCTCATGCTTGTCAACCTAGCTACTCAGGAGGCTGAGATCTGAGGATCACGGTTCAAAGCCAGCTGAGGCAGGAAAGGCTGTAAATCTTATCTCCAATAAAACCACCAGAAAACCGTAAGTGGCACTGTGGCTCAAGTGGTAGAGTGCTAGCCTTGAGCTGAAGAGCTGAGGGACAGCGCCCAGGCCGAGTTCAAACCCCATGACCAACAGAAAAAAATTGAGTGATGGAACTGAGTAAAGGGGAAATGAACATGATTTCCTGAGGCTGCCATTTTCCAGGGACACGTCAGTGGTTTATCTAGTTATGTGCTCATTTGAATTACAGTCGATGTCTATCAGCAAGCTGCGGGTTGCAAGGCAGGAAGTTCCAACCACAGGAACCGGCTGAATCTAGTTTCTCCTTATGACTTTCTTTCTTTCCTTCCTTCCTTCCTTCCTTCCTTCTGGCTTTCTTGCTTTCTTTCCTTGCTCTCCTTCCCTCCCTTCCTCCCTCCCTCCCTTCCTTTCTTCCTTCCTTTTTTTCTTTCTCTCTCTCTTTCTTTCCTTATGATGTCAGTTTTGGGGCTTGAATTCAGGGCCTGGGCCTGGGAACAGTTCCTGAGCCATTTTGCTCAAGGTTAGCTCTCAACTATTTTGAGCCACAATGCCACCGCTGCCTCCTCCTCCTCCTCCTCCTCCACCTCCTCCCGTCTTCCTCTTCCTCTTCCTCTTCTGCTTCTGGGAAATAAGAGTCTAATGGGGACTTTTCTGTCTGGGCTGGCTTCAAACAGTGATCCT
>NW_012267396.1:1656907-1658517 GCF_000151885.1 Dipodomys ordii | reverse complement strand
TCTACCACTGAGCCACCTTCCCGGCCCCAAGTCTGTGATACTCTTATCTCCAATGAACCACCAGAAAGCCAGAAGTGACACTGTGGCTCAAGTGGTAGAGTGCTGGGCTTGAGCTGAAGAGCTGAGGGACAGCGCCCAGGCCCAGAGTTCAAGCCCCATGACTGACAAAAAAAGTGTAAACCAAAATGAGAAGGAAAGCATTCAATGCACTTTAAATAAGAAGAATCAAGTATATATCCAGAATAAAATTCAAATTTAGAAAATCTTGCTTGAAATTTCTAACACTGCCATTGAAACGAATGAGTGACTTATTCATTGAAGAATCTACTAAAATTCAATTGAATGTGGACATACAAAATAGTATAGAATTGCCTATGAGACTTGGATTCTAAGGATTCCATATGTTTATCTTAAGAAGCTTCATTTCTCCCAGAATGTGACTTTCCCCAAATCCTTGCATAGAACTTCTATTTGGTCTCAACAAGATGATGAAGCACTTAGGGGCAAAGATGCAGCCCAGGAGGCCCACACTGGAGGCCAAGATGGAGAAGACCTTGACAGCCACCAAGAAGCTGGAAGTGGAGCTGTAGCTCAAGTGGTAGAGTCAACCTTGAGCAAAAGAGCTCAAAGACAGCGCCCAGGTCCCGAGTTCAAGCCTTAAGATCGGCTCTTCCTTCCTTCCTTCCTTTCTTTCTTTCTTTTTTTTTTGTCGGTCATGGGGCTTGAATTTGGGGCTGAGTGCTGTCCCCCAGCTCTTCAGCTCAAGGCGTGCGCTCTACCACTTGAGCAACAGCTCCACTTCCAGTTTTCTAGTGGTTTATTGGAGATAAGAGTTTCATGGACTTTCCTGCCTGGGCTGGCTTTGAACCACGATCCTCAGATCTCAGCCTCCTGAGTAGCTAGGATTAGAGGCGTGAGCCACCACTCCTGGCTCTGGGTCTTGAACTCAGAGCCTGGGAACTGTCCTTGAGCTGCTTTTGCTAAGGCTAGCACTGTACCACTTGAGCCACAGCACCCTTCTGCCTTTTTCTGTTTATGTGGAATCAAACCCAAGGCTTCATGAATGCTAGGCAAGCACTCTACCATGAAGCCACCTTCCCAGCCAGGACTTGCTTTTTCTCAAGGAAGTTAAAAATGAGAAGAGTGGAAAAAAATAAAAAGAATGGAGTGAATATGACCAGTGTGTGTGTATGTCATGTAGACGCTTGGAAATACCACAATTGTACAGTAAATACCTACTAATTAAAACATAGGAAAAAGATACCGATACTCCCTCATATGCATCTGGGGAGAAAATGACAGAGATGCCTCTGGGGAGGGATTGCCCAGGATAAAGTTGGGCAAACGGAAAAACTGAGCAGAATGGAAACAGGACCTTGAGCATGGGAATACAACCTGCTCACCACAGTCGCTCACCCAACGCTGAACAGCCATGTCATTCAGAAGGGACACAAGAACACCACAAGAAGGAATCACAGAGTCCCAAGAAAGAAGAAAATCTCCTTTTCCATGATAACATTTTTATCTTCTTAGTTGCAAAATGAAGATTTTTCTCCTCCCCATAGTTGTAAATTGATGGCTGTTCTTTAAAAAAGATGATTTATCGAGTG
>NW_012267396.1:1649673-1655347 GCF_000151885.1 Dipodomys ordii | reverse complement strand
CTTCCAGGGGAAATATGACAAACGGACCTGGGAATAGGAGCAAATGAAAATCTTGCTCCACCTCAAGTCGCTGTATTTTCCTGCGTAGGTAATAAGCTCTTTTTTCTCTCCCATCTAATGATATACACTCTTTCCATCCTCCTCTCATTGTGTCTCCACGGCCAACACTTGGCATTGTCAACACTGACCTACACCGCTGAGTTCCTGCCCCTTCCTGGCCCTGGACACGAACACATCCATGCATTCATCAAACCAGCAAGCGATCACGAGCAGCACTCAGGTCTTGGCTGGGCTACCTTGGGTCGAGGTGACCTCTGGTCAATATTCTTGACAACTGTCTCATAGATTTCCTGCCAACACTGCTGGGCTCCAACTCACCGACGTGGGTTCTCTGCATAGAAATTCTCCACTTGGAAAATTCAAAAATCCCTTTTTTGACCATTTACTACATGATGGAGACTAAGCTATCCATCCAGGCATAATAAATAACCACAAGGGCGCAAGCATTGGTCCCCAACCTAGAGGAAGACTGAAAAGGGATGGTAGGGAAAAAACAAAGGAGGTAACAATGCTCCATAGAAAATGGACTCATTGCCTTATTCATATAACTGTAAACCCCAGTATCTTTACAATAAAAAATATATCCTAAAAAATTAATTGATAAAAAAGGAAATGGCTGTCTATAATTAAGACAGCATCAGAGGAGGGATTTCTGGCGGGTCTGCTCATTAGACTCGTCCCCTTCCTCTTATTCCAGGCCTGAGTGGGTAATTCTCCCTTAGGGATGTCACTGCAAGAAGCAAGTTTTTTCTTCCGTTCTGAGATTTGCTGTTCCCAAGACACTTGGCCCAGCACAACGTACCACAGTCATTACCGCGCTTCCATTCACTCTCCTCGCTTGCACCAGCCTAAACTCACAGCTAGCACAGCCCTCCACTAAGAGTTTTCAGAAGTCTACGAATGAACAACTTTACTTCACTGGTTTCCTGGCCTCCACAAACTCCTGATATCTCAATAAACTGATTCACAGGATGCTGACGTCCTAGCTACCTGGAAGGTTGAGAGCCGAAGGCTGCGCTTCAAATCCAGCTGTGCAGGAAAGTTTGTGAGACTCTCAACTCCAATAAGCTATCAACAACTAGACCAGAAGTCGAACTGTGGCTCAAGTAGCAAAGCACTAGCCTTGACTGAACAACACCCAGGCCCTGAGTTCCAGCTCCAGGAGCAACACACACACACACACACACACACACACACACAAGATTTCCACTTAATTAAATTAGGATTAATGAGGTGTGTGTGTACTGATACTGGGACTTGAATTCAGGGCACTGTGCCTGGGCTTTTTCACTCAGAGCAGGTGCTCTACCACTTGCACCACAAAGCTCTGCATGAACCGCTTAGGAGCCGCACGAGAGGAGGGTCAGAGAGGAAGTCCGTGGGGTCAGGACATCATCGTGTCCTGGACAATGCGCAGGCCCTGGGGGAAAATCCTCTTCCCCATCACCACGGCTGCCCCACAGGATCCTGGGAAAATCTAGACTCACTTCCTGTCTCCAGAAACCTTTGTGATGTCACGGTGAACGTAGCCAATGAGAGAACGCGATGACAGTCACAGCTGCCCACAGTGATGGTGACCGTGGAGACTCTTCTCCGTGGCCGTGAATCGCTCTGAATTTCCAGGGACTCCTCAGCTCATGTGTGAGCTGCATCACGAGGGGGGATTTTACCAGCTGGTACGAAAGCAGTGCCATGGCTTGATTTGCCTGCCAAGAGGTGAGAACACAACAGAAACTATAGTGCTTGCAAGAAAGTCAGCTCTGGAGACCGGAGTCCTGGCTCAGCTGGGAGAGCACCACCAGCCAGTGGGCAAAAGCATCGGCCGCTGAATTTGAGTCCCGGTCTCAAACCAAAAGAAACAAGAGAAACAACGATGATGCTGACGTCTGAAATCCTGACATGAGCGCTGAGGAGTGGGGAACGTGGCTGGTGGAGGAACTCAGAACACACACCTTCCCTGCACGCTGGACCGCAGGTATCAGTATGCGACTGATCGCACCTGGCAAGCTGGGCACAGGTCAGGGTCGGGAAACTATTGTCTCAGAGAAAAGCCCACATATTCATATTCATATTCATTGAAAGGCTGAAAATAGCCAAGATAGGCAAACTGCCAATGTCTGCATTAACGATGAACAACGGATGACTGCATCTATACAAACTGAGCAGAAGCTGAGTGCCAAGTTCAAGTCCCAGTACACACACACACACACACACACACACACACACACACACAGCTTCAGAAATTAGATTTACTCATATCCTATGGAAATACTCTCTGTGCTCTCCCCTCCAGCTCTCTATTCTCAAGTGGAGAAAAAATGACATTTTTCCTTCCACTCCTTGCATAGTTAGATAAGGGCCATCTGCCAATTCAGTATTTTGAAAAGCGCTTCAGAAATACCCACTATCTGCTAATGCTGAGTATGTCTAGTGTAGATACTTTCTTTCTTTGCTCTTTAGCATACTCACGAACGAAGTTCATTCTATTTTTGGTACTTCTAATTCTCAAAATATAATGGCAATTTAAAGCATGGTTCATATCTTTTCAATAATACCACTCAGAAAAAATAATACCAGGGGCTGGGAAGGTGGCTCAGTGGTAGAGCGCTTGCCTTGTATACATGAGGCCCTGGGTTCGATTCCTCAGCACCATGTAAGCAAAAGGAAAAAAGCCGGAAGTGGCGCTGTGGCTCAAGAGGTAGAGCGCTAGCTTTGAGCTGAAGAGCTCAAGCTGAAATGCAATCAATGGTAGAGTCAGAGATTTATGTCCATAGTCATTCAATCTACATAAATGAAAATGTGGAACCATCCTAATTGCCCCCAGTCATGAGATTTTGTGTGTGTGTGTGTGTGTGTGTGTGTGCACCGATGCTGGCCTGGATGCTGCCTCCTGAGCTTTTGTGTTCAAGGCTAGTGTTCTACCACTGAGCCACAGCGCCACTTCTGGCTTTTTTGTCACAGACATTGCTGCCTGGGCTGACTTTGAACTACGATCCTCAGATCTCAGCCTCCTGAGAAGCTAAGATTACAGGTTTGAGCCATGGACATCTGTTGCAGAAGAATTATTAAGCAAATGAAAGAGCCTCAATAAATAGGAAGGATGTGTGTTTCAACTTTATAATGGAGCCTTTGACCATTTTTCAAAGGGAACATACTTATAAATGCTGACAAGTAATAAATGCAAAGTTCAAAAATTGTATCTTGTGTCATTGTGCTTGTGTGAGAAATAAATTTTATTTTTAGGAAGCATTGGAACAAAATGTTTCAAATGATATGAATCGGGATTGTGGAGTTATTTTGGTTTTCTTCCCTGAGGCTAGGCAGGAGGGTTGTTTAAGAAAATCAAATTTAGCCAGGTGCTGGCGGCTCACACCTGTCATCCTAGCTTCTCAGGAGGCTGAGATCTGAGGATCACAGGTCAAAGCCAGCCCAGGCAGGAAAGTCCAGGAGACTCTCATCTCCAATAAACCACCAGAAAACCGGAAGTGACATCGTAGCTCAAATGGTGGAGCACTAGCCTTGAGCTGAAGAGCTGAGGGACAGCGCCCAGGCCCAGAGTTCAAGCCCCATGACCAACCAAAAAACAAAAAAAGAAGAAAAAAATCAGATTTCTTTTCTTAAAATTTTAATTTATTGTAAAGATGCTATACAGAGGCATTACAGTTACATGAGAAAGGTAATGAGCACATTTCTTGTCGAGCATTGTTATAAGAGCCCAGGATGACCCATTGCAACAACGATAAAAGACACTATGTTTGAAAAGAACTTTACAACTTTGGGGGGGGGTCTGGGGAGGAGGTAGGGGAGGGAAGGGATAGTAGGAGAAAAATCGCATTTCTTCTAGTATTGAGATTTGAATTCAGGGCCTCACGCTTGCTTGGCTTGTCAGCTTGCTGGTGCTCTACCCCTTGAGCCATGCCTTCAGTTGTTGGGAAAACCATTTGGAATCCACGCAGACCACAAAGCACGGGAGTTGGTTACGGAGGGAGAGCTGAGCCCTAAATTCCAGTGTGGATGTTCTGCATGTCAGGGCTGAGGAGAAAAGAAAGCCCTGGAAAACCCAGGGTCACGGGAGGGAGAACGGGAGCGGCAGGGACCTGGGACAGATTCTTTTTCATTGCAGACACATTTCATATTTCACACAGAACAAAAGAAAACGCTCTGTTTCTCCACTGGACCCCTGAGGCTTCTGGGGAATTTTTTCTTACTCTCATTTCCTCTCAGGAACCTGGTTAGAGAGGCAACTTTTCAGATTGTTATTATTTCTCTTTGGTTGCATTGCTCACTACAAAGCACACTGTGTGTAACCCCCAAAAACAGACACCCGCGTCGATTGAGATGCATCATATTCATAAGCAGCTTCGTTAAGAGGCAACTCCTTTGTACAACTACTTAAAATAATAAAACAAAGCAAGGTAAATGAACATCTATTATTTGTGCATATTTATGGGGTGGACTGTGATTTTTTTTGAGTAATTGGAGATGAGAGTCTCAGGCTTTCCTGCCCAGGCTGGCTTTGAGCTGTAGTTCTCAGATCTCTCCCTCCTGAGTAACTAGGATTAAATGTGTGAGCCACTGCCGCTCGGCTGGAGTGTTGTTTTTGAGATATAGATAGGTGTATGTACAGATATAATGTAATAATCAAATCAGAGGTTTTAGTGTATTCTCTCAAGCATTCATTGTTTCTAGTTCCTAGTGTGTGGGAGCATTCCAATCCTTTTATTCCACTTACTACAAAATATGCAGTATGAGCTGGGCACCAGTGGCTCACACCTGTTATCCTAGCTACTCAGGAGGCTGAGATCTGAGGATCATGACTCAAAGCCAGCCCAGGCAGAAAAGTCCCTGAGATCCTTATCTCCAGTTAACCAACAAAACGCTGGAAATGGATGGAGGTGTGGCTCAAGTGGTAGAGTGCTAGTCTTGAGTAAAAATGCTAAAGGGTAGCACCTAGTCCCTGAGTTCAAGCCCCAGTACTGGCAAATTGGGTAACTGAATTGTATAGAGAAGCCAAAATCAGAGAAAATCAAACTCCAGGTTAAAAGAGAAGGGATATGCTGGCCATCCATTGTCTGATGAGGGAAAACAAAAACAAAAACACTCCCAGCCTGCTCCTGAGTCTTTAAAACCTGCCGTCACCCACAATTCAGTCTGCGGACCGAGGGCATTTTCATACTGTCTACCACTAAGAGTTTGTTCAGAGCCCTCTTGAGGTCTTTGTTCCTGAGGCTGTAGATGAAGGGGTTCAGCATGGGGGTGACCACACTGTACATCACCGAGGCCGTGCCGGTTGAGTGTGAGTTTTGGGTCACCGTCGAGCTGAGGTACACACCCAGGATTGTGCCGTAAAACAAGGAGACCACGGAGAGGTGCGATGCGCAGGTGGAGAAGGCCTTGTACTTCTCCTGGGCTGTGGACATGGCCCGGACGGAGGAGACGATCTTGGAGTAAGAATACAGGATGCAGGCAAAGGGAACGAAAGCCAAAAACACAGCGGCTAGGTAGATGACCAAATCATTGAGGAAGGTGTCGGAGCAGGCGCTGTGGACCACCTGGTTGAGCTCACAGAAGAAGTGGGGGATTTCTGAGTGGGCACAGAAAGACAGCCGCAGCA
>NW_012267396.1:1626969-1647623 GCF_000151885.1 Dipodomys ordii | reverse complement strand
TCTCTCAAAACCTCTGCCTGGTGCATGCCACGAGCTCACCTGGATGGATGTAAGTGGAGACCTCCACGCGACTTCCAGATCCTTTCTGTGAGGTGGTCACCGACAGAGAACCAAGATGCGTAACCGGGCAGGCCAACAGAGTGGGGGTCAGGCGTCCGTATCCAAGCCACGTGAGGACCCCAGAAGCAGCAGCCGTGTCCTGTGCAGATGAGGAGGGACAGAGGCAGGGTTGATATTTACAGCCGGCTGTGTCAGGTCGCTGGGCTCCTGTCCCTCTGGTGATTCCAGCCTTGAGCAAGCACGCCCTTTCCCTTGGGGATGTATTGCTGCACAGAAAATGATTTCATCTGGCTGAGTCTTTGGTCCTCTGATAGCAGGCTGTCAGGTGAGGGAGTCTCTATTACCCCCCCCATTCATTATGTGACTTCAAAAGGTCTAACTTCCTCACACCTTTTCCAACCCTCAAATAAAGTTGTCTTCAAATGATAACTTTCTTGACTTGGTGACTGCTGGCTGGCCCAAAGTACTCAATGTGTGGTGGACACCATTTCTGACATTTTCAAGAAAAATTAGTGGGGCTGGGAAAGTGGTTCAGTGGTAGAGTGCTTGGCTTGCATGGGTTTGATTCCTCAGCACCATATAAGCAGAAAAAGCTAGAAGTAGTGCTGTGGCTCAAGTGGTAGAGCGCTAGCCTTGAGTTGAAGAGCTGAAGGACAATGCTCAGGCCCAGAGTTCAAGACCTGCAAAAAAGTAAATAAATAAAAGAAAAAAAGAAAAATTAGGGTCCTTGACCTGTGATCCCTTAATATAAAAATAAAAATTAGTACACTCCTTGGCTATATATTATTTTTTCCCAGTTAATTAAAATACCGTGCTTATAAAATATGTCAAAAAGCTGTTTACTCAAGTACGTATAAACACTTTTGTCAGTCATGGAGCTTGAACTCAGGTCTGGACATTGTCCTTGAGCTTTTGCTCAAGGCTATCACTCTACCACTTGAGATACAGCGTCACTAACGGCTTTTTCTGTGTATGTGGTGCTGGGGGAATTGAACCCAGGGTCTTCATGCAAGCTAGGCAAGCACTCTGCCACCAAGTCACATTCCCAGCACTTATAGACACGTTTTTCAAGCAAAGTGATAAGTGCCAAAAATGATACAGGATTCCATGGTGTGTGCATTAGAGCTTGAGATTTGCAATGAAAAGGAACTGTGCAGTCTGACTTCTGATAAAAGTTCGTTCTTTGTGGTTGGCACTATTTTGAACCTCGTTGTGCATTTGCACCAATTCAGGTTGGAATGGTTGCATGATTGGCTCTACTGAGCACCTTAGGTGTTCAGATCTCAATAGGTGCATTTTTCCCCATTGGTCATGGGAGCTTGAACTCAGGGCCTGAATGCTGTCCCTGAGCTCTTTCACTCAAGGCTAATACTCTACCACTTTGAGGAAGAGTGCCACTTCTTGGTTTTTTAATTGGAGATGAGTGTCATGGATTTTCCTGCCCACGCTGGCTTTGAACCATGGTCTTCAGATCTCAGCCTCCTGCATAGGTAGGATTACAGCTTTGAGCCACCAGTGCATGTTAGAGGAGACAGAAATATTCAGATAATCACAATGAACAACCTCTTATACAAACTAAATATATGCTAGTAAAATAAATGTTTTTAAAACCAAGATAAAAAGAATATGAACAATAAAACAAGAAATATTCAGATGATTACAAAGCAGAAAAACCGTGAGGGCAAAAGCTGCATTGTAAAGACAGAAAGCAAAACAGATATCCAGCTTTTCTTCTTTTTTTTTTTCTGTTGGTTTTGGGGCCTGAACTCAGAGCCTGGATTCTGTCCCCAAGCTTTCTTGCTTAAGGCTAGCACTCTACCCCTTTGAACAACAGCGCCAGTTCCAGTTTTCAGGTGGATAAGAGTCTTAGAGAGACTTTCCTGTTGGGCTGCTTTGAAACCTCAATACTCAGATCTCAGCCTCCTAAGTAGCTAGGATTTCAGCGCCCAGACTTTTTCTTCATTTCTATGATCATGTTTTAATTGTACTAAATAGCAGATTCCATTAGGACTATTTTACATGTATGTCATGAATTCCGTTATCTCTCCTTAACCTACCATGTCCCACTCATTTGATCATGTTTAGGGTCGGTTTGCAGTTCTTTGTCTGGTTTGCGTTCATTTCCTTGTCGTTGCTGTTTGTTGTTGGGGAGCTGTTGGCTTTCAGAGGAGTCACGTTGCTTTGCTCTTTCCTTGGCTGAGTTTCTGCATTGGGATTTGTATATCTGATCAAGTCACGGGCAGCATGTTTCCCATTGCCTTCCACTCCCAGTGTTCAGGAAGGGCAGTCTGCAACAAGGGTCAGTTCCTTACCACTGTGCTGAGGTTACAGCTTAGGACTCACTGAGCTGTTCCCACATGCTCAGAGCACTGGCTTTAATCCTCAACACTTGGAATCTCCTGGCCAAGGGTCAGGTGTCTGATTCTGGGCTACTTTTCCAACAGAAGCGTTACCCTGAGAGCTACTGCTGGTCACTAGGAGGAGCTTTTCTCTCTGTGGGATAAACATTTCCATGTGCCTCCTGTCCCCTCCATTTGTGTTGCCAGGGAGAACAAGTATTAAAATCGAGGGGCCACGCCCCGGTGCATGGGATGGTTCAGCATCTACCATAATTTCAGTGAATACATTTGTATTCACCCTTGCATAGCACCCAGCTTCTTTACTTGTCCATTTATAGGCTAATTCTTGCTTCTCATCTACCAGGCAAGTCTGCTGACTTTTTCCAGGACAAATCAACCCATTCTGAGACAGAGTTTGCATCTGTAGATGAGGAACCTCCTACGGTATCAGTCCAGGCAGTGAACCGATTCCGTTCCTGTGTGGATGAGGGCCATAGCCGGCTGTTTTGCTGGTTGTTGGGCAAGGCCCACTTTCAGCACTGGGAGCTGTCCTCCGTTATTAGCCTTGTGGGCATTGCACAGTGCGTTGGGTCACGAGCCATGCCCAGAGGACAGGCATGGTCCTGGCGGAGAGCACTTTCTGAGACATTGCTGTGTTCCCCACCTTCATGATGTTGCCATTCTGTCTGAATGCTTCCATCTGGTCTACCCATGGGCCCCATTCCCTTATCCATCCCTAACCCATTTGTGCAAATACACGTTGAGATTCCTCATTGCACTGACTGCAAAGAGTGCAAAAGAAATCAGAGAATTCTTATAAGTTGTTAAACCCATGACCAAAAAAAAAAAAAAGAAAAGAAAGAAAAAGAAAAAAAGAAAGAAGCTGGGCACTGGTGGCTGTCATCCTAGCTACTCAGGATGCTGAGATCTGAGGATCATGGTTCAAAACCTAGCCCGGGCAGGAAACTCCATGAGTCTTTTATCTCCAATAGACCACTAGAAAACTGGAAGTGATGCTGTGACTCAAGTGGTAGAGCATTTGCCCTGAGCTGAAGAGCTGAGGGACAGCACCCAGGCCCAGAGTTCAAGCCCCACGACCCACCAGAAAGAAAGGAAGGAAGGAAGAAAGAAAGGAAGGAAGGAAGGAAGGAAGGAAGGAAGGAAGGAAAGAAAGAAAGAAAGAAAGAGAGAAAGAAGAAAGAAAGAAAAAAGGAAGGAAGGAAGGAAGGAAGGAAGGAAGGAAGGAAAGAAGGAAAGAAAGAAAAGAGCTGGGTACTGGTGGCTCACTCCTGTAATCCTAGCTACTCAGGTAGCTGAGATCTGAGGATTATGGTTCAGTCAACCCAGTCAAGAAAATCTGTGAGACTCTTATCTTTAATTAGCCCTGGAAAATGGAAAATGTGACCCAAAGTGGCCCACTGGCCTTGACCAAAAGAGCTTAGGGACAGCACCAAGACCCTGAGTTCAAGCTCCATGACTGATGAAAGAAAAGAAGAAAGGATGGAAGAAAGGGAGGCAGAGGAAGGGAGGAAGGAAGGAAAAGAAAAAGTTAAACAGAAAAATGTGCATGAAGAAATCTGAATAAGTCTTCCATAATTTTCAAACTTTTCAAAAATAATAATGATAATGAAATGACAACTGTTGTGTTAAGAACAGGAAAGTTCTACTTGTTTGGGAGTTCATTTTTTGTGTTTTTTTTCCCTCACATCAAGATAACAGAACCGGGCACTAATGGCTCACGCCTGTCATCCTAGCTACGTAGGAGGCTGAGATCTGAAGATTGCAGTTCAAAGCCAGCCAGGGCAGGAAAGTCCATGAGACTCTTCTCTCCAATAAACCACCAGAAAACCGGGAGTGGCGCTGTGGCTCAAGTGGTAGAGCGCTTGCCTTGAGCTGAAGAACTGAGGGACAGCGCCCAGGCCCAGAGTTCAAGCCCCACCACTGAACAAAACAAAACAAAAGTTATCACAGAACATCCCAAATTGACGATCTGAATGTGTGTGTTCTCAAAACCCAAGAGAAGGCGAGCGAGGGAGAGGGGAAGGACACATGAGACTTACTCAACAAAGGCTCGTCAGGCTCCAAGTGTGGGAAAACTTTAATTGAGATGTTCTTAGGAGGTTAGGTCTCTGGAAGTCCAGAGACTCATGGGAAAAGAGTGGTAGTAGAGAGAAAAGACTCGCTTGCTCTGGTGGTCCCTTGGGACCAGAGGGTTGGCATGGAAAACGTTGGTGTAGAACAAGGCCCGACAGGGAAACGGTGAGTTCGGCTGTGGAGTAGCCAGAAGGAAATGTACAGAATGAACAGACACCCAGAGCTGTGAGCAGCCTCCCCTGGCATCTCTCAACGCAAGCAGCCTTCCTCCAGGCAGGATTTGCTCATCTCCTTGGGAGTGCTGTCTCATCTGGCCTCCTGCCTTCAGTCTCTTGTCAACCACCTCAGGAAGAATACAGATTTGAGGGTAGAGAGACCTTCCATTCAGAAAACCCACTCCGGTAAGTCTAAGAACCCGGATGGTGTTGCAGGATTGCTTCACAGAGATGGAAGGCAAGAAGACAAAAATATGTACCGCAGGTCGCCTTATGAGTCATGGTGACCCGGCCTGGCCAGAGGGAAGGTTGTGGTGGTTGGTTTGCTTGCTTGATTCAATCAGTGTGTTTGAGTTTCGAGGCTAGAGCTCTATCACTTGGGCCACACTTTCTTTTCTGGCTTTCTGTTTGATTAATTGGAGATAGGAGTCTCACAGACTTTCCTGCCTTGGTTATTTTGGGTCTGTGATCCTCAGATCTCAACCATGATGACAACAGTCATGAGCCACCAGTACGTAGCTTGGTTGACTCTTTCCTGTTTGAATTTTTGTCTGATTCTTCCCTTTGACTCTGTTTCTCTAATCTGGATGTCAGCTTGTTCTAGCAACCAAAGAACATGCTTCGTCTGTCTTCATTTGGGGGAAAAAATTGATCTTTTGTTATTCTGCTAGTCCGCAACCCATATAGTTGGAATCTAGCCAGAAACAAAGGGCATGTTTTCTGTCTTGCAACTGTTCAGGGACTATCTGAAATAGGTAGATGTTTACCCGCTTAAGAGTATTTCATTGGTTGGGAAGGTGGCTCAGGGGTAGAGTACTCGCCTAGCATTAGGGAGCCCTGGGTTTTCGATTCGGAAGTGGTGCTGTGGCTCAAGAGGTAGAGAGCTAGCCTTGAGCAAAAAGAAGCTCAAGGACAGTGCCCAAGCACGAGTTCAAGCCCCAGGACTGGCAAAAATTCATATCTCTCTGTCTCTTTGTCTCACTGTTTCTCAATTTCTCCTCCCCCCCAATCTTTCTCCCTCTCACACACTCTCTCTCCTAAGCAATGTGTTGTCTTCTTCACGCCTTTAAGTGTTTATTAGAGCATGGATATCAGGTTTATCCTAGGCAAGCTCTCTAGAACAAAGCTATAGCCCAGCCTATTTTTTTCAATGCTTCTTAAAACACATTGTAGAGAACAGTTCTAGTAATATTCATATATATGTATATATGTATGTATATATATATGTATATATATATAATATATATATATACATATATATATATATACACACACACATATATATGGCTTCAAGGTTAGGTAAGAAATCTGCAACTTGGAATTTCTGGGCCCAATTCATGCTTCCCTTTGGAGAAACATAATTTTCATCAGCCTGCGTTGTGCCCTTTCCTTGATCATAGTGATTGTGCAAAGGCCATGATATTTACACGTCACCAGGATTATGTTTCCAGGTCGTGAGTGGGCAGCAGCGGGGTGAGCAAAGGTGCGTGGAGAAGGTGGAGGAAGGTGAATGTGATTAAATGCCTGTATAAAAATAGAACAGTGGCTGGGCACTGATGGCTCATGGCCTGTCATCCTAGCTACTCAGGAGGCTGAGATCTGAGGATTGAAGTTCAAAGCCAGCCAGGGCAGGAAAGTCTGTGAGGCTCTTCTCTCCAATGAACCACCAAAAAATCAGAAGTGGTGCTGTGGCTCAAGTGGTAGAGCGCTGGCCTGGAGCTGAAGAGCTGAGGGACAGTGCCCAGGCCCAGAGTTCAAGCCCCATGACTGACAAAAAAATAGTTTTTGAAAAGCTCCTAGTGTCTAGAACTTGAGCAGCAATGCAATCCCTCTGCTCATTATTTTTAGACTCTTGTGCATTCTGTATTCCGAACCTTGAAGATCTGAAATGAGCATCTTCCCTGAGGGCCTTGGCTGAGCAGACAATGGAGAATGATTCAATGGACTTCTTTTTTTCTATATTCCATTTTCCATCATAGGTTATTTTTTTCAGTCATGGGGCTTGAATTTCGAGTCTGGGCGCTGTCCCTCAGCTCTTCAGCTCAAGGCAAGTGTTCTACCACTTGAGCCACAGTGCCACTTCTGTTGTTTTTTTTTCTGTTTATGTGGTGCTGCGGAATCGAACCCAGGGCCTCATGCATGCAAGGCAAGCGCTCTACCACTGAGCCACCTTCCCAGCCCTCCATGGTAGTATTTTGTCCCAATCATTTCCTGCATGGTACTTTCTGTCCTTGTAACAAACATGTATACCTGTTTTCTTCATGTCTCCATTGCATAATTGTGTCACTCCTTTTTTCTCTGTTTCAGTTAATCACTGCAGCTCTGTGAGATCAGAGAATTACACACAGATTTCAGAATTTGCCCTACTGGGAATTTCAGAAGATCCCAGAGTTCAGCCCCTCCTCTACGGGCTCTTCCTGTCCATGTACCTGCTCACCGTGCTCGGGAATCTGCTCATCATCCTGGCCACTGTCTCTGACCACCGTCTGCACACGCCCATGTACTTCTTCCTCTCCAACCTGTCCCTTCGTGGACATCTGCTTCACCTCCACCACCGTCCCCAAGATGCTGCTCAACCTCCACACGCACAGCCGGGCCATCAGCTACGCGGGCTGCATCGCCCAGATGTATTTTTTCATATTCTTTATAGACTTGGATATTTTCCTGCTGACGGTGATGGCCTACGACCGCTTCGTGGCCATCTGTCACCCCCTGCACTACGCGATCACCATGAGCCCTCGGCTCTGTGTGCTGCTGGTGCTGATCTTCTGGGTCGTGAATGTCCTGTATTCTCTGTTACAGAGCCTAATGGTGCTTCCACTTTCTTTCTGTACTCATGTTGAAATTCCCCACTTTTTCTGTGAACTTAACCAGGTGGTCCGTAGCGCCTGTTCTGACACTTTTCTTAATGATGTGCTGATGTATTTTGCCACTTTTCTACTGGTTTGCTGTCCCCTCACTGGCATTCTTCACTCTTACTCCAAGATCATTTCCTCTATCTGTAAAATCAATTCAGCCCAGGGGAAGTACAAGGCTTTCTCCACCTGCGCGTCTCACCTGTCTGTGGTCTCCTTGTTTTACTGCACGCTCCTGGGTGTGTACCTCAGTTCGGCGGTGACCCAAAACCCTCATTTGTCAGCCACAGCTTCGGTGATGTACACGGTGGTCACCCCCATGCTGAACCCCTTCATCTACAGCCTGAGGAACCAAGACATCAAGAGGGCTCTGAAAAGACTTTTTGATATGAAATCTCTAAAAGGCCAACTTTATTGAGACTCAAGAAACCACCATGATTGCTGAACTCAGATCCTCGAGGTCAGACCTCAGATTCTGTGATCAATGGAACTGGAATTTGTTCCTTTTCTTTTATTCCTAGGATTTCTGTTTCATTTTTTTTTTCCTTCTGGGCTTAGCATCACTGTGATTCAAACACAAAGCCCATGTCAGTTTCCTTCCTTCTCTGTGATAGTCAATCATATCCTTTCTGTTATTTTCCATTTTCTCAGACTCTTGTAACTCTGGTTCAGAAGTTTTTTATAAATTCCTGTTTGTTTGTTTGTTTTTCCAAAAGGACAGTCCTCTAGGAACTATTTCTTCTCAGGTGGTATAACAATAAACACCTTTCTTCTCTTTTACTAAACATTTTTTTCATAGGCTGTACTCGTGGGGAGGGAACTGTATTCAAAAAGAGAGGCTTTGTGATGGATAAAAATTCCAAAATATTCCACATAGAGTAAAACAAAATCCAAAGTTCTTCTGCTGGGCATTGGTGGCTCATACCTGAGATCCTAACTACTCAGGAGGCTGAGATTTGAGACTCTTAGTTCCAATTAACCATCAAAAAGCCAAAGTGGAGTTGTGGCTCAAGTGGTAGAGTCAAAAAAAAAAAAAAGCTTGCGGATAGTGCCCAAATCCTCAATTCAAATCAAGACCAGCAGAAAAAAATGGTCCTGGGAAATAAATAAGCCACATTGGCCAATGAACTGAAGAGACCAGAAATAAATCCACATTGATAGAAAATTAATTGTTTCACAAAAGATTTAGAAATGGCATTGGAAGGTCAGTATCTTCAACTGTGTGGTGAGAAAATGTGATATCATTAAGTAGATCAAAGAAGTACACTCCTGCTAGCTCATGAGAGACAAAAAATTCAGACTCAAAGATGAATAAAAAATGTTAAACTTTCCAACTGCTCACAAAATAAAATAAAATAAAAACAAGATAAATGATATTAGGAACCTTGTATGGGTAAAAAAAATAATTTGGATAAACACCAAAAGCATGAAAGCAAGTGTCAAAACAGACAAATGGAAAATATACTACTGCACATCTTTCATCAGAGTAAACAACAACCTGTAGATCTGGGGAAAACATTTATAATTTTCTTTTAGTTGCTGGTCCTGGAGCTTTGAACTCAGGTCCCGGGCACTGTCCTTGAGCTTCCTTTTGCTCTAGCATTCTGCCACTTGAGCCACAGTGCCACCTCCAGCCTTTTTGGGGGGTGGGGAGGGTAGTTTATTGGCCATATGAGTCTCGTGGACTTTTCTGCCCAGGCTGGCTTCAAACCTCCATTCTCAGATCTTAGCCTTCAGAGTAGCTATGATTACAAGTGTGAGCCACTGGCACCCAGCTTTCATGTATGACTAGTTATCTTACTAAAATTAATAAACTAAATCCCTAAGAATTGTAAAAATCCACAGCAACAACAACAGAAAAATCGAATACTCTGACTAGAATACAGTGGGTAAACCCCAGGGAGAAAGATGAGTATTACGTATTTCCTCTCCCATTCAGACTCTTAAACATGTCATGACACTTATAGGGGTCACTGGAACATAGGGAGGAAAAGTGAGTGCATGGAGGTATAGGAATACTTGAGGGCTGGGTTGTCAGGTAGAGAGAGATAGATGTTCAGCCAACTTTCCATACTTGTATGTAAGCATATTCTTTTATATGCTTTTTACACTTGTGTGACAATGGAAATATGTAGGACAAAACTTACATATTATACAATTAAGAACATTCATAACAGCTCTTTCCAATAAGAACACATCAAAATGGCCAGCAGACACAATCAAACCCAGAGTGGAATAGCATCCCTACCCCCACTCAGAATGACAGATGGTAAACAGAGTGGAAAAGGTGCTTCTGGGCTGACACTAGAGGTTTCTGCCATGTGGCCTGGCCTTTGATGATCCACAACATGGCAGACAACAAAACATACCCAGGAAGAGGAGGAACCAAGGGGCCTCAAAGACAATGCTGGTGGGATGTAAATGAATGTACACATTCACCACGGAGATCTGCGGCCCAGGATCAGGTGATCAGCGTGGCCCCAGGCCCCGCCCACTGGAGGGGGCGGGGCCTCGAGAGGCTGATGTCACCACCATGGGTGTGCTGCTGGGGGGCGGGGCATGCCGCTGGAAGGGGGTGGGGCGTGCTGCTGGAGTGGGCTGGGGCATCAAGCCCCACATGGCGAGCTGTCAAGAAGTGATTGGACTGTAGGCAGCTTGGGGGAGGGACATGAATGAAGGTTGGAAACCTTCAGGCAGATGAAACCATGAGTCCCATTGGAGTGGGGAAGGGCGCAGCCTATATAAAGGTGTGTGTTCCCAACAACGGGGTGAATGGAGAGACAGACAGCAGGAGGGGAAAGCCTGCGGGAGCCAAGCGGGGCAGGCCTGTGAGGAGGCCTGAGGCCTGGGGAGAGGCCTGAGGAGAGGCCTTTGGGGAGACCTGAGGAGAGGCCTGTGGAGAGGCCTGCAGAGAGGCCTGAGGAGAGGCCTGAGGCGAGGCCTATGGGGAGACCTGAGGCCTGGGGAGAGGCCTGTGGAGAGGCCTGAGGGTTGGGGAGAGGCCTGTGGAGAGGCCTGCAGAGAGGTCTGAGGAGAGGCCTGAGGCGAGGCCTATGGGGAGACCTGAGGCCTGGGTAGAGGCCTGTGGAGAGGCCTGTGGGGAGGCCTGAGGCCTGGGGAGAGGCCTGTGGAGAGGCCTGTGGAGAGGGCTGCGGAGGAGGCCTGTGGGGAGGCCTGAGGCCTGCGAAGAGGCCTGCGGAGAGGCCCACAGAGAGTCTGTGCGGAGGCCTGAGGCCTAGGGAGAGGCCTGCAGAGAGGCCTCTGGGTATTGTGCCCAAGTCGCAGGACCCCACCAAGAAGACCACCAAGAGTCAGACATTCCAAAAAGCAAAAGTAAGGTTTTGTTTAGACGGGCTGCAGCTTGGGCCTCATCCTACACTCTGACACAGTGGAGCCTAGGAGGAGAGCCCCGAGCTAAAGATTTGCAGGGCTTATAAAGGCACACAACCAGGTGTTTGGATTACCACCAGGTGTTGCTCTGCTAGCTGAGATAAACAAGCAACAAATGGTCACTGCCTCATGAATGGAATTACTTTAGCCCTTCATGGGGAGGCCTGAGGCCTGAGAAAAGGCCTGTGGAGAGGCCTGTGGGGAGGCCTGTGGGGAGGCCTGTGGAGAGGCCTGCGGAGAGGTGCCTATCGGAGCAGAGCTGGGCAGGCCTGTGGAGAGTACAGAGGCCTGCAGAGAAAGAGGAAGGAAGGGAAAGGAAAAGCCTTCCCCTGTGGAGCTTTGAATCTTTGGAGCTTTGGAGGTCTGGGGTTGGAGGTTTGCAGACAGACTAATAAAGGTTGGGCTGCCCATTGGAGGCTTGGAGGTTTGGTGGTTGACGCTGCTCTTGGTTCTGGGTATCTGGCTCAGGACAAGGTAGTCGCAGGCTCCCTTTCTGTTGTATAGTGTAAATAATTTTTGCCACCTTTAACCATGCCTTGGTGGATTGTCTCGCTCTTTAGAGGTCACAATTCCGTCAGTCAGATCAAGCCACCCACTACTTGGCACAAAGCCGAAGGGAGGGAAAGCAGATTGACAAAGACAGGTGTGCTCTCTTGCTGGGAGCCAAAGGCTCACCCCTGTCATCCTTGCTACTTGGGAAGCTGAGATCTGAGGATTGTGGATCAAAGCCAGTCCAGGCAGGAAAGTCTGTGAGACTCTTAACTCCAATGAACCCCCAGAAAACCAGAAGTGGCTCAAATGGTGGAGAGCTTGCCTTGAGCTGAAGAGCTTAGGGACAGTGCCCAGGTCCAGTGTTCAAGCCCTACCACCACCACCACCAGCAACAACAAAATGGCATGGCTAGGTTTTGTACTTAGTGTTCCTTGGGAGATAGATGTCATTTGAAGGACATAAAGGCAGCAAAATGAGCCACATGGCTATCTGTGGCCATGTCAGGAAGGCAGAAATAGTGGTGCAAAGGCCTTAAGGAAGTTGCCTGAGTCACATACATCAGAATTCACAACAGAGTAAGATGGGATCCAGAAGGAGCTTGAGAGGGATGTTGGGAGGATTTTTCCAGGGGATGTGGAAGAATGCGGATGCTCCCTGAAGTCTTGGAGTGTGAAGACATGTGAAGTACAACAGTGCCACATCAGCCTTGCATTTCAGATTTAGGTAGCTTTATCAAGGCACAGTGGAAGCACAAGGAATTGCATAGAAGTGACCTGCAGGACTGGATGAGCTACACATGTGAAGGCGATGGTACAGAAAGGCTGGTCACCTCCGGTTCTCCTCTACCTCCATTCATTTCATTGCATTGCATTGTATGTGGTAAGACTGCTTCACATAAGCCAGGCATTGGTAGCTCACACCTGTAATCCTAGCTACTCAGGAGGCTGAGATCTGAGGATCTCGGTTCAAAGCCAGCCCGGGCAGAAAAGTCTCCGTGACACTCTTATCTCTAATTAACCACTCAAAAACCAGAAGTGGTGCTGTGGCTCAAAGTGACAGACTGCTAGCCTTGAGCACAAAGAGCTCAGGGACATCACCCAGGCCCTGAGATAAAGCCCCACAATCGACCCCCCCAAAATTCTTCACATGAGATCTAGGCTCATAGAAAATTCTTTTTTTTGGGGGGGTGGTCCGGTTGTGGGGTCTGAACTCTGGGCCTGGGCGCTGTCCCTCAGCTCTTCAGCTCAAGGCTAGCTCTCTACCACCTGAGCCACAGCACCACTTCCAGCTTTTTTTTCTGCGTATGTGGTGCTGAGGAATCGAACCCAGGGCCTCATACACGCAAGGCAAGCGCCCTACCACTCAGCCACCTTCCCAGTCCAGCTCATAGAAAATTCTGATGATACTTAGGGCTAGGAAGCTTTTGTGTCTATGAGCTTTTCCTCAATAATTAAGTCTATGTCCACTAAAAAACAAAACAACCAAAAAACCAGACTCCCCACTTTCTTCACATTGCCAGCCCATTCTGTGCATGCATGAGTCTGACCGCTCTAGATAGACACATTGGATAATGCAGTATTAGGGTTTCAGCGACAATCCTGTGCTTCAAATTAGACCATGCCCTGACTTCTCTCTGCTGGTTAGGGTGCAGTGTCTGTGTTGATGCCTCGGCCTCTCCACTACAGCCCTTCCTAAAGGTGCCAACCTTTGCCATCATCCCAAGTCTGCATATTTCATGTTCCAACCTTCCCACATCAATCAGAAGAACAAAGCCAGAGGAGAAAGTGATTCGCCTGCTTGTCCAGGATGGTGTACAGGCACAGCGCATCTTCCTGCACACTGAATCTGTCTTACATGCTTTTGACCAGTGTGTTAAAAAAATCAGAAATCACTGGGCCCTCCCTCCACAGCTCAGATCCTTCAGCGTTGTGCTGTGTGCGCTTTGCCTCCGGGGATTTTGTTGGGTTTCTCCGATGTTGGTTCCCTTGGGTGCATGTACTTAAAAATCCCACGGGCTAGTCTGCCTATGATTGAAGAAATCTTGCTAAGGGAATTCTAAGTAAACGACAGATAATGCAGTTATATGGCTATGTGAGGGAAAGTGAAAAAGGAGTTCAAGAGGAAATGAAAAGCTGGGCACCAGTAGCTCACACCCGCAACTCTAGCTACTCAGGAGGCTGGGATCTGAGGATCACAATTTGAAGCCCGTCAGAGCAGGGAAATCTGTTAGACTCTTATCTCTAACTCACCACCAAAAAAGCTGGAACTGGAGCTGTGGCCCAAGTGGTAGAGTGCCAGCCTCAAGCTGAAAAGCTCATCAAGTCTGCCTGGCCCTGAGTTTAAGCTCCAGAATTGGCACAAAAATAAGGATTAAAGAAAGATGCTTCAGCAGATACCTTTGGGTGTTGAATTGCCTGGTGAAATGTGGCACCATGAGAACACTGAGCCAGGATGGAGGAGAATTTTAAATATGAGAATAAAACCTGCTCCCCAGCCAGGGCGCACCACACTGAGAAGACACGGTCCTCCATCGGAAGTCCATGAAAGAAAGCCACAAGTGACAACTCAGGTACTTTCCCAACTAAAAGACTACATGGGGGCCGGGCACCAGCGGCTCACGCCTGTCATCCTAGCTGCTTGGGAGCCTGAGATCTGAGGATCGCAGTTCAAAGCCAGCCTGGGCAGGAAAGCCCATGCAACTTATCTCCAGTAAACCACTAGAAAACCGGAAGTGGTGCTGTGGCTCAAAGTGATACAGTGCTTGCCTTGGGTGAAAAAACTCAGGGACAGCACCCAAGCCCTGAGTTCAAGACCCATAACCAACCACCCCTCTTTCCCCCAAAAAAAGATTACATGGGACTTTAGTTTCCAAACTAAATTTCACACATAAATTGGAACATCTGATGACTCTCATTAATGAAGTTGTTTTGCATAATCTATCTTATTTGAAATGAAGTTATTTGTAAACACCAAGCTTGCAGGATGAAGAAGGAATTCCAGGTGTATGTGATTCAAAAGAACCTTTGGAAAGATTGGGGAATGGTCCCACGGACAGACTCAGAACCCAGACATGGGATACAGTTTAATTGAGAAAGTACTGCAGCTGAATTGCAGAGAGAAGCCGAAAACAGAGAAACTCCAGGAACGTCATAGAATGGGACAACTTCTACCGTCAAATGAAAAACCACATAAATGAATGAGAGATCCCACATCCGGCCTCCGGCCACCACTGCTCCAGTCCCCGCACAAGGGGTTTTGCTTCAGGTACAGAGTCTTCTCAGGGCGCTCTTGAGATCTTGGTTCCTCAGGCTGTAGATGAAGGGGTTCAGCATGGGGGTGACCACGCTGTACATCACCGAGGCGATGGCAATGGAGTGAGAATTTTGGGTCACCGCAGAGCTGAGGTACACCCCGAGGACGGTGCAGTAGAATAAAGAGACCACGGAGAGGTGAGATGCGCAGGTGGAGAAGGCCTTGTACTTGCCCTCGGCCGACGAGATGGCCCGGATGGAAGACACGATCTGGGAATAGGAATACAGGATGCCCGCCAGGGGAAAGCACACCAGCAGCAGCACGCCAAAGTAGATCACCACGTCGTTGGGGAAGGTGTCCGAGCAGGCCAGGTGGACCACCTGGTTCAGTTCGCAGAAGAAGTGGGGGATTGCCAAGTGGGTGCAGAAGGTCAGCCGCAGCACCATGAAGCTCTGCAGAAGAGAATCGGTGATGTTGATGAGCCAGGAGCCCAGCACCAGCCCCACACACAGCCGGGGGCTCATGATGGCCGTGTAGCGCAGCGGGTGACAGATGGCCACGAAGCGGTCGTAGGCCATCACGGTCAGCAGGAAGATGTCCAACCCGGAAAAGAGGACAAAAAAATGTGTCTGGGTGATGCACTCTTCGTAGCTGATGGCCTGGCTGTGCGTGTGGAGGTTGAGCAGCATCTTGGGGACGGTGGTAGAGGTGAAGCAGACGTCCACGAAGGACAGGTTGGAGAGGAAGAAGTACATGGGCGTGTGCAGACGGGGGTCGGAGGCGGTGGCCAGGATGATGAGCAGATTCCCGAGCACTGTGATCAGATACATGGACAGAAACAACCCAAAGAGACCAGGCTGCAACCTGGGGTCTTCTGAAATTCCCAGAAGGAGAAATCCGGAAACACGGGAATCATTCTCTGGTCCCATGTGTTTCGATGTGCCTTCGTGAAGGAAAAAACACAAAGGGAGAAAGAACTGAGTGCAGGGTGTAAACGTACAAGTAAAAGGAAAGAGCTAAGACCAGGTAACTGAGTGATCACGCAACCTTATCAGAGAGAGGCAGGTGCAAGAAGAGGGATACACGGGAGACGAATGTGAACAGGACAAGTTAACTTGCACTGGGTGTTCTAGAAAGACCAGGGGAGGGAGGGTACAGAGTTATCTACACAAGTTTGTATCTGGAAAGAGCCATGGCCAGTGCAGAGACCAAAGGAAGGGTCTCCATTCAGACCCCCAAGGCCAAAAGGAAGGTAGGGAGAAGAGAAGACAGCAAGGGATGGAGAGTGGTGGAGATAAAGCCCAGCCCGTCACCTCTGAGACCTCAAGACACGAGGGGTCGCTCAGCAGGTCGTGTTGCGTTTCCATCCTAGATAACCACAGGACTCCCTGGGGACGCCGAAGCATCTCTTGGCTATTTCCATCTGTCACTGTCTGTCCTGGCCACGAGGCCTCCGGTCCCAATAATAAATACGATGCTCCCGAGATGGAAAACTCACATCGTCGGCTATGACCTAGACAAAGAAGAACATAATAGAGAATGATTCTCTAATATAAACACCAGAAACAGATTTAACATTTAATACTAACACTAACAGGTGTATAATTAGTACTTAATAAATACTACTAATCTATGACTAAATACAGATTCTGTTTCTATACCCTAGTCTCAGTTCATACAGGCATGTAACATGGGCGAGTTTGTATTCTTCAAGTTTTATTTTATTTCTGCTATCTTTGAGGTTTTTTTCCAAAGGGGTTTTGACTCACTATAATGATTTGTGAGTACAAGGCTTTTTTTTTTTTTTTAGTGCAGGTCCTGGGGCTTGAACTCAGGGCCTGGGCCATGTCTTTGTGGTTTTTTTACTCAAGGCTGGTGCTCCACCAATTAAGTCACAGCTCCACGTCTAGCTTTTGGTGATTTATCAGAGATAAGAGTCTCATAGACTTTCCTGCCCCTGCTGGCTTCAAACACGATCCTCAGAGCTCAGCCTCCTGAGTAGCTAGGATGACAGGCGTGAGCCACCGGTGCCTGGCGGTGCAATGAATCTAGATCAGTGTCCCCTGTCCCATTGCTCTCGCCCATCTCTCCCAGCTTAGAGTTTGTATTCTAATTAAGATGGAAAAGCACCGAGTTAAATAAAAGCTGAGATGAATGATTCTCTATCCCAGGGAAAATGACATTGGGAATCACATATTTTAGAAAAACTCCCAGGGTTCCATGCATGCACACACACACACACACACACACACACACACACACACACACAGAGAGGCAAGAACTCCAATGGTTTAAATCCTTTGAATAACTAACTTACAGCCTAACCACACGAATACTAGGAAATTGGAATCTTGGGTATCAGGATAGATGAGGTCATTGGGAGGAGGGTAGATGAACGAAGAGAGGAAACAATCATAATATTCTATGAGTATATGTAAAAATAGAATTAGGATGGGCGGAAATGGGAGGGAGGGAATGAAAGAGAATGTGGGAAAAGCTGATATTAAGCAAAAGGAAGAAATGTACTTATCACTCAATGTGTGTAACGGTAACCCGCTGTCTAATACCTTTAAAACAACAATAAAACTAAAAAAATAAGTAGAATTAGGGAAATTGAGGGGATGGGTGGGAGAGATGGGGAGGAGATGGAAGGGGTAATAATTGGTGGGGATGCATTGCTCTCACAAACTGACATGTTGAATGGAAACCCCTCTGTACAACTACTTAACGATAATGTTTTTAAAGAAAGAAAAAAGAATCTGAGCTGCATTGAAGACCTCATTCTGGAAATTAATTGGCACATTTTAAAGAAGCATTAAGGAAGTACTAAATTTAAAAAAAAAGATGGACAAAAATAATCATCTTGAATAAGGCAGGATGCAGTAAGGAAAGTATTTTGCTATGTGAACTGTTTAATTGCTAGGCACTTTCAATCATAAAGAAACCACTGGAAATTTTCTGATAATAAGCTAGAAAGAATGATCCCTGGAGAAAATGGCCAATACGCAAATCAATATGGTCACCCGTGTCAGAAATCACTTCATTGTTTCGCTCTTCACGAGCAACCCCCCTTGGTAACTTTTCTTAATTGGCAGCTAAGGTCCTTGAAGACTTGGATTAGAGGAAAATCACTATCCTCCTCTCAATTCTCTCCCACCAGGCCCTGGCTTTGCTGTCTCTTTCCTATCAAACTTGACCTTGCTGAGTTCTAGGTCTACTTCCCTGTCCAACCTGGTGATAAACACATCAACCTGGTAATCAAACACGCGAACCAGTCACAGCCGCCTCTCAGTTCTGGAAAGGGTGTTGAAACGCATTGTGCCGCCATAGACAAATGTTCCCGGCGTCCACCTCTCAAAACCCCTCCACAGATTCTCACCTGGGTGAGTTGTTTCGGATGAAGTCTCAGCCTGGAAACGCTAATTCCTCCTTGGATTGTCAATGATGCAGACTTTTTTTTTTTTTTAAAAAGTGATGCAATGAAACAGGCCAGCAAGAAATGGCCACGCATCCGTCCCCTAGCCAGATGTGGACTTCGGAGGAAACAGCTGTGTCCTGTCCAATCCAAGGGGCTGGGGCAGGGGATGTGAATGTGTTCTTTAGATAGGTTTCTCTCTTGTTAATCCAGTCTCCGGGCTCCAAAGCATTTCCCTATGGGACTTTGCTTTGTACACAAAGCAATTTTTTTTCTTCCTGACATTCTGGACCCAAGACACCTGGATGATTTTCGGGTGAATAGATGTTTATTAATAATTTCCTATGACCACTTCTGCCTATCAGAGGCATCAATTTCCAATACCTCAATCTTCAATCTTCAATTAACATTTTCTCCAAAGTCGAAGGCAGGTGAGCCACTGTTGGTTAGCTCTACTCAGTGCTCCCACAAATTCTTATTTTGTCGGCCATGGGCTTGAACTCAGGGCCTTGGTGCTGTCCTTGAGCTCTTTTGCTCAAGGCTAGCACTCTACCACTTTGAGCCACAACTCCACTTCAGGTTCTTGAGTGGTTTATTGGAGATAAGAGTCTTGTGGGGACTTTCCTGCCCAGGCTGGCTTTGAGCTGTGATCCTCAGATCTCAGCCTCCTGAGTAGCTAGGATGACAGGTAGGAGCCACTGGTGCCTGGCCCCCAAAACTTTTTTATAAATATTGGGGAGATCTCCAGGAATTTTAATATAGCTTTTTACTCAAGAAGGAGTGATGAGTGATTCCGTGACATAAAATCACTACTACAATCCTTGACTTCAAGGTATTTTTCCCAAAATAAAAATCATGTTTGAAATACAAGATGAGAGTTTTCATATCATTTGTATTTGTGTGTGTGTGTGTGTGTGTGTGTGTGTGTGTGTGTGTGTGTGCTGGTACTGGGGCTTGAACTCAGGGTCTGGGCACTGACCTTGAGTTTATTCACTCAAAGTTGGTGCTCTACGACTTGAGTACAGCTACACTTCTGGTTTTCCCTGGTTAACTGAAGATAAGAGTGTCAGGGACTTACTGGCCCAGGCTGGCTTTGAAATATGATCTTCAGATCTCTGACTTCGGAGTAGCTAGGATTATAGGCACGTCACTGCTGTGATGTGTGTTTTTTTTCATCTTTGACAATTCAAAAACATATAAATTCTGTAGAGCTGTCTATATATATCATTATAAATAAGAATTCCATGATTTGGGGCTGGGCATGTGGCTTAGTGGTAGAGTGCTTGCCTAGCATGCATGAAGCCCTGGGTTCGATTCCTCAGTGCCACATAAACAGAAATTGCTGAAGTGGCGCTGTGGCTCAAGTGGTAGAGTGCTAGTCTTGAGCAAAAGAACCTCAGGAACAGTGCCTAGGCCCTGAGTTCAAGCCCCAAGGCTGGCAAAACAATAATTCCATGATTTGGTTTAGTTTTGGAGTTTATGGTCCAAGACCAGGACTCAAACTCACTGATACTCTCTCTCACTCATTGGCTAGCACTCTACTACTTGAGCTATGACTCCAGCCCCCCCCAAGTTTGTTTTCTTTCTTTTTTTAAAATAAAAGTCTATTCTTTGTGGTCTGTTCAATGGTGACCCTCATCGACAGTCACATAAATGGTGTTCTGAATTATAAGTGAGCTTCCCCACTGGGTCCTTTGTTAGTAGTCAATATATAAATTCTAAAGGAAGAGACACAATGAAAATCAATAAGGGTAAGATCCTGAAATTTTTTTAAATATATTTTTATTGTGAAAATACTGTACAGAGGGGTTACAATTACATGGGTAAGATAATGAGCACATTTCTTATCAAGCACTGTAGCCTCCTGCTTTGTTTCCCCTTCCCATCCCTTCGTATTCCCCCCCGTCCCCCCCACCAAAGTTGTAAAGTTCGTTTTTCGACATAACGACTTGTACATCTCATTGTTGCAATGGGTCCTCCTGTAGCCCTGTTTTAACAATTTGATTTTTCCCTTCCCCTCCACATATACCAACATCATATATAGTGAAAGCAGGGGTTATACCATGGGGGAGGGACATACAAGGCAACAAAGACATAATCTTATAAATATGTTAGAAACAATCACATGAAAGATCTCTCTCTCTCTCTCTCTCTCTCTCTCTCTTTGTCAGTCGTGGGGCTTGAGCTCTAGGCCTGGTAGCTATCCCTGAACAATTCAGCTCAAGGCTCATGCTCTACCACTTGAGCCATAGCACCACTTCTAGTTTTCTGGTGGTTTTTTTTTGTGTGTGTGTGTGATTAAGTGATTACATAATTTCCCAACTTTCACAGTATTGTGGAATAATGATGCTCATTTAAAGTCACAAGCTCATACTAACTTTCCTGGAGTAAATTGTCTATAACACATAACGGTGTACACATATACACCATACATGTGATTAGCATCATGGGGATATTTAGTAGTGGTTCGACCAGATGAGTGGGAGTTCTTTGTTTCTTAAGTCCTGTTAATTTTGTTGTATCACCTAACATTTTGGATTTA
>NW_012267396.1:1610094-1623874 GCF_000151885.1 Dipodomys ordii | reverse complement strand
CCCCTTCACTCTGAGTTTGTTTGTATGTTTGGCTGAGAGGTGGATCTCCTGAAGGCAACAGATGGATGGGTCTTGTTTTCTGATCCAATCTGCAGTACTTTTTCTTTTGATTGGTGAATTAAGCCCATTAATATTAAGAGATAGTATAGAGAGATGCATTGTGGTCCCTGTCATTCCCTGTTTTCCTAAGTTTTCTTCTTTCCTTTCCTCCTGTGTTTGCTCAGTTAGACTTCGATTAATGCCTGTCTGGGTGCAGGTCCCAGTTCCTGGTTGCTTTCTTCAGGTTGTGTCTCCTCTCTTAGTATTCTTTGTAATGCTGGCTTAATGCTTATGTATTCATTTAGTTTTTCTTTGCTATTTAAAAATTTCAGTTCTAGGGGATGGGAAGGTGGCTCAGTGGTAGAGTGCTTGCCTTGCATGCCTGAGGCCCTGGGTTCAATTCCTTGAGCTGAAGAGCCGAGGGACAGTGCCCAGGCCCAGAGTTCAGGCCCCACGACCGGACCGCCCCCCCCCAAAAAAATTTCAGTTCTCCATCAAATGAGAATGCTAGCTTTGCCAGGTATATCAGTCTGTGTTGGCAGTTATTGGCTCTCAGGGCTCGTATGGTACTTTCCCAGGCCTTTCTTTCATTCAATGTTTGTATGGAGAGATATGCAGTGATTCTAATTTTTTTTCACATTGTAGTATAGCTCCTTCTCCATTTTTGCTGCATGCAAGATTGTTTCCTTATTATTCAGATCTATCATTTTTACTATAATGTGTCTAGAAGTGTTTCTCCTGGGATCTTGCTTGTTAGGTGTTCTATATGTTTCTGTTATGTAGGTAAGATGTTCTTTTTTGAGATGGGAAAATTTTCACCAATTATCTTGTTGAATAGGTGTTGCATTCCCTTACTTTGATATTCCTCACCTTCATCCACTCCAATTATACAAAGGTTAAATTTCTTGGCACTATCTGCTTGCTCTTGAATTTCCCTCTGGCATGATTTGAGTGATTTTTCCATATCTGTCATTTTTTGGTCCAGTTGGTGTATTCTGTCTTCTGTATCTGACACTCTACATTCCATTTCGTTCACTCTGTTAACTGTGGCTTCCATTGTGGTTTGCATGGAGGAAATGGACTCCTTTATGGATTCGATGTTGGTTCTTAAAGTACTGATCTCACCTCTTAATGAGGTATGTACTGCCTCTATTTTGGCATTTATCTCACTTCTTACTGGGGTGTGTGCTACCTCTAGTTTTGCATGCATCTCCTGTTTGATATCCTGCATCTCTTTTGATAGTTCATCCTTGTGCTCTTTCAATTTCTGGTCTATTTCTCACTTTATTTCTTGAGTCATTGCTTCCAGCAACCCTTGGATGTAGCTTTTGTCTTCCATTCCTGCTTTGCTCCCACTGGGGCTCTCCCCTGCGTGGCTGCTTGCTGTTGGGGATAGCTTGCTATCCTGGGTGTTGATAAACCTTGTAATGTTTCTCTGTGATTTTTGCATGGGGGTTCAGGAATTATTGAAGACTGATCTGCAATTTTGTTTTGGTGTGTCTGTCTTTGCTTGGTTGCTGTTTCTGTATTGGTAGAGAGAGTCTGTGCCTGATCTGGGTTTTGTTGGGGGCCTACCTCCAGCTGCTGGTCTGACCTACATAGGATTCTCAGCTCTCTGCTGTAGATCACTGGCAATTCCCACCTTTGGAAGGGTTGAGCAGCCTAGACTGCTCCTGTTTGCTCCTATAGGTGCTCTTGGTAAGATCAGATGTTCTGGATGCACTCTCCCAGATGCTGGAGTCTGCTATGGGCTCCTGATTTTTTGTTTTTTTGTTTTGTTTTGTTTGTTTTTTTTTTTGGCCAGTTGTGGTTTTGGGTGCTGTCCCTCAGCTCTTCAGCTCAAGGCTGGCACCCTACCATTTGAGCCACAGCACCGCTTCTGGCCCTTTCTGCTTATGTGGTGCTGAGGAATCAGATCCAGGGCCTCATGCATCCAAGACTATCACTCTACTGCTGAGCCACCTTACCAGCCTGAGCTCCTGCCTGTTATCAGGTACTGGCGCCCAGTGTTGTCCAATTCCCAGCCTAGAATATATGGGTCGGGTTTTGGTGGGGTTTGGGCTTCTCTTGTCCTGAGCCTCCAGGTCTTTTGTTGTCACAGGTGTGCTTCCCGGGGAGTGTTGTTTCCCGGTTTTCTCCCCTCTGTTGAGGCGTATGCTCAGCTTTTGACTTCAGTTGGGAGGAGTTGCTTATGTTGTTCAGGCGCCCGATCCCCAGGCCTGGTCCTGGCCTCCCGCCTGGGGCTCGCCTGTACTGCTGTGTATACCACCTAGGTTATGCAGCCTGGGGTACACAGTTCAAATTTCTTCTACTATTGGTTGTCTTGACCCAGGGGCACTGTTCCTGGCTTGGGCATTTAAGCTCCCTTCCAGGGGCGCTCTTGCTCTAGCCTGGCCAGCAGACTGTGCTCCACGGACTGGTGGAGCTCTCAAACAGTTCCCAGTTTTAGTGGGTTCTGTGGTCCGGGTGTTGGGATAGGGAGTCTAGGTCATGGTCTGGGGATTCCCTCCACTCTGGTCTCCCTTGAGGGATACACTGTCCCCTGCGGGGTACTCACCCTGGAGCTGGTTGTTTCTGTGTGGGGTAGGTCGTCGGTTGCTGTTGCAATCCGAGTTCAGTTGGGATGGTTGTGGGCTGGGCTGGGGGGTGGTGGTTCTGTGTGATTCTCTTCTGTCTTTGCCTCTGTCAAAGCTGTCGGGTCTACAGTGTCCACGCTCAGGTGGCTTCTGTGCAGGTTATCTGCATGCAGCTCCCTGTGTCTCTGGGATCCCAGCAGCCTCACCGGGTCCTCGCAATCGACACGTCTGACACCGGTACCTCAGGCGGCTTCTGCACGGGTGATCTGCAGGCGGCCTCCTGTGTCTCTGGGACTCCGGCAGCCGCTGGCCCGGCTGGCTGCGGCTTGACATGCTGACACACGGCCAGTGAAGGTTGGGGGAGGGGTCTTCGCTCTTCTCTGTTCTGAAATTCTTCTTTTCCTCTCTTTCTTTTTTGTTATTTTCCACCTCCTGTTTTTCTCTGGGTCTTCATCTTTTTGTGGTTATCGGTCTCTTGGGGAGATTAAGCATTGGAACTCGAACTCTTTTTGGTTAGGGAGAGCTGTGGCGTTTCCCTACTGCTCCGTCGCCATCTTCCAGGTCATCTGCTTCATAGATTTTTAAAATACGTAATACATAATTTGACAGGACTCATAGTTTGAGACATCATTGAGCCAGTAGCTCACACCTGTAATCCCAGTTACTTAGGAGGCTGAGGATAATGACTCAAAGCCAGCAAGGGCAGGGACATCCGTGAGACTCTTGCTTCCAATAATCCACCAAAAATCTGCAAGTGGAGCTGTAGCCCGAGTGGTCAAGCCCTAGCCTTGACTAAAAAAGCTTAAGAGATAAGGCCCAGATCCTGAGTTCAAGACCCAGTACCAACACACACAAAATATTTGGTTGAATTTCCTGAGGTTCATGGGTTGAATGAGAACTATGTTCACCAATGTGGGGAAAGGGTGTTGAAGGCAACTAAAGTAAGATTAGATGGCTAGAAAGAGGAGACATCTCGGTGTTGTTTAAGGAAGGATTTTTTGGGTCTCAGCTCAAGGAGAGTGCTCTAGCACTGGAGCCACAGCACCACTTCTGGTTTTCTGAGTGGTTTATTAGAGATGAGTCTCATGGACTTTCCTGCCTACGCTGGCTTTGAACAGCGATCCTCAGATCTCAGCCTCTTGAGTAGCTAGGATGACAGGCATGAGCCCCTGGCACCTGGCTAAGGAAGGATTTCTGCAGCTTACAACCATCCTGCCCGCCTGCGGTAGTGACCGAATCCAGGTGAGCCGCTCACCTGGACAGCTCCTGGTGCTGAAAACAAGCTTCATCCAACAGCCAACGAGATGACAGGACCGCAGTCCAACCCACACGAGCGAGCTCTAGCTCTGCCCTGAAGGAGTCAGGTCCGTGAAGGAGCCTAGGGGAGCCCAGAGGTCCCTCCTGCTCTCCAGCTGGAAATGCAGCCTGACCAGTGCTTTGATTCGGCCATTGTGAGACGCTGCCTGGGAAACATCAGCCAAAGCATGTGGAGAATACTAATCCACAGAACAGAAGGACCACAGATAGAAGTTATTTAGAACAGGTGTGTTACAGTAAGCATGTGATGCCATGCAATTACTTAGGTCTTCCTTTTTCTTTTTCCTTTTTCCTTCCTTCCTTCCTTCCTTCCTTCTTTCTTTCCTTCCTTCCTTCCTTCCTTTCTTTCTTTCTTCCTTCCTTCCTTCCTTCCTTTCTTTCTTTCTTTCTTTCTTTCTTTCTTTCTTTCTTTCTTTCTTTCTTTCTTTCTTTCTTTCTTTCTTTCTTTTTGTCCATGGGGGCTTGAACTCAGGGCCTGGATGTTGTTCCTGAGCTCTTTTGTTCAAGGCTAGTGCTCTACCACTTTGAGCCACAACACCAGTTGCAGTGGTTAATTGGAGTTAAAAGTCTCACAGACTTTCCTGCCTGGGCTGGCTTTGAACTGTGATCCTCAGATCTCAACCTCCTGAGTAGCTAGGGTTACAGGCGTGAGTTACCAGTGCTAGGCTGCCTTTTTCTTTTTGATGAACACTTAACTGTACATATTCTTCTACTGTGCATATTCTTTTTATTAGCAAAAATTAATTTTCCACGGGGATTTCACTGCAATGTTACCATGCATCTATGTACTTTACTTTGGTCAAATTCACCATTCCTCCAGACAAAGCCGGAAGTGGTGCTGTGGCTCAAGTGGTAGAGCACTCACCTTGAGCTGAAGAGCTGAGGGACAGCGCCCAGGCCCAGAGTTCAGGCCCCACGACCACCATCCCCCCCCCAAAATAGGGGCACAATATTACTCCACAAGTCTGTAGAAAACAGGAGATTTCCACTGAACGGGACTGGTGGAGGAATGTGGGTGTGAGGAGGTCATGAACAGGTGGAAAATGGCTCCATCACGGAAGCGAGAGACACGCTGGCTTCCCGGCTCTCCTGTGGCACCCGGCAGGCTCTCAGACTCACGGGGTGGGTTTTGTGAGCAGAGGCGCTCAGCATGGACATCCACACATCCTTCCCGGCTGGGTGGTGGTGGAGTCAGTAGCTGTGTAGACCTGGGACCGTGGGCAGAAGCAGACATCAGCCTCGCAGACAGATGTTGACGCCACAGCTGACAACAACGGCCGTGCAGGGCAGCCGCACCAGCCGGCAAACACAGAACGAACGGCACAGCTGTGTCTCTTGGCCCCGCAGCACGTTCTTCTGTTTTATTCCAGCACAAAGCACCCGCTTTCCCTGTGGGACATCGCTCTGAGAGCCATTGTTTCCCTGCTGATTCTCCGCTTCTGAGACCCCTGCAGAAATGCCCAGCGCGCCCGTCTCCTCCTTCTCCACAAAATCCCTCTGCTCTCCAGAGATCTGCACTCCTGACACCAGCCCCCGAGCCTCGAGAAAGATCCCTGAGTTCCCAGACTGATACACCTGTCTGAAAACGGAAACAAAAGGTTGTTGTTGTTTTTTGTCGGTCGTGGGGCCTGAACTCTGGGCCTGGGCACTGTCCCTCAGCTCTTCAGCTCAAGGCGAGTGCTCTATCACTTGAGCCACAGTGCCACTTCCAGCTTTTTCTGCTTATGTAGTGCTGAAGAATTGAACCCATGGTCTCATGCATGCATGGCAAGCGCTCTACCACTGAGCCACCTTTCCAGCCCCTGTTTTTGTTTTCTTTTCCTTTTGTCTTATTTGTTAGTTTGTCTTTGGGAGGGTAAGAAGGGGAGCACAGATACAGAGGACAAAGGGTGAACCAATGCAGCAGTGATGCTCACTAGACATTGTATTGAAAATGAACTATGCAACTTGTGGGTAGGGATGGAGGGAAAAAATGGGAAACAGCTAGGAAAGGGGTGACATTGCCCAAAAAGAAATGTATTGGTGCTGGGCACTCATGCCTGTAATCCTAGCTACTCAGGAGGCTGAGATCTGAGGATCATGATTCAAAGTCATCCCAGGCAGGAAAGTGCATGAAACTCTTATCTCCAATGAACCACCAGAAAACCGGAAATGGTGCTGTGGCTCAAGGGGGTAGAGTACTGGCCTTACAGCAAAGCTCAGGGGCAGTGTCCAGGCCCTGTGTTCAAGCCCCATGGCCAAAAATAAAGAAAAAAGGACAAAAGAAATATACTCATTCCCTATCCTATGTTACTGTAACCTCTCTATGTATCACCTTTGTAAAAACAATTTTAAAAATTTTAAACAAATACCCTCGTGAGTATCTCACATCTAAACACCCTAATCTGCTAAAACTCAAATTATCAGCTAGAGCAATGTGTGAATTGACACACCAAAGAAAAACAAACATAGGCAAGCAAACAACTTAGAAGGGGGTGTGGGGGAGGAGATGGGAAGGGATGGGAAGGGGAAACAAAGGAGGAGGCAACAATGCTTGATAAGAAATGCACTCATTAACCAATTGCAACCCCTCTGTACGGCATTTTCACAATAAAAAAAAATCTTAGAAATGGCTTGGGTTTTCAAATACATTCCCTAGCCTTGCATACTGACTATTTTTAGTACAAGATTTTTTAAAATTATTTAGTGTAATTAATATGTCATCTGAAATGAGATCACAAAAAGTTGTGTAAAATAAATATAAATTTCCAAATGTTTTGGATCCAAAATTGGCACAAAAATTTTGCCAGAATTAGGGGAGGAGGATGATAAAATGAAGATGGTTGGATCACATACAGAGCAGGAGAATTTAATCAATGTTTACTAAATAGTTTATTAATAGGCCATTAATATTAAAAATATATTTTAATTAACAGTTCTAGTAGATAGATTTTCACTTAGAGAAGTTACAATAAAAAAAAAAAAACAGAAACTCCAGAAACAAAATGAACAAATTCTATGTTGCATTTACCAGCTGACAAAATAACCCAGGACTCAGACTCTTAGACTTGAGTCTGAGCAGTCTTGGGCATTTCTTTAGTCTCAGTACAACGGCACTTCTTATTGTTTATGACTCATAAAGCTTTTATGCTTTTTGTTGTTGTTGTTGTTTGCTGGTCCTGGAATTTAAATGTAAGGCCTGGGCGCTGTCCCTGAGCTTTTTTGCTCAAGGCTAGCGCTCTACCACTTGAGCCACAGCTCCACTTCCTCATGAAGTCCTTTTTTTCAGGGCTCTGGATGTCTTTGTCCCTCAGGATGTAGATAAAGGGGTTCAGCATGGGGTGACCACAGTGTAGTACCCATCACATGGGCAGTTGCCTTTGCGTGTGAGTTTGGGGGTCAAGGCAAGAACCGAGGAGCAAACCTAACTGTACAACTCAAACAAAGAGACAGCGGAGAGGCGGCGAACGCAGTGTCCTTGCCCTGAGCTGAGGAGGTGGCCCGGGTGGAGGGAACGATCGTGGAGAGCACAGGATGGCCGTGGAGGGGCCACAGACCGCAGCAGAGCTGTGAGTCACTCTGTCACTAACACGGGTGTCAGAGCACACATGGCAGACCGCTTCACTAGGACACAGAAAAAGTGGGGGGGGGGTTCTGAGTGGACACAGGAGGACAGGCCCAGCACCACTAACATTCACCATCAAGGACCCCAGAAACAGCAGCACACAAAACCGGGGGTTCGTGTTGGCACAGGATATTAGCTATAATTAGTCCTTCCGCAAAGTGTACAAATTATGTAAAAACAAGGAAACACAAAAAGATCAATGGTTATAATAATGTCCCCATGGTTTCAAGACAAGTGAATACAAACTGGGTTCCAGTAGCTCTAGTTACTCTAGTTACTCCAGTCACTCTAGTTACTCAGGAAACTGAGAAATGAGGACCATGGTTCAAAGCCAGCCAGAGCAAGAAAGCCCATAAGATTCTTATCACCAATTAACCAGCAAAAATTTTTAAAAGCCAGAAAGGGAGCTTTGCCTCAATTGGTAGAGCATCGGCCTTGAGTGAAAAGCTCATGGACAGCACCCAGGCTGAGTTCAAACCCCAGGACCACACCAAGAATAAAATAAAATAACATAGTGACTACAGTTGTATAGATGGATGACGGTATCATCGACTGCTTTTCTGAAGCTAACAGAACTCACATCCCTCTACAAGTCAGGCTTTTGGCCTTCCAGGGAACCTAGCAAAGTGCCTCCAAATTGGGAGCAAATTCAGATAAAGATGGGCAAATGCTCTATGGAGATGAGACTTCCAGAAGGCAGGGGAAATCACGGAGGAGAAGTAACAAAGACACAATGCCAAGCTGGTCTCGTGAGAACACAGAGACATTGTGGAAATTTTTCCTTCCTGTTCTCACCCAATGTCCCAGGTGGGAACTCGGGGCTCAGGGGCTGGAGAAAGAAGAGGAAAGGAACCTCATTAGTGGGTGGGAACTATAAGTGCCTCCATCCTCTGGTGTCTGTCCTCACAGGACACAATTGTGGGTTGCACCCCGCAGGGCTGGTTCCTTTCACGCCTGAAAATCTATTTGAGAGACCAATGCTTCAGTCCTGTGTGGGAAGGGATTCCAGAACCATCCAGGGGAGCAGCAAGACCGCCACATGGACAAGCTCATCTCAGACCCTCTGCCGGGGTGAGCAGTGGCCCTGCTAGGGATGCCGAAATGATTGGGGTTAAAGGGGAAAATGCAAATGGAGGCGGACAGAATATACTCAGTGTTTTCAAAGGACCAGGTCAGCCCCAGACTGAGGAACAGATGGACCTGAGGGGGAAAATGTACATCAAGTGAAGTAAGGCAGGCTCTGAGCGACAAAGAACATGTGTTCTTTCTCACAGGTGGAAGTTAGGTCTAAATTATAAGTGTGTGTGTGTGTGTGTGTGTAAATATAAACGGGTTCTATGGAGACATGCACAAACGTGTTGACTCAAGTGGGGTACATGCAGAGGGGAGAATTGCAGTGGTTGTAACTCCTTTGAACAACTAACTGAACAGGTGAGCAAAATGAACGAATGCTGGAGTGTATTTGTAGGGTTGGGGGGGAGAGGCGGGGAGGACGGGAAGGGGAGGAGGGGAGAGGAATGAGGAGAGGAAGGGTGGGAGAATCTAGTCCTGACATTCAATGTCCATACGGGAAAAATGGAACCAGGGAAGCTGAGCAGATGGGTGGGGTTGGAGAGACAATGGGGTGGGGTGGGGATGGAGGCAGGAGTGACATGATTGCAAGCCGGGCGCCGGCGGCTCCCGCCTGCCATGCCGGCAACTCAGGAGGCTGAAGTCTGAGGGTCAAGGGTCGAAGCCAGCCCAGACAGGGAAGTCCATGAGACTCTTTCCTCCAATTAAACACCAGTAAAACTAGAAGTGGAGCTGTGTCAAGTGGAAGAACACCAGCCTGGAGCACAAAAGCTCGTGGACAGCGCCCAGGCCCAGAGTTCAAGCCCCAGGACTAGCACCAGAAAAGAAGACACATTTTACTCACAAACTGACGTATGGAATTGAAACTCCTTTGTACAGCTACTTAAAGATACTTTAAAAAAAAAGAAAGACAATTCGTTTTAGGGAGATCTTAATTGTTCTTTTTTTTTTTTGTCAGTTGTGGGTCTTGAACTCTGGGCGCTGTCCCTCAGTTCTTCTGCTCAAGGCGAGCGCTCTACCACTTGAGCCACAGCGCCACTTCCGGTTTTTTGGTGGTTTATTGGAGATCAGAGTCTCACGGACTTTCCTGCCCGGGCTGGCTTTGAACCACGATCCTCAGATCTCAGCCTCCTGAGTTGCTAGGATTACAGGCGTGAGCCACAGGTACCCGTGTTTTTCCTCTTTTCTTTTCTCGGTGTTGAATGGTGTGCAGGGGCGGGGCTGCGCGTGTGCCCGTGTGTGCTCATGGGGCAGCTGTACTTTGGGTCTAAGACACACACAGGAGAGAAAACATGCGTGCTGTGTGTCTCTGGGCCCGGCTTGTGCGGCCCTGTGTGGTGTTTTCCAGATCTGTCCATTCTCCTGCGACTGACAGGATTTCATTCTTCCCCTGGACAAACAAAACTCCACATGACTGGCCTTTTCCTGTCTCTTTGTAATTCTAGATTGCAAATACCTTGCTTTCAGGAGGACTGCGTGTGTTTAGCTCTGATTATCTAGTTTCAAAGGAAGATTTGGGGGGGGTTTCTACAATGTTATCTTGATCATTTAGTTCTATAGATATATGATAGATAGATAAGAATGATAAAGACAGAAGGAAGGAAAAGAAGAGAGGGAAGAAGGAGGGAAGGAAGGAAGAGAGGGAAAGAGGCAGAGAGGAGAATGAGGGAGGAAAGAAATTGATACATAGAATGATATAGAGAGAGTAGATAGGTATGTAGATAGATAAGAAAATGATGACAAAGAAAGAAGGAGGAAGGAAGGAAAAAAGGAAGAAAGGAAAGAAGAGATGGAGGAACATAAGAGAGGAAAGAAATAGATAAGTAGAATGATATTTAGAGATTAGAAAGATGAATGATGAAGTAGATGATAGATAATAGATTGATAGATGATAGATTATAGACAGACTAATAGATAGATGATTGATAGATGATAGATACATAGATAATAGACTGAGCTAGGGGAATGATTGGCTAATGGATTAATTGATTTAAAGTACATATTGAAAGTTAATCAACTTTGTGTTTCCTAATTTGTCAATAATACTGAGGCCCCAGACACTTCCATTTTCCATTTAGGAAGCTCTACACAGTAGATAGTAATCAGTTCCTCTTGATTAGCATCCACCATTTTGTCCTGTAGGTATTCTTCCCTACCACTGACTCTGGCGTTTGTGATTAATTCCATTTTAAGCCATAGACATCATCTTCCTGCGTCTCATGTGGCCTGGTCTTTGGCACTCAGCCTAAGTTCCCCAGCTCCCTTCCGCAGCTTAGAGAAGCTTCACCATGTTCACACACGTCCTTGCTCTCCACCACACTGTGGAGCGGTGAGGAATGAGTGTGAAAATACATGAATTGTCCCTGGCTCACGTGCACAGTAACAACTGACCGAGGTAGATATTAGCATTCTTTAAGAGGATGTATTAGCAGTGCACCAGTGCCTCACACCTGTCATCCCAGCTACTCAGGAGGCTGAGGTCTGAGGATCACGGTTTGAATCCAGACCAAACAGGAAAGTCCATCTTATCACCAACAAACCACCGAAAACAACTGTGGCTCAAGTAGTAGAGCACTAGCCTTGAGGAAAGAGAAATCCACAAGGATTGTTCCCAGGCCCAGAGTTCGAGTCCCAGGAGTGAGATTTTCTTTCTCCAAGATCGATTATAGGGACTTTTAATTCTACAAACCAAAACCTTATTGCCTATGCAATAGTTCCAGAAAACTGATTTTTCAAATGCGTTTTTATTCTTTTTTCAATTAATTAACTTTACGGTTATGATAGAGGTGATGATATACAGACGGGTGACATTGACATGAGTCGGGTGACGAGCACATTTCCTTTCACCCAGTGTCTTCTGTTCCCTCGTTCTCTCCCACTCCCTCCCTCCCGTCTCCACCGACAAATTCACTTCATCAATGTCCAGTGAGCTCGACCCTTTTTCCCTGGAGTTCTATGCCCTCCCCCGCCCTCCTGAATATATACACGTGGATACACCATACATAGGGTAAAGAAGACAGAGCCATCAAAAACTAAAAACTTTTTTGGAAGAACTCTTTTGTTTCTGTATCTTTGGAGTTGGTTTAGATACCTGTGAAGAGGAGCTTGGGTATTGCACCTTTGTGGTTTTCTCCTAAGGCCATCCTCTTCTGGTCTCGCTGTGTGTGAGGATCTAGAATCCTGTGTAATTTGTCATATCCCAGTGTGTTTTAGATCTAACTTCTGGATATCACAGAGAACACGCGTCATTTGTCTCTCTGAACGTGGCTTACCTCGCTTAACATAATTTGTTCAAGTTCTATCCATTTCCCCTGCCAATGACATTATTTTATCCTTTCTAAGGGCTGTGTAAATTTCCACAGGGTGTAGGTTTTTTGGATCTGTTCATCTATTGTGGGGCCTCTGGGCTGTTTCCATATCTTGGCTGTTGTGAACAGTACAGCAATGAACATGGGTGTGCAGGTGTCCTTACTGTATCTGGGAGCATGATGTTCAGGGTAGATTCCCAGGAGTGCTTTGGCTGGGTTGTAGGCAAGGTCTATGTTTAGTTTTTTGGGGAGCCTCCAGACTGCTGTTCAGAGTGGCTGTAGGAATTCACATTCTCACCAGGAGTGCAGTAGGGATCCTTTTTCTCTACATCCCTGCCAACATTTGTTGTTGTTTGAATTCACAATGTTGGCCAGTCTAACTGGGGTGAGAGGGAATCTCAGGCTTGTTTTGATTTACATTTTTTGTGGCCAGGAATAAAGAGCATTTCCTCCTGTGTTTCTTTGCTATTCTCACCTCTTCTTCTGAGAAGCCTCTCCTTAGCTCCCTTGACCATTTAGTGACTGATTTATGAGGTGTGGGAGGGTTGATTTCTTGAGCTCCTTGTATATACTGGATATTAGGCCTTAGTCTGATGTATTGCTGGTAAAGATCTTTCCCCAGTCTGTTGGCTGTCTTTCTAGTTTGGTAGCTATGTCCTTAGCTGTGCTGAAACTTTCTATTTTGATGTAGTCCCATTTGTCAAGTCTCTCTTCTATCTGTTATGCCCTGGAAACTCTGTTCAACATGTGTCTACCTATACCTATTAATTCTAATGTTTCTCCTACTCTCTTGGTAGTTTCAAACTTTTGGATCTGATGTTGAGGTCTTTGCTACACTTTGGGAGATTTGTGGGATTCTTTTTAGGGGGTGTGAGGGGTTGGTCCTGGGGTTTGAACTCAGGGCCTGGATGCTGTCACTGAGCTCATTCACTCAAGACTAGCACTCTACCATTTTAAGCCATGGCTTTACTTCCAGTTTTGGGGTGATACATTGGATGGGGATGAGCCACCAGCACCCAGCCTTTGATATACTTTGAGTTCAAGCCTCAGAGCCAGTACAAAAAAAAATAAGAAAGTAAAATAAAGAAGAAAATCTGTGTAAGATCTATCTTCAGTCTATGGGGCGTTCAACACCTACAAATATCTGTGGAAATTATCATGCATTTCATAAATGAAAAAAAGGTCTTAAATTGTGCCCCAAGATTTTACACGCCTACCTGCTGGGAAGCAGGGGCAGTGGTAATGGTGCTACGGCTTTCTATGAAATGGTGTCTGTTTATCTGTCTCCATGAGGAGGGAAGCTTCCAGGCCCCCCCCCTCAGACTTTGGACAAAGTTGGAACTAACATTTGGAGGTGGGGTGGGGGGAAGCTCGGTGCAATGCCCATGTGCCTCTGGTCCTAGAAAGCAATATTTATCCAACGAAACTCCAGGAAATAGAGTTGGTTGTTGTTTTCCTTTTCTTTTTCTCTCATTTGTTCATTTTCCTGTCCTTGTGGGGGGGTGAGGAGGGCACAGAATGGGGGGACAGAGGGTGAACAAATGCAGCAGGGGTTCTCACTCCACGCCCTGTGGACAATGATCTCTACAGCTTGTGGGTGGGGACAGGAGGGGAAACTGGCAGAGAGCGAGGGAAGAGGTGACATTGTCTGAAAAGAAGTGTACACTACCTGACTGGTGTAACTGTCACCTCTCTCCCCCCATCCCCTTTGTAATAACCATGGTTTTAGACGAGGGGGAGAAGCAAGAAGAATAAACAAGCCTGAATTCCCCTCCCTTCTAATCTCGTCTCTTGGGGAAATAAAATGAGCGTGACTTTTTTTTTAATTCTGCCCAGACCGGCGCCCCTGGGGCGGGGTGGGGGGT
>NW_012267396.1:1597668-1606954 GCF_000151885.1 Dipodomys ordii | reverse complement strand
CCTCATGAGTAACAACTGCAATGTGCCTATACATCTGTGAGTAAACCCAACGGATAGTAAAAGACAAAACACTACACTTGGACAGGATAAATTAAACAGGAGTCTAACCATTCACACAGTGAGACCAAAGGAGGATGTTCTTAGGAGGGGATCAAAGGGCTCAGTAGCTCTCTACACATAATCGTACAAAATGATGCTTATTGAAATGAACTCCAAGAAATGGAAACAAGGAGTTTTTAATTTTTCCATTTTAGGGCTCTGTTTCCCCCCCCCACACACACACTTTGTCACTGTTAGCGATTTCTGTGCCTTTTGACTCGTATGTAAGTTTATCTGATGTGGGGAGAGGAAGGGGAAGCACAGAAATGGTGGGACAAAGGTTGAACCGATTTAGCGATGATGCTATGTTGGGAATGAACTAGACAGCCTGTGGGGAAATGGAGAAGTAGGAGGGGGAAAGCTGGGAGAAAAGGAGGGAGGGGTTGACTCTGTTCAAAAAGAATTATACTCATTGGGGCTGGGAAGGTGGCTCAGTGGTAGAGTGCTTGCCTTGTATGCATGAGGCCCTGGGTTCAATTCCTCAGTGTCACATAAGCAGAAAAAGCTGTGGCTGAAGTGGTAGAGCGCTACCCTTGAGCTGAAGAGCTCAGAGATAGCACCCAGGCCCAGAGTTCAGGCCCCACAGCCCACAAAAACAACAACAACAACAAGTATACTCATTACCTAACCCCGTTACAATTAAAATAAAATTCTAAGCAAGAAATTACAATCTTTTGTTGAGGTTATGGGAGAACTTGCTATGTGTGTGGATTTTTTTGTCTATTTTTAATTTTTATTTGAATGAGCACGTATACTATAGTTTACTTTTTAAAAATTTCATTCATGTGAGCTGTGTCAGGAATATTTGTCTCCACATATCTTAAGTATATTATGCACTCAACAGTTGGGTTGGGTGCAGTGGCTTACACCTATAACCCCAGTTACTTGGGGGCGGAGAGAGATTGGGGGATGATGGTCAGAGGCTTATCTATCTCAGACCAAAAAAAAACAGGTCATGAGGAAGACAGGCACACCTGTCATCCTAGCTACTCAAGAGACTGAGATCCTGGTTCAAAGCCAGCCAGGGCAGGAAAGTCTGTGAGACTCTTCTCTCCAATGAACCACCAGAAAACCAGAAGTAGTGCTGTGGCTCAAGTGGTAGAGCACTAGCCTTGAGCTGAAGAGCTGAGGGACAGTGCCCAGGCCCAGAGTTCAAGCCCCACAACCAACAAAAAAAAGTGGGGAGAAGAGATAGGGAGGAAAGAGGAGGGAGAGGGAAAGAAAGGGAGAGAGAAAGGAGGGAGGGCGGGAAGGACAAACACCGTGTGCAGTGTGTTCATAGTGCATGACACAGAGTTGAGCAGAGAACTGGATGTTGTATGCCTGGCCTTGCCCAGGGGAGCAGGGCCCTGGCCTCCCCAGGCTCTAAGGACACGCACTGCTGGGAACAGAGTAAGGGAAAATAGCAGGTGTTGTGAGCGAGCAGCTGGCTGGGGAGCGGAGGGCTGCAGGGCTGGGGGCGTGGCCACGTGTCCCCCTTCCCCAGCCCCGCCCAGTGAGGACACCACCCGCCCCAGCCTCAGCCTGAACAGAATCCTGCTGTCCCCAGCACTGTGTCCATCTGTCCTGAGAACACAGCCGCTCACCAGCACCCAGGTGAGGAGCATCCGCCGAGGCAGCCGGACCCTGGTTCACAACTCGGGAAATGGGAGCTGGTGCTTGGTGAGATTGTATTGTATTGTGCTGTAGAGGTGATGCACAGGTGCACATTTCTTTTTGAACGGTGTCCCCCCTCATTTTCTCCCTCCCTCTCCTGACCCCCCGACCTCTCAAGTTGTAAAGTTCATTTCCAAGAGAGTATCTAGCGACAGACGGCTAAGGGCGAGGTTCCTGTGAACACAGAGACATTAAAGTAAGCTGTGGGTTTTCAGAAGCAAGAGGCTTCTCACGGAATGTAGACTCAGATAAACAGATGTTTTACCAGCTGTCCCTGGGGGGAACGGTCTTCCTCTCCTGGGGGAAGAGAGAGAATGCGTGCCAGCCATGATCATTTGATGGCAAGTTGAACTCACTCACCATGGATCTGATCAGGTGATTACTCTTTTTGAGAGTGTTGGGGGGAGCACCGTGGGGCTTGAACTCTGGGCCTGGGCGCTGTCCCTCAGCTCTTCCAGGCTGGCTTTGAAGCTTCAATCCTTAGATCTCAGCCTCCTGAGTAGCTAGGGTGACAGGTGTGAGCCACCAGTGCCCAGCCTCAAATTTCTTCTTATAAAGATACCAGACACCATATTTCAGGGATCACATTCTGATCTGATTATCTTTTCAGAGAATCATCTCCAAGTACAGTCAAACTCTGGGGTGTTGGAGATTAAGATTTCAGCATATGAATTTGGTAGTGGGGGGGGATTTGATGGACATAAGTCAGTCCCTAACAGTCCGATCCTCCTCTTATTTCCCTTGTGAGTTCTGGATTTGTTGCTGTACAGAAAGCTTTTATTCTATCACTGTCCAAGAGGGAGTTATGAGGACCTGGGGAAGGAGACGCAGCTGCAGTGAGCCTCTCCCTAGAGCCTACTAGTCCTTATCTTTGACTTCCTAAATCTACCAAGTAATTTTTTTTTTTGTCACTCGTGGGGCTTGAACTTGGGCCTAGGCGCTGTCCCTCAGCTCTTCAACTCAAGGCCAGCACTCTATTACTTGAGCCACAACGTTACTTCCAGTTTTCTGGGGTTCATTGGAGATAAGTGTCATGGACTTTCCTGCCCGGGATGGCTTTGAACCTCAATCCCCAGATCTCAGCCTCCTGAGTAGCTAGGATACAGACACCAGCTCCGGGTTTTTAAGTATATATTTTTTAACCAGCACCAACACAGAGATTATAATTAATAAAGACACATGACCTCACCTCACCTCTCTGACAATTAACCAATGTTTCAAGTCTTTCATAAATCAAACAGTAAAGTAACAGATAGAATTCCCCACCTCAATCAGGCCCTGCCCTTCTGCTCATCCGTAACCTGACCTACTATACAGCCTCAAAAATCAGGTGGTCTTTGGAGTCACCAATACTTACAGAATGGTAATAAATTGAGAGGATTTTGTTGTTGTTGTTGTTTGGGGTTTTGTGTGTGTGTGTGTATGTGTGTGTGTGTGTGTGTGTGTGTGTGTGTGTGTGTTGGTCTTGGAGTTTGAACTGGGCCTCAGAGCTGTCCCTGAGCTTTATCCTCAAGACTAATGCCACTTGAGCCACAGCTCCACTTCTGGCTCTTAGTGATTCATTGGAGATAAGAGTTTCACGGATTTCTCTGCCTGTACTGACACCCAGCTAATAAAGAAACAAACTACCAGCCATCCAGCACCAGTGGCTCATGCCTGTAATCCTAACTACTCAGGATCTTAACTGAGATCTGAGGATCACAGTTAGAAGCCTGCTGGAACAGGAAAGTCTATGAGACTTATTGCCAAACAATCAAAAAAAAAAAGCTGGAAGTGGACCTGTGACAAATGGTAGAGCACTGGCTTAGAATGACAGGACCCAGGCCCTGAGTCCAAGCTCCAGGACCAGCACCCAAAAATAAAATAAAATAAAGATAAGAAAGAGTAATTGCCAGACACCAGTGGCTCATGCCTGTAATCCTAGCTACTCAGGAGGCTGAGAACTAAGGCTTGCAGTTCAAAGCCAGCCGGGCAGGAAAGGCTTATCTCCAATAAGCCACCAGAAAACCGGAAGTGGCACTGTGGCTCAAGTGGTAGAGCGCTCGCCTTGAGCTGAAGAGCTGAGGGACAGCGCCCAGGCCCAGAGTTCAAGCCCCACGGTGCCCCCCCCACACTCTCAAAAAGAGTAATCACCTGATCAGATCCATGGTGAGTGAGTTCAATGTGCCATCAAATGATCATGGCTGGCACGCATTCTCTCTCTTCCCCCAGGAGAGGAAGACCGTTCCCCCCAGGGACAGCTGGTAAAACATCTGTTTATCTGAGTCTGCATTCCGTGAGAAGCCTCTTGCTTCTGAAAACCCACAGCTTACTTTAATGTCTCTGTGTTCACAGGAACCTCGCCCTTAGCCGTCTGTGTGGTGTTCATTGCTTGTACTGGATGATATGTTGCCTCTTTCCTTCAAGGGAAAAATTCCCTCAGGATGAGACAGAGAACGCGTCATCCACCTTGTCTCTGAGTTCGTCTTAGAGCTGCAAAGCAGCTCCTTCAGGCAGCACAGAAGGCAAGGGCTTGAACCCAGGGCCTGGGCGCTGTCTCGGAGCTATTTCACTCAAGGCTAGTGCTCTACCACTTCAGCCACAGCTCCCCTTCCGGTGTTTTGGTAGTTAATTGGAGATAAGAGTCTCATGGACTTTCCTGCTTGGACTGGCTTTGAACAGCGATCCTCAGGTCTCAGACTCCCGAGTAGCTAGGATTACAGGTGTGAGTGATCATGCCCAGCTTCTGGGCAGAATTTTCAAATGGTCACTCATATCCACTTGGAAATCTCCACCTGCTTCTGTTAACTGAATGGGCAGAGATGGATATACCTAAAGTTAGGACCCCTAGGAACTTCCAGAAGAGATTTCCCAAGGGAAAGCATAGGCCCATATTCAAGAAGAAACTGTAAGGGAATTAAGAGACCCCATGGTCGTTTAGGAAGCTTGGTTCTGTAGTGTCTTGGGACATTAGGGGAGATGTCAGAGAAGCAAGACAGAAGCTAGATGACTAGTTCTTTTTGCGTGGATGCCAGTCCTGGGGCTTGAACTCGGGGCCTGGGTGCTGTCCCCTGACCGTTTTTGCTCAAGGCTGACGCCCTATCACTTGAGCCACAGCTCCATTTTCTGTGTTTATTGGTTCACTGTAGATAAGAGTATCACAGAGTTTCCTGCCCTGCCTGGCTTTGAACTGAGATCCTCAGATCTCAGCCTCGTGGGTGCTCAGATCTTTTGAGGAACGTTCTCACGACCTTTCTGAGCATGCCTGGGGATATATCTGAAGGAAGGTGACATCACTGTGCGAGAAAGCCATCTCCACATCCAGCTGTGTCGAGGCAGACTGTGGATCAGCCACGTCCCTCACAACCAAGAGTGGCTGAAGAAGACTCTAGCTATAGATGGTGGCTCAGTCACAGAGAGATGGAATTATGCCATTTTCAGGGAGATGATGGCTCTGGAGACCATGCTGTCAAGTCTGAGCACACGAAGACACTATCACCCGTTCTCATTCATTTATACAATGTAAACCCAAAATAGTCGTGATGGTGGTGATGATGTTGACATAGTAATGGGATGTGGATATAAAAGGGGACTAAGAAGGAGTTAGAAGGAAGAGGAGGATAAAAGGAAGAGGCACCAGGAGACAAAGGGAATTGAAGGATATTTTATAGAAAGACATATATGAATACAGTGGAATGAACCTCAACAAAATGCTGTTTCAAAAAAAAATTGAGGGCTGGGAAGATGGCTCAGTGGTAGAGCGCTTGCCTTGCATGCCTGAGCCCTGGGTTCGATTCCTCAGCACCACATAAGCAAAAAGAAAAAGAAAAAAGCCAGAAGTGGAGCTGTGGCTTAAGTGGTAGAGCGCTAGCCTTGAGCTGAAGAGCTGAAGGACAGCGCCCAGGCCCAGAGTTCAGGCCCCATGACCTGACCCAAAAAAAAAATGAGAGGGTGAGCCAGGCACCAGTGGCTCACATCTATAATCCTAGCTACTCGGAGGCTGAGATCTGAGGATCACGGTTCGAAGCCAGTCTGGGCAGGAAAACCCATGAGACTCATATCTCCAATAAACCATCCCCCAAAAAAGCCAAAAGTGGAGCAGTGGCTCAAGTGGTAGAGTGCTAGCCTTGACCAAAAAGAAGCTCAAGGTCAGTGTCCAGGAGTTCAAGCCCCAGGACAGGGGGGAAAGAAGTGGAGAAAGCAAAGAAGTTACTACGTGTCTGTGACTCGTCCCCTTGAGCCCTCGGTGCTGATAGCAGGCACTCGTTCACCTGGGGTCTGGGGTCTCTTCATGTGGCCGTGGGGCAGCTCCATGTGAGACACAGTCATTTTCAGAAGACCCGTGCGATGAGAGTTCTTTCTCATTCTGAAGGGCAATCCGCACCGGCTTTCTGGTTGCAATCCCCTACCTGGCCACAGGGTGCGCACAAGCGCTGAAGTTGGGGCGCAGGAAGGCATGTGGAGGCGGGATGGAGGATGGAGGAGGGTGGAGGAGGATGGAGGGGCAGAGGAGGGTGGAGGAGGGTGGAGGAGGATGGAGGAGGATGGAGGAAAGTGGAGGAGGGATGGAGGAGGGTGGAGGAGGATGGAGGGGCGGAGGAGGGTGGAGGAGGATGGAGGAGGGTGGAGGAGGATGGAGGAGGGTGGAGGAGGGTGGAGGAGGGTGGAGGAGCGGAGGAGGGTGGAGGAGGGTGGAGTCAGGGTGGGGTAATAATTCAAGATTCAACTGACATTTAACTAGCTGTCTTGGGGATAATCCCAAAGAAAGTAAATATGCTTTCTTGGTAAATTTCCCCAGGGCAATGACAAGCTCAAGTTGGGAACAGGAGGGAAAGGAACCTAAAGCGCAGATTCACAGTGCTGTAAACACCTCTGCCATTGTCCATGTGTGTGTGTGTGTGTGTGTGTGTGAGTGTGTGTGTGTGTGAGTGTGTCCCTGGCTGGGCCACACAGCTGGCTAGCTTTGGGGTACCCCATCTTGCTCCAGACCCAGTGCTAGTCCACTCCCTGCCATCTTCCATCCTTCACTGGTATTGGAGAGAATTCTTCCCACACAGGACCTTCCACTCATGAAATCCCACCCAGGGGAGTCTGAGAGCCCAGCTGGTGCCAAGGAAGAGCTGCGGACAGACGGAAGCCTCCAACATTTACTAATGTCAAGACAGAGCCACCGCAGCCCAGGGCTGAGAGGCGGCTGCGGCCACTGCTAGCTTGGTTAATTCACTCGCTGAGGCTGAGCGCAGCCGTGGACGTCGTCCTGGGCTGGGAACGGACAGCAATGGCAGCCCAATTAGAGGAGGATCGAGATGCATAAAACCATCTCCCACAGGTAGAGCGGGGTCCACAGACTTTGCAGATATTTAGGGAAAAGAGAGGAGAACCTTGCGGTGAGCTGAGGGCGTTTATGATTTGTGAGATGGAGAACCACTGAAATTCCTTTTCTTACTGTGATCATTTGCCTATTTTCTATACTCGGTGGCATTTAGAGGACATTTTCTAGATTCGTTGTAGATATAACTTTGGATTCTTTCTAGATAGACTGTTTCACTCATACCCCCTTTTAAGTGTTACCCCGAGGAATATTTCTGTCTTTGTGCATTCAGAGTGAGTCTGTCCAGCCAGGAACTTGATGTGGAGTTTTCTCAATATGTCCTTAAAGCTCGTTATTTACTCTCATAGCAAGGTCTTTGCTCCTCTGAGTTTTTAAAAAGTCTGTGAAGCAGGTGACTTACTGTATTTCCCTTCAGATAAACAGCAATGTATGTTGTCACCTAAGTCATCAAAAGCGTCCCCAACGCAATACAAAGACAACCTTGTCAGAAGTGAAATGGCATGCTACAGACTTGGGGGGTATGTGTGTGTGTGTGTGTGTGTGTGTGTGTGTGTGTGTGTGTGTAGTCCTGGAGCTTGAACTCAGGGCCGGGGTGCTATTCCTGAGCTTTTTCACTCTAGGGCTCTACCACTTGAGCCACAGCTCCACTGCTGGATTATTTATTTATTTATTTTGGTATTTAACTGAAAATAAAGACCTTCACAGAATTTCCTGATTCAGCTGGCTTTGAACCACAATCCTCAGATCTCAGCCTCCTGAATAGCTAGGATGACAGATATAAGCCACCAGTGCCTGGTGAGACCTGGTATTATTTTTATTGTTTCAGAAAAATGACACACACTAGCTGGACATTTACAATGGGCCACATTTTAGGGAAGCATTCTTTATACATTCTTTCATTTCTAGGCCATCACCAATGAGATTAGGAACTCTTGATTGCATTACATTATCCGTATAATATGTGCATATGCTTAATTATTAATATCATTATTAATGCTTAATACAGTTGTACACTTAATTTTACATTCCCCTCACTACCATTTTATGTATGTCAGAATCTCTCCTTTCATTTACTCATAGAGGAATACATTCACATACTTCTGTGGAAATGCAAAGGAGAACAGAGAAAGTGATTTGCTGCTCATTTAGGTCTTACATAACAGAGACCAAAAAAAAGCAAGATGTGCACCAAAAATAGCATGGAATATGTTGGGTTTTGTGAGCTGGGCCTGTCATGATCAACAGCATATTGCATCCATTTCCTGAGGACAGGATCTAATTCTTTTTGTGAGTTTGCCTGTCCCTCAGCTTTTCTGCTCAAGGCTAATGCTCTACCACTTGAGCCACAGGTCCACTCCAGTTTTTTTTGGTGTTTATTGGAGATAAGAGTCTCACAGACTTTCCTGACCGGGCTGGCTTCAAACTACGATCCTCAGATCTCAGCTTCCTGAGTAGCTGGGATGCCTGGCCTCTGAGTACTTATCTCATTCTTATTCATCCATTCATGTGTTGTTGGGAACTACTACAACAAACACGGTGATGCAGGGGTCTTTCTGGTCCACACCTTCCCCACAAGCTCTCTTTTCACCTGCTTGAAAACATCTCCCTCTACCCGGCTTTGTGGTGCTTTCTGAGCTGAGTGACTCAGTCTTCATGGTTTAGGTTCCAATTTTGGCCCGCTATTTGCTTCCTATTTGACATCAACATCCCTTCCCTATCTCCCCAAACCCTCCGAGACGCGCTCCCTAGTATCCCGCAGAGTTCTCCCTCGAGTTCACCCTCTTCCCACTGTCCTGCAATACAAGGCTGACATCACAGGCTGTAACACACTCACACACATTCACACACACACACTCATACACACACTCACTCACACACACTCACACATATATCACTCACACACACTCATACTCACACACACACATCACACACTCACACATACATCACACACTCACACACTCACATTCACACACACACACACACTCACACACACTCATACAAACACTCACTCACACATACATTGAAAGACCCCAGAAAGACCCCAGACTCCAAATGATCACCCATTAAAGCCCCCATTGAGCCCCTTAAGAAAAGCTGAGGCAGCTGCCCCTTCCCCTACATACCTAAGAGAACAAAGCAGGATACAGGCAAGTCATTAAACAGAGTCACTGCCTGCAGGCCTCAGCGACTGTGATACATGCCCTAAAACCAGACATTCCT
>NW_012267396.1:1580541-1584208 GCF_000151885.1 Dipodomys ordii | reverse complement strand
AACACAAAAACAAGTCACCCAGCAACCAGGATGGTGGCTTCTGTGTGGGGTGGCCTGGGCCAGCCTTGCCTTCCTTTCTCTCCTGTCATGCGTGTGACACACACAATCCCCGATTTACAGACAGGAAAACTGCAGCAGAGGAGAAACATCTCAGTCACCAGAGCTCAGTGGTCAAGGTAGACTTGAACTGCAAGTAGATCAGCTCTACCATGGAAATTTCCAACATTTTCATCAAAGTCCCTTTGCCCACTCCCCATCACCTCCACCAAAAGGGAAGGGAGCTCGAGGAGCATGAAGAGTTCTCTATGGGGATGGTGCCTCTTCCATAAAGAGACATGTAATGGTATAAAAGCTGGGGGGGGGGGCAGGAACGGTAAGGGGAAACAAAGCAGGAGGCAACAATGCTTGATAAGAAATGTACTCATTACTTTGCTCATGTAATTGTAACCCCTCTGTATGCTATTTTCACAATAAAAAATAGTCAAAATAAAAAGAGAATTAAAAAAAAAAAAGGCTAGGCCCAGCAGCTCACACCAGTAATCACAGCTACTCAAGAGGCTGAGATCTGAAGAGCATGGTTCAAAGCCAGCCCAGGCAGGGGAAGTCCATGAGACCCTCATCTCCAAAAAACCACCAGAAAGCCAAAAGTGGGGCTGTGGCCCAAGTGGTAAAGTGACAGCCTTGAGTGAGAATAGCTCAGGGACACTGCCCAGGTCCTGAGTTCAAGCACTGGAAAATGAACGCACTATACCAATCTCTTGATAATGGACTGTTCTCATCTAAGTGTAACCTTGGCCAATACTGAGTGAAGGGTACCCACAACTTCTTGGTGCTGTGTTTGCAACTTTCTGTGGATCTGTATTTCAGAGTCAATTGGGTTTTTTTTTTTTTAATTTTAACCTCCTGGCACTGGTGGCTCACACCTGTCATCCTAGCTACTCAAGAGGCTGAGATCTGAGGATCTCAGCAACCCTGGGCAGCAAAGTCTATGAGACTCTTATCTCCAGTAAACCACCAGAAAACTGGAAGCGGCTCTGTGGGCCAAGTGGTTGAGTGCTAGCCTTGAGCTGAAGATCTGAGGGACAGCGCCCAGGCCCAGAGTTCAAGCCCCATGACCGACAAAAAAGAAAAGCAGCTAAGTATGTTAATTAGCAATATACATATACATATACACACACACACACAGATGCTGGAATCCAGTAGGACGGTGTACATGTTGAGATGTATTCTAATGTGTAACTTCACACTCCCTGTAACAAAGTATTTTAGGAGCCACCCCCAAAAGGCGTTTTTGTAGAGTTTCTTCTAATTCAAAGCAAATACTTGAAAACGGAACTGTGAGTTCCGGAAACATGAACATTATACAGATAAGGGGGTTTCCAAAAAAACATTCAGATCAGTGGCTTCCTAAACCATCTTGGTCACAAGTTCTCCTTAAAACAGGAAGCATTTTTTAGCCCATTCAGACCAGAATCAAGTATTTCTCCATGACCAACCTTGCCAGTTTCTGGACCATGAGACAGGGGTATTTAAGACTGCTCCCAGGTAAGTTGAATTATGACAATGACAAGAGACAGATAATGGTAGCTGGGGACCATGTACCCAGTCTGCAAATCTTCTCAGCCTTTAACTTGATTTCTGGCTTCTCTATAAATATCAGCAGGGATGATATTTTTTTGAGATGTTCACTCTTTTTTTTCTTTTTTCTGTCGGTTGTGGGCCTTGAACTCTGGGCCTGGGCGCTGTCCCTCAGCCCTTCAGCTCAAGACAAGCACTCTACCACCTGAGCCACAACACCACTTCTGGTTTTCTGGTGTTCATTAGAGATGAGTCTCATGGGGGCTTTCCTGCCCGGATGGCTTTGAACCGGGATACTCAGATCTCAGCCTCCTGAGTAGCTAGGATTACAAGCGTGAGCCACAGGTGCTGGGCAGATGTTCATTCTCTTATGTGAACTTCTCCACAAGAAAGTCATTTTTTTCCAGTATCTGTAGTCATCATCCTGATTTGGGACTGGAATTCTTCAAGGTGTGTCAAGATGTCAAGCCAGACAGGAGCTAATACTTGACCTCTAATACTCTAACCCAAAAGCCATCTGAAGGCAGATGCTGTTGGTTCATGCCTGACATTCCAACTACTCTGGAAGCTGAGAACTGAGAATCATGGTTCAAAGCCAACCCAGGTGGGAAAGTCCATGAGACTCTTTTATCTCCAACTGGCCAACAAAAAGCCAGAAATGGAGCTGTGGTTCAAGTGGTAGAGTACCAGCCTTGAGTGGAAAAGTTCAAGTGGAAGTGAGAGGCTCTGAGTTCAAATCCTAGCACCAGCCATAAAAAATACTTTGAAATATTGATATGGGTTGTGCTCTGGGGGAGAAAAAAATCTCATCAGTTTGCAGCGAATTCTGGTTAGCATTCATTTCCTTTAATAGAATAATAATTTAATAATGAGGAGCCTGTCAATAGTTGAGGCATCTATCTTGGGCCCTTGTCTCTTTGGCTGTAACTTGTTTCTTGGTATTTATGAATATATTTTGTATTTATGAATATAACTTTGTATAAATATAACTTCCTGACTGATGTGTATATTATGAATATAACTTGGTATTTATGAATATAACTTCCTATCTGATATGTAAAACATGACTTTTTTTCCAAAGCTGAGAACACTTTGAACAGCACTGAATAGTGTAGAAAAAACTTTTTTTATTGGTCCTGGGGCCTGAACTCTGGGTCTGGGCGCTGTCTCTTAGCTTTTCAGCTCAAGACTGGTGCTCCACCACTCAAACCCAGTCACTTCAGGTTTTCTGAGTGGTTTATTGGAGATAAGAGTCTCATGGACTTTTCTGCCAGGCCTGGCTTTGAACCTTGATCCTCAGATCTCAGCCTCCTGAGTAGCCTTGTGAGTAGCTAGGATTAAAGGCCTGAGCCACCAGCTTCAGGCTTTAAATAGTGTAAAAATGTAAAACAAATTCAGTGCTGTCAGCTTCTTCAAGAGGTAGGTGTGTGTGTGTGTGCTTTAGTTTGCTGTTGAGTCAGGTTCTCACCATGCTGCCCAGGCTGACCTCAAACTCCTGGGCTCAAGCAATCCTTGTGGCTCAGCCTCCCAAACAGCAGGGACTAGAGGCACACCCTGCTACACCCAACTAGGGCACATTCTAAGTGTGTATGCGCACCATGCACAGGCACAAAGGAACGTGACTGTACATGTGGACATAGACATTAGAGTTCACTTTTTCCTGTAACTCAGCCACCATCCCAGAGAGCCAGGTGGTATGGAGAGCAATGGTAGAATCTGGGTCCAGATTCCTAGGTTCAAATCCTGGCTTGTCTCTTATCAGTGACATTGATACTCATGAGCTCTCCTGTCCTTGAGCTTTGGTTTTCCCTTATGTAAAATAGGAGTGATAATAGCACTATTATCTTATTTCTTATTTCTTCTGGCAGGGACTGGGGACCCAAGAGAGGGGCCATAAATCAATCCATATGTTCCAAAGCTTGGCATCTTGTATATTACATGTCCCTTAGTGTTTAAAACATGATTATGTGTCCTGCTGCAGTGATTCATGCTGCCTGTCAGAGGAGGCAGAGAACAGGAGGATCATAATTTGAGGCCACATCAGGCAAGAAGTTTGTGAGGTCGTAAGGAGACCAGTCCCAGTTGCCTA
>NW_012267396.1:1578547-1580491 GCF_000151885.1 Dipodomys ordii | reverse complement strand
GCGCAAGTCTCCCGATAGACTTTGTCGCCCCGGGTACCCGTGTAACCGGTTCCCAGACACCCGACCCGAACCTTGTGGATCTCATGGTCGAGTGCACCTGGGAGCCTAGGCATGCCCGAATAAACCTCTTGCTGTTTGCATCCCCACAAGTGGTCTCGTTGTTCCTTGGGGAAGGGTCTCTTCAGATTGAAGGACACCCCACGCCGGGGGTCTTTCATTTGGGGGCTCGTCCGGGATAGAGACCCCCACCCAGGGACCACCGACCCATTTTCGGGAGGTAAGCTGGCCAGCATCTGTGTGTCGTCTGTGTGCTGTCTGTAAGCTGTCTGAAGTCTTGTGTGGCCAATTTCTGTGCGCTTGCGAATCTGGTGAGTTCGGCCGTTCTCGTCCGTATCTGGCGGATCCGTGGAGGAGCTGACGAGCTCGTACTCCCGACCGCAGCCCCCAGGAGACGTCTTGGGGGTGTCCGGAGCCTGAAACAGTGGCTCATCCGGAGTCTGAAACAGTGGCTCATCCGGAGTCTGAAACAGTGGCTCATCCGAGGGTCTGAAAAAGTGGCCCATCCGGAGCCTGAAACAGTGGCTCATCCGAGGGTCTGAAAAAGTGGCCCATCCGGAGCCTGAAACAGTGGCTCATCTGAGGGTCTGAAAAAGTGGCCCGTCAGGGAACCCCGTCCTTTTGGACGCGTGGTTCGTCAGGGGAGACGAGAGATCCGGACTCTCAATAAAAGTCTCCATCAGGTTTTGCTTTCATTTTGTTAGCAAAAACGCGCAGCGATACTAAGTGTAGTCTGTATTGTTGTCTGTATTGTTTTTGTGTTTGTTAAAGTTTTTAAAATGGGACAAACTGTCACAGCTTGTTTGTCAATTATGAAATTGCCACTGACCACCTGCGAGTGGCCCCAGTTAGATCTCAGCCTTGGGCCTTGGCTCAGGGGGTCTGAGCATGGGGGAGAACCTGTCAGTCTGAGGGGACGGCCGCTGGGGACTTTTGTCCCTTGCCCCAAGATGACTGGGAATTCTCCTCTACCTTGGAAGGCCCCTGGTCAACGTCTGCAGGGATCTAAGAGAAAAATCCTCCGGAGGTGAGTAGGGGGGGTTGAGTCCCCTGGTAAGTGAATGGTGGTGAGATGCCGCCCCATTCACTGAGACTTGATTTTGTCTTTGTGGCCACTTATTTGTCTTGTTAACTTTAGTGTGTATGTTTGTTTTATGTTTTCTGGGTAGGGAAGTTCTGGGTGAGTGTGGCAGGCTCACTCAGCAGACTCTGGATTCAGCTTGCTGAGTGGGAGCAGCAGAGTTCCGGTAGGGATAAACTGGGGCCCATTAGTTCCCAACCCAGCCTTCAGTTCTTGTCTAGTTCTGTTTTAGAATTGGTACCAGTTTTAGATGTGGATCCTTGGTTTTTGTGTTTATCTGTGTTTTTGTTATTTATTTATTTAAACATCTCTGGGGGAATAAAAGTTCCTGCTGGGCTCTGTCACAGACCTGCTATGCCCACCCTCCCTGCGAGGTATGGAATGTTACTGGACTAGTTTGGTTCCCTTCAAGCCTCAGGCTGCATTTCTCCTTGTGCAGGCTGCCAGCAGGGAGGGTGTAAAAGGCTGTGTGCCTGGTTTGGACTTTTTCAGCTAGTCCTGACAATGTAACAATTGGTAAAGTGCTCTTGTCTAAAATTGGATTAAAAAAATTCTGGCCAGTTTAGTTTTAGGTGACCCCCTCCCCCAGCCCTCCTCCAACAGAAGGGATTCAAAAGACTAATTAGTAAATTGCCTTGCTAGATAAGCAAGCTCTGGGAAAATAAAGCCCAACAAAGGTACCTGGTTTTAAAGAAATACTATCTTAAATTTTGGTTAAAAATTTAAAAGGTGTACGTACGACTGATTTTGATTTTTGCGCGCTTTAAGATCTGTGTGAGTGTTTTGTGTGTGTCTGTGAATGTGTT
>NW_012267396.1:1573086-1575652 GCF_000151885.1 Dipodomys ordii | reverse complement strand
GAGAGGGGCCATAAATCAATCCATATGTTCCAAAGCTTGGCATCTTGTATATTACATGTCCCTTAGTGTTTAAAACATGATTATGTGTCCTGCTGCAGTGATTCATGCTGCCTGTCAGAGGAGGCAGAGAACAGGAGGATCATAATTTGAGGCCACATCAGGCAAGAAGTTTGTGAGGTCGTAAGGAGACCAGTCCCAGTTGCCTATACAGTGTACCCATCCTTCTCTCCTCCTACACTGTCTGTCTGTCTGTCTCTGTCTCTCTCTCTGTTTTCTCACCTGCTCAGCCCCTTTCCTGCATCTCTCTGTTGAATGCAGACTAGACAGGACCTGCCCTGGGCAGGGGCCGCCCCACCCCCAGCCCAGCATCAGGAACACAGGGTCACAGCCCCTCCGCAGCCCATCACGGCAACCTCCTGTCTGCGGTCTGAAGGCACCGGGAGCTGGGCTGGTGGAGCTTTGAGGAAATGCCCGTCCGGGGCCTCTGTTCTTCCCTGAAGACCAGGCACTGCCTGGCCGGGCTGCTCCTGCCCTGGCACAGGAAGGAGATGGCATCACCCCGCTCCCTGACCATGGCCCAGAATCAGAATGGGGTGGCCAGGCCCCCTGTCTGTGTCCTGAAGGGACCCCAAGAGTGCTGTGGCCATGGGCTCGCAGAGGCGCCCATGGGACAAATCCTGGAGCTGACATAGTGCAAGCCTCGGAGCGTGGTCAGCACCCCACCCCTCAGAGGCACCCTGACCCCTCCCCCGCTCCGTTGCAGTGCTGTGCACGGTGCTGAGTCTGTGTGGAGCTGCAGCCCAGAAACAAGAAGGTGAGCCTGCAGGGAGCACTCGGTCCCCACCTGGAGGCTGGGGGCAGCGTCCTCCCCGCGCCCCTCAGCCCAGGGAGGACACAGGGCCGCCCCCTCTTCCCCAGCTCCCTCACCTCCCCTGGGCCCTCCCCGGGATGGCGCTGGCCCCGCCCCTGCCCCGGCTCCTCACCTGGTCCCGTCCCTGCCTCAGGCTGTGCCAGGTGGTGTCCTCCGAACTCCAAGTGTCTCAGTGCCGACACCTGCCGCTGTGATGCGGGATTCAGTTCAGTGGAGGAGCTCATCACCAGCCCGGACGGCAGCTGTGACGGTACAGAGGCCTGGGGTGCTGGGCACACTGGGGGGGCTAGTCCTACGAGAGTGGGGGACACAGGTCACAGTTGGGGTCCATCCCTGAAGGAGAGAAAAGAAGGGGAGAAACAAGAAATCAATGTGCATGGCTTCCTGTGGAGAAAGGACCTGGGTGGCCAGGAGTCTGTGTGTCCATCTGCCCTCGAACTAGGAGGGGGAGATGCTGAGCCTCCAGCCCATCCCCTACCCTGTCACTGTCCACTGTGTCTAAATCCTGCGCGTCACCCTGAGAATTCAGAGGAGTAGAGCTGACTGATCCGCCTTCAGGAATGGCCTGCTCCAGGTGCAGCCGGGCTTCAGAGCGCAGCCCAAGATTCTTTTCAAAAGCGAGATCAGCCCCAGTGCTGGGGGTCAGGTTGGGGATGGGGGAGTCTCCTTCCTGAGAGAACTCACACCTTTGGAAGGTGACCTTTGGCCTGTGTGTTGCAGACATCAACGAGTGTGCACCACCTTTGAGGACGCACTGTGGTATGTTTGCGGACTGTGAGAACACAGAAGGGAGCTATTACTGCGTGTGCAGCCCAGGATACGCACTCGAGTCTGGGGACAAAATATTCAGGAACGAGAGTGAGAACACGTGTCAAGGTGAGACCCCACCCTCCTCCCCATCACCAAGGAATGGCTGTAAAAGCGCCTAGAGCGTGAGACGGGCTAGACAGGTGCACGCGCACCTGTGCACAAACGTCTAGCTGCAAGGCGGTGCCACGGTCAGGAGCAAACGTGGGGACCAGTTGCAGGCAGGACCCCACTCTCTGAAAACACTGTGGACATGTGAGACGTGTTAAGATCCTTGGATGGTGTGCTGAGACACAGAGACAGAAACAATGGAGAAAACACCTATCTTGTCAAGATCTTAAAACTACAGTATTAAACTGGTAGAGCTTGGCTAGTGCTGGGCGGTGGGTAGTGGGCGTGGATGGGTGTGTGGGCGTGGTTTCGGTGGGCGTGGTTGGAGGGGCGGAGCTACGTGGTGGGGGCGTGGCTCCATCTTGGACCACCTGTCTGGAAGGCACAATGTGTTTTGCTTTGCTTGGCCCCTTTTGTGCGAGGGAGTTGAGGGTGAACGCTGGGGCCTTGTGCAAGGGAGGCAAGCGCTCCCGCTAATGAGTCATGATGAGTCACACCTCAGCCAATGAGCTGCGACCGTCACCAGGCCACACCCCCACCGCTGAGCCACGCCCCACCGCCGGCCACGCCCCACCGCCGGCCACGCCCCGGGGTTCTTATTCTGTAGACCAGGTGGGCACCGTTGAGGCTGAGAGAGGCAGACTGCCTGGCTGTGGCGGTGCCAGAGGGTCGGGCAGGCTCTGACTCGCACGCCTTGTCCTCAGACGTGAATGAATGCACCTCCGGCCACCACAACTGCCACAGCTCCGCCCATTGCCTCAACAAAGCCGGAGGGTA
>NW_012267396.1:1570616-1571956 GCF_000151885.1 Dipodomys ordii | reverse complement strand
GTGGGGTCAGGCCCCGCGGCCGCCCCACGCACCCCGCGCGGGGCCGGGCTCTGAGCGCCCCCTCTGCCCCCCAAGGCTCTGGCCGCCTTCTTGGAGGAGATGCAGAATCTGACCAGAGACTTCCAGTCACACACAGCCCGGGACACAGCGGACGCCATCCAGGTGAGCGGGGCGCGGGGGAGGCCAGGGCAGCTGCGATCTGACAGAGGAGAGGCCGCGGGGCGGCGGGGTCCTGCCGCCTGTGGAAGGACAGACAGACACACACACAGACACACACACGCACATACACCATGTGCACTCACTAGTTTCTCTCTTGCTCTCAACCTGGGCACAACTTCCATCCGCTCTGGATTATCTTCGGGTCTCTGGGCCCCGTGGCCGGGTGGTTTAGCTTCTCCATGCCGTCTCTCTGGCCTGTGGTCACCTTGCCTCTGCCCTCCATCCTCCAGAGTGTCCTGGAGAGTCTGGATGAGCTGCTGGAGACCCCTGGGGACCTGCAGACCCTGCCTCGCTCACAGCAGCACTGTGTGGCCACTCAGCTGCTCCTGGACCTGGAAAACACACTGAGAGACCTGGGCCAGACCCTGCCGGAGGGGTCACTCACCTTCCTGGGTCCTGCAGACACAGGTGCGGCCTCACCCCCACCACAGACAAGTGCCTGACGCCCTCAAGTCTCTCTAACAAATGCAGGATGTTTGTTGAAGGTTTTGGTGCATGATTAAGGTTATAAGACTTAGTGCTCTTGTGACATCTTGTAGAATCATTGCAATACTTTTCCTTCCTGCTGTCTTTTGTAAAGAAAGTTAGAAAGGATTCAGGGTCAGTGTGCATGTGCACACACACAGTTGTGAGACTTGAACTCAGGGGCTGTGCACAGTCACAGACTTCCAGCTTTTTGGTGGTCAATTAGAGATAAGAGTCTGGAAGATTTTCCTGCCCCAGCTGGCTTCCAATTTCATATCTTCAGATCTCAACTTCCTGAGTAGCTGGGGTTACAAACATGAGCAATTGGTACTGAGCAGTCTTTTTTTTTTTTTTTTTTTTGCCAGTCATGGGGCCTGAACTCTGGGCCTGGGCGCTGTCTCTCAGCTCTTCAGCTCAAAGCTAGTACTCTACCACTGGAGCCACAGCACCACTTCCGGCTTTTTCTGTTTATGTGGTGCTGAGGAATTGAACCCAGGGCCTCATGCTTGCAAGGCATGCACTATACCGCTGAGCTACCTTCCCAGCCCTGAGCAGTCTTTTTTTTTAACATTTCTACTTTCTCCTGTGTCAGTTCTGGAAGTGTGTGTGTCCTGAGGAATTTGTCTGTTGCACCTGAGATTGTCAAACCCTTGCTG
>NW_012267396.1:1569530-1570566 GCF_000151885.1 Dipodomys ordii | reverse complement strand
CCTGGGCCAGACCCTGCCGGAGGGGTCACTCACCTTCCTGGGCCCTGCAGACACAGGTGCGGCCCCACCCCCACCACAGACAAGTGCCTGACCGCCCTCAAGTCTCTCTAACAAATGCAGGATGTTTGTTGAAGGTTTTGGTTGTTTTGTTGTTGATGTTGTTGTTTGGTTGTGGGGCTTGTATTCTGGGCCTGGGTGCTGTTGCTCAGCTCTTCAGCTCACGGTGAGCGTTGAGCCACAGAGCCACTTCTGGTTTTCTGAGTGGTTAATTGAAGAGTCTCACGGCCTTCCTTGCCCAGGCTGGCTTTGAGCCATGATCCTCAGATCTCAACCTCCTGAGTAGCTGGGATGACAGGCGTGAGCCACTGGCGCCTGGCTGAACTCAGACCTCTAAGCTCACAGGTGCTCTCCCACTAAGCCATGATCCCAGTCCTTTTATTCTGCAGTAGCTTCTCACTTTTTGCCTGGTCTGTGATCCTCCAATTATGGGTTTCTCACCATAACTAGGATGACAGGCCCAGCTTTTTCTATTGAGAATCTGGGTTTCTCTGGGACTGTTCTTACAACCTCACAAACTTCTTGTCTGAGGTGGCCTCGAATTATGATCCTCCTATTCTATGCCACCAGCACCCAGCTGCATGATTAAGTTTACATGAATTAGTGCTCTTGTGACATCTTGTAGAATCGTTAAAATACTTTTCCCTCCTGCTGTCTTTTGTGAAGAAACAAAGTTAGAAAGGATTCAGGTCAGTGTGTGTGTGTGTGTTTGCACCAGTCTTGACATTTGAACTCAGGGCCTGGGCACTGTCACAGACTTCCAGCTTTTTGGTGGATATTTGGAGATAATTTTCCTGCCTGAGCTGGCTTCCAACTTCAGATAGATTCTCAGATCCCAACTTCCTGAGTAGCTGGGGTTACAGGCATGATCAGTCTGAGCAGTCTTTTTAACATTTCTACTTTCTCCTGTGTCAGTTCTGGAAGTGTGTGTGTCCTGAGGAATTTGTCTGTTGCACCTGAGATTGTCAAACCCTTGCTG
>NW_012267396.1:1566990-1567945 GCF_000151885.1 Dipodomys ordii | reverse complement strand
TGGACACTGGGTCACCACGGGCTGCGAGACGGTGGACACCGGAGACTCCAGCACCACCTGCAGCTGCTCCCACCTGAGCAGCTTTGCCGTGCTCATGGCCCACGATGGCAGGCAGGTGAGACCATGCGCAGCCTGCGCTGTCACCTGCAGACCGGCACCCAGGGAGCTGTGGAAGTGAAACGAGTGCGCAGGAAGGAGCCGCGCACGCGCGCTGCTGGCTCACGCCTGTCATCCCAGATGCTCAGGAGGCTGAGATCTGAGGATCATGGTTCAAAGCCAGCCTGAGCAGGAAAGGCCTTGTAGTTCTTTTCTCCAATGACCCACCAAAAGGCAGACATGGAGCTGTAGCTCAAGGGCTAGAGCGCCAGCCTTGAGCACAAAAGCTCAGGGACAGTGCCCTGGCCCTGAGTTCAAGCCCCAGGACTGGCAAAAAAAAAAAAAAAACACACTTAAAATCGAGGCTGGGTGCAGTGGCTCAAGCCTGGGAGGAATCAGGTAGCCACGGTGGCAGTTCGAGGCCAGTCCAGGCAAGATGTTTATGAGGCTCCATCTCAACCAATGGTTGAGCGCAGTGGCACACACCTTGCCTGTTTTCCTGGCTGCAGGGGAACCAAATTAGTGGGGCACAGACAGGGGCGTGTGCCTGTCATGCCCTGCGTCCCAGAGAAGCACAGATAGGATGATTGCCTAGCAGACCCGACCTTGAAAACAACCAATGCACCTATATAACTTGTGGGCAGGGACGGGAGGGGAAATTGGCTGGAAAGTAATGGAAGGGGTGACATCGTTCCAAAAAGGAAATGCACTCATTACCTGGCTTCTAAAATGGTAGCCCCTCTGCACCTCTCATTCATAGTAACAATGAAATTATTTATTAAAAAATTCTAACCAATGCAAAAATGAGCTGGGGACCTGGCTCATGGCAGGGGCGTGGCTCATGGCAGGGGCGTGGCTC
>NW_012267396.1:1549778-1553925 GCF_000151885.1 Dipodomys ordii | reverse complement strand
CCCGGGCTAAATCCTCATCCCAGCCACACCCTGCACTGAAGACTCTCCTACTCCCCACGATGCTGGGACCAAAAAGATTCACTTCCAAGGACGTTGCTCTCATGTGAACTGAACATAAAGACAGGTCTCACAATGGTGTTTCCATGCATCAGACACTGGGTGGATATAGCCACCTCCTCATCCTCACACCCCTGCCTAGTCTTCAAAACCTGCCCCTTCCCCTCATTTTCTTTTTTGTTGGTCTTGGGGCCTGAATTCTGGGCCCAGGCGCTGTCCCTCAGCTCTTCAGCTCAAGGCAACTGCTCTACCACTTGAGCCACAGCACCACTTGTTTTCTTCTGGTGGTTTATTGGAGCTGAGTCTCACGGACTTTTCTGCCTAGGCTGGCTTTGAACCATGATCCTCAGGTCTCAGCCTCCTGAGTAGCTGAGATGACAGGCATTAACAACCAGCGCCTGGCTGTCCTTGAGCTTTTGTGGAAGTGTCTCATGGACTTTCCTGCCTTTACTGGCTCCTAATTATGATCCTCAGATCTCAGCCTCCTGAGTAGCCAGAATTACAGGTATGAGCCACTGACAAGGGGGGGGGGGGACTCAAGGACAGCACTCTGGACTCAAGTTCAAACACCCAGACCAACAAAACATAATTTTCATTCTTCAAATATACTGATTATGATTTGTCAGGGGAATATTTCTATTTACACATTTGCCTTCTACTATGCTCCTGATAGTACTTCTGTAGTAACTCTCTGCTATGGCCTTCAGAATTCTAGCACTGATTTTTTATATACACACACACACACACACACACACACATACATCTATTTATCTTTTCAATTTCCTATGGAAATACTGAATTTTCAGCCTGTTTGTAGCATTGGTAGATATACGATAGTTTTTTCAATCATAGTGGGACTTTTATTTCCATTTGTCCTTTTTCAATCATGATTTGCTAACCTTATACATTTCATATTTGTTAAGTATACATAATACATACGGACTTGAAAGGACTTAAAGTTTGACCATTATGTTCACAGAATTTCTCCAGCATGACTTTTCCTGTCTTCAAGCAAACTGTGGCCACTGAAGGCTTCCTACATTGTTTACATGTATGGGGCTTTTCTCCAGCTAGAATTCTTTCATGTACTCCAATGAAACCGTGATGCCTGAAGACTTTCCCACAATATTTACATTCATAAGGTTTCTCTCTAATGTGAATTGTTTCGTCATTGAAGGAAGGTGTAGAGTCTGAATTTATCACATTGCTTATCAGTAAGGCTTTTCTCCAGTATGATTCTCCATGCATTTGAAAAGGCAAGGATAAATGAAGGACTTTGCACCTTGTCCACATTCCCAGGGTTTTGCTTTGAGTTCACGTCCTTGAAGGTAACTGAGACTGAAGACTTTCCCACATCACTTGCACACATAGGGTGCGTTTTCCAATGAGCTTCTTGTGACTGAAGGAAATTGTTTTAACTGCATTTTACTTCATTGTTTACATTCATAAGAACTTTTTTTCCATTATGTGTTCCTTTCTGCACTTGAAGGTATCTGAGACCTTTGAAGGCTTTCTTACTGTGCTCATATTCGTTAAGGTTTTTCTCCAGTGTAGTTGTCTTTCATATCTTTATAGAAAACTGATGAATGCCTTATATTGTTTACATTCTGGTCTATGACATCATAGATGTCATTCTGGTCTATGATGTCATAGAGCAGAATGTAGCTGTGAGATCTCAAGGCTTTACCAGTTTATGTCCATAGGGTTTTCCTTCCGGAGAGTTCTTTCATGTCTTTGGAGGGAACTGGAAGCAAGCTTTTCTACAATGTTTATAGTCAGAACATTTTTCTACTATGTGGGTTCTGCCATGTATTTTGGGGGGGGGTTGTGGGGCCTGAATTCTGGGCCTGGGCGCTGTCCCTCAGCTCTTCAGCTCAAAGCTAGCACTCTACCACTTGAGCCACAGCACCACTTCTGGCTTTTTTCTGCTTATGTGGTGCTGAGGAATGGAACCCATGGCCACATGCATGCAAGGCAAGCACTCTTCCACTGAGCCACCTTCCCAGCTGCTCTGCCACGTATTTGAAAGTAACTAAGACAAGCAAAGGCCTTTTCATTTTGCTTGCATTCACAGGACTTTTCTGCAATGTCATTTTGTTGACCTATTTGAAATGAGCTGGGGAAATCAGCAGCTTTCAAATACACCTTACATTCATAAACTGCAGGGTGCTATGTGAGAGTAATGAAAGTTTTCCCACATTGTTTCTACATACCTTTCTCCATATTCCTCATAGTCAACTGGCTATAAGCAAAAGTTAAGAGAAAAGGTCTGCCTATTAAAGGATGAATGACACATGAAAACAATTCCCACACACTGTACATTCATTTGCTTTTATTCCATAAAGATTTCTTGCTCATATTAAGATTGAAAGTAAATGGATCAATGATCCTGCAACATGGTTTTGCAATATTACCAAAACAGCAACATGCATATATGCTGTTTCTTAGTACGGTTCCCAAACTCAGTACTATTTGACAAATTCTAAACATCTTGTTACATTGAAGTATATATTTCTGGTGAAATTTTGCTCATGTAATTCAATTTAAAGTTGTGCTTATTTGTTCTGTTTTTCTGTTTTAAAATTTCATAACACAGCTGGGCACCAGTGGCACATACCCGTAATCCTAGCCACTCAAAAGACTTGGCTCAGAATTGCAGTTTGAAGCCAGCCAAAACCTAGAAAAGTACATGAAATTGTGTCTCCAAAGAAAATGGGGCTGGAGCTGAAAATCAGCAGTTCACATCTGTAATCCTACTCAAACCACTGAGATCTGAGGATCACGGTTGGAAACTAGCCCAGGGGAAATCTGAGACTCTTATCCCAATTAATCACGACAGAAAAAGCTGGAAGTGGAGCTGTGGTTCAAGTGGCAGAGCACCAGCAAAAGGAGCTCAGGGACAGAGACTAGGACAAGAGTTCAAGCTACAACCTTGATAGCTCTGCCATTTCCTGCCTAGACTCTAAAGCACAAGGACATATAATAACTCAGAACAATGGAACAATGTAGATTGGGAAACCATTTGGGACCATCCTTGGGAATATAGTCCAAAGATGAAATGAGGAAAACAAGCTGGAACCATAGATTCTGGGACTAGAGATGGGGGAAGGTCTGAAGAAATAGCAATTCATTTTCCATCATAGAAAGGAGGCTGAAGGGAGCCTGGCATGCTGGCCACCTTCACATAAGGAATTTCGAGTTCAAGGCCAGCCTGGGATACCTGGGGAGACCCTTGTTAGAACCATGTTAAATTAAACAGAGTATTAGACCAAGAAGAATGAAATTTTAACTGGAATAAACAAGTCCCAGGTAACCTGAGAAACAGGCACAGAACCTAGGAATGGGGCAAACTGAGGCCTAGCACTTGCTGAAATTTGCAAAGTAAGAATAGGGCCAAACTTGAAAGGCAGGCTCTCCCTGTAAACTCAGAAAGAGCCAGAAAACCTGGAAGGCAGTTTGATTTTTGAGTGTGATAAGATTTTTGGAATGTGGTTTTTGCTTCAAAGAATTATTGCTTTGCTTGTAGCGACTGTCATTGCTATTTTCACTACCTTGCTTCTCTGATGGGAAGATCTGGGATAAGGACTTTGCCTTGTGACTTATGGCCTCGGTTAGTGGAATCACTGGAATTATAATCGCCATTTTGGAATCACTAACTGCTAGCTCTGCTTCTGTAACTTGCTTCTTTGCGGATCAAGAAACTACCACTGGCCACCTGCGCGTGGCGCCCCCTTCCCCCATGGATCTTGCCTTTAAATACCCTGAGTTATTTGAGTTTATTGCTGTTCTTCACTGTCTTGGTATAGTGGAAGTCAGATACCATGACCATTGATTCCTAGCCCTGTTGAGTGTGGGTGACTCCTTTTGTCGATTATGGGTTCGAGACCCACCGGTCGGGGAAGCTGCGCTATTTCACCCTGTGTCAAAAGAGCCAATACAAGAAGAAGCCACCAGGCTGGGAGAGGCTGGGCCAGGGTGACACCCCACACGGCGCCTCCCGAAAATATGAATCGGGAGGGGGAAACAGCCTGGAGACCCCACGAACCCCGCCTGAGACGCCCCCCATCCTCCCACACAGCCCGGGGCCCCC
>NW_012267396.1:1543975-1549295 GCF_000151885.1 Dipodomys ordii | reverse complement strand
GGCGCCGAGCCCGGGTGCGGCTCCCGCCAGGCCCACACGCACCGCGTCTGTCTCCGGGCCGCCCCGCGTGCTCCTCACGGCACCCGCGCTCACGGCGGGCACCTCCACCCGCCACCTCCGCTGCGGACGTCAGGCGAGATGCGCGACAATGGCTGTCGGAACCACGAGGCGCTTCCGCGCTCCTTCCGGCACGCAGCCACACCCACTTCCGGTGGGGCCTGACGGACAGCCGCTAGGGCCGCCCCCGTTGCCGGAGCAACCGTCCTGTGGCCGGCAGGGGGCGCCAAGGGGAGCCTCGGGCTCCGCCCCGGCTGGAATCTCAGGCCCCCAGATACATTCGCGGTCGTACAACTTGCACTCAGGATTGTGGGCGGGACTCGGCTTCCACGAACTCGGGGAACAGCACAGGTGAGTGAGCGTTCGAGGCTTTTCCACCTGGAGTTACCCATGACGATGCACGGTGAATGGAGGGTGAATGGTGAATCGGGCCACGCTCCACTGGACCGAGGGGAAGGCTGGCTTAAGGCCTGGCCTGGGCTGTGTGGCCTAGGCCCCCCGAAACTCGAGACTCCGCTACTTCAGTTGGGGCGGAAGGGAGAAGAGAAAGGAGAAGAGATCAGTCGTCTGTGGCTCAAACCTATCATCCTAGCCACTTAGAAGGCTGAGTTCTCAGAATCTCAGTTAGAAGCCACCCAGGAAGACTAAGCACCAAAAACAAACTGGAAATGGAGTTGTGGCTAGTATTTTATCTGTCCTCTTATTTGAGCCTCTAGTTCATTCTGCACCGTTGACACTAGGTGGCGATCTAAGGCTGCTATACACTTGGAAACCTATAAACTAGGCCATCCATAGGTGGGGTGCTGGTGACTTTAGTGTGACCTGAGCCAATCCAGGGAAGGCAGCCCCGCTAGTGGCCACGTCCTGTAGCTAACTCCGATTAAGCCTATTTGACTGTCAGGGAATGTATGTCATTCCAGCTCATTTTGGGCAATTGTTTCAAGTCTTCCCTGGAAATTCATTCAATATCATGGTTTTAGGTAGTATTACTGTTACCTTTTACGATACTTTACTCTGCAAATGACCGTGACAGTTACCGATAAGATGACCTGATGTGCACATTTGCACTACATCCTGTGTCCAAAATATATATATATATATATATATATATATATATATATATATATATATTGAAAAGCTAAATGATGAAGCTGGCGCTGGTGGGGCTCACATCTGTAATCCTAGCAACTCAAGAGGCTGAAATCCAAGGATGAATGTTCAAAACCAGCCTGGGCAGGAAAGTGCATGAGATTCTCATCTCCAGTTAACCACTAAAGAGCCTGCCGAAGTGGAGATGTGGCTCAAGTGGCAGAGCGCCAGCCTTGAGGGGAAAAAAAAGGCTCAGGGACAGAACCCAGGTCCTGAGTTCAAGATGAAAATCAGCACCAAAGAAAATTCTCCTGCTCCACTGGGGCTTCATCAAGGTGACTGTCGGAGGGAAAGCGGGGGAATGGAAAAGTGGCATCATCTAGAAAGTAAGCCTAAAATGTCTTGTCACGTTCTCGAGAAGCTGTGGGAAGACAATGGTGTCTCATGTCAGACGGGGAAAAGGAAACATCTCAGGAAGAGGATGGAAGCAGATTTTGCTCAGCATGTTTTATTTATTTTTTGGTCAGTAGTGGGTCTTGAACTCTGGGCCTGGGCGCTGTCCCTCAGCTCTTAAGCTCAAGGCAAATGTTCTACCACTTGAGCCACAGCACCACTTCGTTTTCTGGTGGTTCGTAGGAGATAAGAGTCTCACAGACTTTCCTGCCCGGGCTGGCTTTGAACCACGATCCTCAGATCTCAGCCTCCTGAGTAGCTAAGATGCCAGGCGGGAGCCACCGGCACCCGACCTGCTCAGCATCTTACCATCATTAGCTGCCAATCAATGAAACCGAGTCCTCGCGGTCACCTAGGGAACGGAGGGCGTGGCCATGTACGCCATAGTGCGTATGTGTCATTGTTGCCTAGGGAACCGTGGGCGTGGCCAAGTTACGCAAAGGCGCGTGTTACGTCACTCTAGGCTTCAGCCGCGGTCCACCCGGGCGGCGTCCGCATCCGAAAGTCACCGGGCTGGTGAATGCGGACCCCGAAGGGTTCTGGAGAAGTCGCTGTCGGAGGCGACTATGGGGAGCCGTGCTCCGGGCTCGGGCCTCTCCGCGTCCCCGCGGGCCCCACGGGGTGCAGTGGGCGCGGGTCGGAGGCCGTAGCCGGGACCCCGCTTCCCTCCGGGCCTGAGCCCAGATGCCCGTGATGGCGGGAGAATCGTGGACAGCTCGCCTCAAGGCCCAGAGTTCAAGTCCAACAACCGACAAAAGTTCATTCAGCCAGGAGAATTTCAGCATTTCCCAGGACGCCACGACAATGTGGTCAGGCAGATTTCGTCACAAATTGGATTTCCTGGCTTCTTGCATACAATGAATAGACGGACACAAAAAACAGATGAGGTGACCGCACTTCGTAGTGCACACCTGTAACCCAGCACTTGAGGGGCTCAGCAGGAGGATCTTGAGTAACTCATGGCAACCAAAACAGACAGTGTTTGGCAACTCATGGATCTGAGGAGAGGACACACATTCTCACAGACACACACACACACTAGGTGCTGATGGCTCTGGCCTGAAATCTTAAGAGGTTGAGATCTGAAGATCATGGTACAAAGCCAGCCAAGAAAGAAGTCTCTGAGACTCTATCTCCAGTAAACTCGTAAAAAGCCAGAAGTGATGCTGTGGCTCAAGTGGCAGAATGCGAGCCTTGAGCACAAAGACGACAAAGGACAAAGCTGAGCTCAGGGCTGGGAAGGTGGCTCAGTGGTAGAGTGCTTGCATGAGGCCCTGGGTTCGATTCCTCAGCACCACATAAACAGAAAAAGCTGGAAGTAGCACTGTGGCTCTGTGGCTCAAGTGGTAGAGCACTCACCTTGAGCTGAAGAGCTGAGGGACAGCGCCCAGGCCCAGAGTTCAAGCCCCACAACTGACAAAAAAAAAAACAACAGTTCAAGCCCTAGGACTGAACAACAAATCAGTTTTTGATTGGTTGTTTGGAGAGATTTAGTTTACAACAGAGGTTCACCATGAGGCCCAGGCTGGCCTGGACCTTGTAATACTCCTGCTGGGATTACAGGTGTATACCACTTTACAAGAGCTCTAAAAAGAATGTCTAATCTTTGTCAAATTTGTCAAATAATAAACAAGCATTAGGAACGTGTCTCTTTTTTTTTTTTTACCACAGCACTGTACGCAGGAGAGACTAAAGAGGCGGAGGCGCTGGCAGTCAACTCCCAGATGTGACCAAGGACAGCATGGGAGGGAAAGCATATGAATGCCACCTTTGTGGGAAAGCCTTCAAGCTCCGTTCTTCCCTTAGGAGACACTTCAGATCTCACCCTGGACATGATCATCTGGGGGGTTAAGTGTGGAGAGAAGCCGTACACAGGTAAGGAGTGTGGGATCGCCTTCAGTTCCTCAAGTCCTTTCAGAGAAGAGCACCCACACCGGAGAGACGCCCTACAAGCACACCAGTGCGGGAAGGCGTTCGTGCAGCAGCGGCCCTGGCAGACCCACGAGCATGCGCACGCAGGGCCGCAGCGCCAGCTGTGAGCGCTGCGGCAAGGCGCTCAGCTCTCACCAAAGGAGGATGCACGCGGGGGAGAAGCCTTATGAGTGTGCAGTGTGGGAAAGCCTTCGGCTGTCTCAGTTCTGCTCAAATCCACACGCCAACCCACACCGGAGAGAAACCCTATCGGTGTGGAGAATGTGGGAAAGCCTTTGTCTCCTGCACAAGCGTGCCAACCCACATGCTCACACACAGTGGAGACAGACCTTACAAGTGTGAGGCGTGTGGGAAGGCCTTCATTCGGCCCAGTTTTCGACACATCCACAAGCAAATTCACACCGGAGAGAAACCTTATGGATGGTGACCATGTGGCAAAGCCTTCTGGGGTTCTGCATCTGTTCAGATCCACAAAAGAACTCACACTGGTAAGACACCCCACGAATGCCAGGAGTGTGGGAAAGCCTTCAGTGCGTGGCCAGTCTTTCCAGTCCACGCAAGGGCCCCCACGGGAGAGAAGCCCTATGGATGCAGAGAATGTGGGAAAGCCTTCAGCTGCCTCAGTTCTATTCAAATCCACGCGCAAATCCACACCGGAGAGAAACCCTACGGATGTCAACAATGTGGGAAGACTTTTCAATTATCCTCTGGCTTGGAAATCCACGAGAGATTGAAATCACATGGGAGAAAAACCCTATGAATGCAAGCAGCGTAGAAAGCCATTTCTCTGGAGAACATTCAGGAGACACGTGATCACCCACACTGGGGATGGACATCACCAGTGGAGAATGTGGGAAAGCCTTCATGTTCCTCAGTGCGTTTCGAAAGGATGCACACTGGTGGAAAACCATACACACGCACACGGTGTGGCAAGGTGTTCAGTTGTGCGTTACATTCAGATCCACGAGAACGCACACTGGAGAGAAGCCCTATGAGTGTAAGGAGTGTGGCAAAGTGTTCATCTATCCCACCAGCTTCCAAGGCCACGTGAGAATTCACACGGGGGAGAAGCCCTACTCACATAAGGATGAAAGAACTCACAGCAGGAAGCAGCTTTCCTAGTGTAAGCAGAGGGGGAAAGCCTTCACTTTGTCTACTGCCTTAAATAAACACAGGAAGTTACACACCAAACAGAAACAATGACCACTGAGTAGGGTGCGGGGAGCCGGCGCGAACCCCATGGCAAGGCGCCGCCCACTTCCTTGCAGTTTTGAGGTAACTCCATATTAGGCAGTGCTGGCAGGACGGTGGGTCCTGGGCTTTGCGCATGCGCGAGCCACGTAGAGTCCCCAGCCAATCCCGTGGCACCTGGTGACGGCGAAAGGCAGACGACCAATGGGAAAAACGGTTCCTATTCCCTATATAAGCGGCCATGTTTTGGGTACACGCGCTCTCGCGTTCAAGCTCTCCCATCAATTCAAAGGCTCTCCAATAAAGCGTGATCTGAGAAGACTCCTGGTGTGGTGGTCGTTCTTCGTCGCTGGCCGAGAAGGCGTTCGCCGCAAGTGGTGCCGAAACCCGGGACCCACGCGAGAGGCCGAACAGGAGCCAGAACTCAACACGCGGAGAGGAGACGTCGGTAAATATCCCCCGGTATGCTGTTTACTGTAGATTACTGGTTGCTTGCATTGCTTCTTCCCTTGTGGTTTGTCTTTTTGATGGTGCGCACTTGCCTCAAGGAAGGAGGGTTTGATTTAATCCAGGAAGGATGCAAAGTACTAACGCAGCA
>NW_012267396.1:1530928-1540076 GCF_000151885.1 Dipodomys ordii | reverse complement strand
GTTCCAGGCCAGCCTCGTCTACATAGGGAGACTATCTCAAAACAAAAGTTTCAGAGAGTATTATCCAGCAGACCCCATGTAGTGTGACAACTAGATGAAGACACCTTCCTTAGGCATCTGGCCTTGCCCGATGATCCATTTGGGGAAGGTAACCGCCTAGTCTATTTCCCATGGTCTGACCACATGCCCTAAATTGTTACGCTTAATAGGAATTTACTTCTCCTTGTTCTAGCTCTGATGAAGGCATCAGCCGATCCCACATAAGGTGAAGGCTGTTTGCTGCCCTTTCTGGGTCAGCATTCTGCTCCCCCCAGCAAAGCAACACACAGTCAGTGCACACGTGGCTCTTAGTACTGGCATTTTAATGGCTTTTGTGAGTGGCCGCAGCTGGGGGGAGGGGAGGCCTGCCCGCTCCCAGCAGCCCTAGCTGTCCCTTTGCCATTGCACTTGGGCCAGAAAGGTTCGGATCTCCATGGGCTGCAGGGTGACTGAGGCAGGGTCCAGGACGGGAGGAGCGGGGTGGGCGATGGGGCCTGTGAGGAACAGGAGCGAAGGGATGAGTCTGGGATGCCCCATGAGGCACCCGCCTCTGGGCTGAACACCTCCATACCGTCCAAATATGTCCTAAGCCTCACCCACCCCAAGGAACCCCCAGTGCCCCCTATTTTAAGATCCTCCTCCTACAGCCTCAGACCCCAGAGATGGCAGGCACCACCCCACAACCACACTGGCAGACTCTTAAATCCTGGGTGCACTACTAGTCTGCAAGGCCTATTAGAGAAGGCGGGGGTAATCAATGCTTGAGCTCAGGGCCCAGGCACTGTCCCTCAGCATTTTACTCAAGGCTAGCGTACTCTACTTGAGCCACCGCTCCACTTCTGGCTTTTTGCTGGTAACTAGGGAGAAAAAAAGTCTCCTGGACTTTGCTGCCCTGGCTGGCTTTGCACCTGGATCCTCAGATCTCAGCCTCCTGTGTGGCTAGGATTACAAGGCATGAGCCACCAAACACTTGTGACCTTAAACCCCTAGCCTGGATCTGCTGACCCCAGGAAGGAGCCCTGCTAGGTCCTACGTCCGTACCAGTATCTGGTGTCCACTTGAGCCTGGAAGCGCTGGCCCGGGGCTGGTTGGCCGCCAGCGTGGTTTCCTGCAGGTGGATGATGGTGAAGGCGGAGAACAGGTTCTGCGGGAAGCAGATGGGCCCAGTTTTCATCTCTGCCCCTCTCTGGCCCCATTCCCATCTCTGCCGCACCTCCTCCCTCCTCACCTGCAAGTCCAAGGTCACAGGGGCGCTCAGGTTGCGGCAGGAGTCCTCTCCCTTGGCGAACTGGTGCTCCAAGCGCAGCAGCACCGTCTCTGGGCCCCAGCGGGCCAGTGTGAGCAGGTGCACCGAGGGCGGCAGCTCCCTGCGCAGCCCGGAATACTGCAGGGGGCGGGGCGACGTCAGGGCGGGGCCTCAGCAGGGGGCGGGGCGACGTCAGGGCGGGGCCTCAGCAGAGAGGCGGGGCGACCTCAGGGCGAGGCCTCAGCAGGGGGCGGGGCGACGTCAGGGCGGGGCCTCAGCAGAGAGGCGGGGCGACATCAGGGCGGGGCCTCAGCAGAGAGGCGGGCTCAGCTGCCCTCAGAAGTGTTACTGACGGGGTTGGAAGGGTGTTGGGGGCGGGACTTGGTCAGAGGTGGGCGGGGCTTAGCCCAGGCAGGGCTCAGACTCCACCAAAAAAGGTCCAGGCAGGTCTCTGAAGGGAGACACGCAGCCGCACTTAGCAAAACGGGGTCCTCGCTTGGGATAAGCCCCCGCCGTGCAGGTCAGAGTCAGGGGCGGAAATGACCTGGAGGAGCCGGGGCTGGCCCCGGCCGCACAGCCTTGGGCAGGGGAGGGTACCAGGTGAGGCTACAGCGGTGTGGGCAGGGCTGGGTGGGTACCGGGTCGAGGTGGGTTGACAATGAGCTGACACAGGGTGAGGTCTGCGCAGTGTGGAGCTGAGACAAGGGGCGGGTCCGGTCCAAGGCGCTGAGACAAGGGGGCGGGGCAGCCCGTGGTCTCCCCCGGGCTTGTTGGAAGTGCCAGATGGGGTCCCGCTTCAGTCCAGTCCTCCACCCGCCCTGCCTCCCCTCACCTGAGTCTGAGGGATGGCCTCAGGGTGGTAGGTGGTGCCATGACCGGAGGACAGCACTATTTGGGGGGCCAGGACCACCTCCTCAGCCAGAAGCCGGTGCCCAGCAGCTGCTCTGCCCACCCTGTCCAGAAGTACAAGGTGGCGTCCTCGAACCACCTGCCCGCTCCCCAGCTCCAGCAGTGGCTCCCCGACTCCCCGGGAATCATCCTCCAGCAGCCTTCGGTGCACCTGGGCAGAGAGTGGCCAGGACACGGTGAGCATCTCCAGGGTCTCTCGGGGCCAGAAACTTAATAAAGGCTTGTGGAATTTTCAAGAGAAACAGTAGAGGAAAGAAGGTGTGTGTAGTAGTACCCGTCTGTAATCCCAACACTCAGGAAGCTGAGGCAGGAGAATCTTGGTTGGGCTCTGTCTCGATTAGCTTAGCCACAGAATGAGAAGCAAACAAGACATGGATGGTCTGAAGCAGTCTGCACATTAAAAATTGAAGGAACTCTCATCTCCAATTAGCAAAAAGCCAAAGCAGTTCAAGTAGTAGAGCACCACCCTTGAGGGAAAGTGCCAAGCACAAGGCCCTGAGTTCAAGTCCTAGTACTGACATGAAAACAGAATACCCCAAGATCCAGCAGGAGGACAATGTGGGGACAGAAGCCTGTCTTTGTGTGTGTGTGTGTGTGTGTGAAAATACTGTACAGAGGGGTCACAATTACATGGGCAAGATAATGAGTACATTTCTTATCAAGCATTGTAGCCTCCTCCTTTGTTTCCCCTTCCCATCCCTTCCCATCCTCCCCCACACACACCCCCAGAAGCCTGTCTTGGATGCCATCAGCCACTCACCATGAGCTCCAGAGAGCCGTCCTGCAGGCTGCTGCCCCCCTGGGAGCGGTCAGTGAGCACCGTCAGCTGCGTGACCCCATCCTGGGGGCAAGGAGTGAAGGACAGGGAAGAGTGAAGGGCTGTCCGTCTGCTCTAGTACTAGGGAGATGCTGGGAATCCAGGGAGACGCACACACACTGCAGGGCGACTACATGAGGAACCGGTACCGTGATATAAATTCGGCTGTTGACAGGATAATAGTTTCCAGCCACTGGCTCTGTCTGGTTCAGTTTCCAAGTAGGTCGATAATCCCGCCTGGGTCGGGTGATTTGGTCAAATATGGTATCAGGTTCCTCCATTTCTCTCCTTCCCTCCCTCTTTCCTGTGATCAGCAAATCCCCACACCTCCCTGGAGGCCCAACACTCCCCCCTCCCCCCATGCCATGGGGTTCCCAGCCTCCCTACCTCCTCTCCAGGATCTCCCGGCCGTTGCTGTCTGTGTAGAAGCGGCCCTTGGTGTTCAGCCGGGTGTCAAAGCGGCTGATGACCTCCTTCCCCCAGCCATCGCTGTGCCCAAAGGGATGGCAAGGTTAAGCCTGCCGGGGCCCTTGTTCCCCCACCCCAGTCCCAGCCTGGGCCACTCACCCATGAGGGATCGGTCCCACCGTCCACTCCAACTCCAGGTGGCGCTGTCTCAGGTACAGACGAATCACCTGGGAACACCAGGCTGAAAAGTTCTGGTGTACCTCCTGCACTAAGGCCGTCTACAAAGACCAGGGAGAGAACAAGTCAGCCTGCACTAGCTCAGGAGGGCCCTGCAAAGGCTCCCCACCCAGTTCTAAGAACCCCAGGGGCCTATGTCAGAGGTCATGCTACCAACCAGCCACCCCCCTCCCACCAGAGTCAGTATCACTGTGTAGATTTGGGGGAGGGGTATATATTTAAAGTAGGGAATAGAACACAGGGCCTCATAAATGGCAGCCAAGTGTTGTGCCCGGAGTTGTGGGGATACAGCCCTAAGCCCAAGATCTCAACTACTAATGTGGTTGAGTTGTTTAAGTAGCTGCACTTGGGTCTCCCCCATTCACCCCAAGTTCCACCATTACATCCAATCCTGACACCTACAGATATTAAGGACAACCGCTTCTTTGATTTTTAATTTATTATTGTGCCGGTCTTGGGCCTTGAACCCAAGGCCTAGGTATTCTCCCTGAGCTTTTTGCATCAAGGCTAGTGCTCTACCACTTGAGCCACAGTGCTGCTTCTGGCTTTTTGCTGGTTAACTGGAAGTAGGAATCTCACAGACTTGCCTGCTATGGCTGACTGTGAACCTCAATCCTGAGATCCCCAATTTCTGAAGAACTAGGATTACAGATGTGAGTCACTAGCACTTGGCTTTATCTATTTTTTTGAGCCAGTACTGGGGTTTGAACTCAGAGCCTTGCCTTCTCATTTGGCTTTTTTGCTCAAGGCTGGTGCTTTACCACTGGGGCCACAGCTCCACTTCTGGCTCTTCGCTGATTCATTGGGAGTTCAAAATCTTAGGGACTTTTCTGCCCAGACTAGATTCAATTTGTAGTCCTCAGACCTCAGGCTCCTGAGTGGCTAGGATGACAGGGGTGAGGTACCAGAGCCTGGCCGGGTGGCCTCTTACACAAGCAGCTACGAACACTGGCCTTAGGGAAGACCCCTGGGTCTGACCCCATCTCTAAGGAAATGTAAACTCTCTCTGCATCTGCACCCTCCCTTTGCACATCACATTTCTGGGTCACCCCCTCCCAACTCCAAATGTCCACTCATCAACCCTGTCCCCAGACCTTCACCACGCGCGTCCGGGCCCAGCGGCTCACGGGCATTGGTCTCTTTTGGCTGGGTCTGAAGATGTAGGCACCAGATGCCTGCTTGCTTTCCTTGTTACCTTTACTGGCGTTGTACCTGCAGCCAGAGCAGAGCAGAGCAGAGTCAGATAAAGGACCTGTGTGAACCCTTCCACCGCCCGTGACCCCAGCCCGGTGGTCCTCCCTCACCAAAAGAATCCTTGGTCCACAGGAAGCCAGAGTTTCTGGTCTATATTCTCAATCTTCATCAATAACCCTGTGTCAGGGTTGAAGGTAGCCCGGATGTACTGAGCAGGGAAGGGTGGACAGTGGGAAATGTCCATCACGTGAGCCAATGGCAACTCCAACCTTCCTTCACCCTGATCCTCAATCTAGTCATGGCTCTCCAGGATGAACTGGGCCCTTGCAGGTCCCCACTTTGGTGTCCCCACACCTGGTTCCTCCTGCTGCAGCCACATCACACCTGTGACATGCTGAGTCCAATCAAAGCCTTCATCTGCTCCAAGCCACGGCCAGCTTGAGCATCTCACACAGGAGCTGCCCATTAGGACCCTTGGGGCCCATGAAAGTATTTTTACTTCTTTTAGAATCCAAAGGAAGCAGGGATGGGATTATAGCTCAGTGGTAGAGTAATTGCCTAGCATGTGTGAGGCCTGGGGTTTGATCACTAGCAACACACACACACACACACACACAAAACCTATAATCCTAGCAACTTATGAGGCTAAGAACAGGAGGATCGCAGTTCTAGGCCAGTCTGGGAAGAAACCTTTGAGAGATACCTTTTCAACCCAGAGCTAGACACAGGGAGCATCTGTCATCCTAAACTAGAGGGGATGCTGACACTGGAAGGATCATGGTGCCAGACTAGCTTGGAAAGAAGAGTCCATGAGTCTCCATCACCATGGAAGGAGCTAGGCCTGGTGGTGCTCACCTGTCAAGCAAGTATGACAGGAAGCCTACAGTGGGCACTCAAGCCCAGGTGCAGGCCAGGTGGGTTCCGGACCCTGTCTCAAAAATAACCAGTGAAGGGCTAGAGATAGCAGCTTAGCAAGCACAAAGCCTTGATTTTAAACTCCAGCAGACTGAGATCTGAGAATCTAGGTTCAAAGGCAGCCAGGGCAAGAAAGTCTTGTGAGACTCTTATCTCCAATTAATCACCAAAGAGCCAGAAGTAGAGCTGTGTTTCAGGTGATAAGAGCAGTAGCCTTGAGTGAAAAAGGGAAGGGACAGCACCCAGGCCCTGAGTTCAAGCCCTAGAACCAACAACACACATACACACACATAAAAAAGAGAGAAGAGAATCCAAAGAAAACCTGAATAGAAAATCAATGAACATACTATAGTATAGACTATACTATAGACTGTACTATAGACTATAGACTATAGTTGTCTTCCTAACATCATCACAAAATATAATGTTAGGTAATTTTTATGGAAGGTAAAAAGGTACACAGCTAAAAATGCTAAGGCCATGACAGTGTATTCTTTTTGTTTTTGGGGTGCTGGGAATGGAATCCATGGCCTGCCTCACATATGCTAAGTGTTCTACTACTGAACCACACCCCCTACTTCTGAGCCACAACCCTAAGCCTCCACTGCCCCCTTTACCTACTCCACCACCTATTGCCCAGTCACACACCCCCAGCCGGAATCTCTTTCCTTAAAAGTCACTTTACCAGGAAGCTCTCCCCTGATCTCCCTGCCCTAAAATTACACACCCCCACAGCCTGACATCAGCTCTGCCACACGCGTCAAACATCACTGACAGCCACACCGGATCCTCACAACAGCCCCAGGAAACACACCAAGGCTCAGATGAAGCTCACTCAGCAAATCACTCAAGGACACACACAATCATGGAGAGAAAATGGGGTTCCAAAAGGCCCTCACCTCATTCTTGATGACCAAGACCTGGCCTTGGGATATCTGGGGTCTGACAGCCTTTGTGCGGGCCTTGGGGCGCTGGCTGGACACACGGGCTACTGAGTAGATGCTGAAGCCCAACGCAGGCACCCGGGCTGCAAACAGGAGCTCTGAGTGTTCCTCCTGATGATAGAAGCCGGGAAGGACCACCATCTTAAGTGAGAGAGGAGGGAACCAAGTCAAGCTGTGCCGACACCTGCAGAACTCTTAAGAGGGGAAGGAGGGCAAGGAGTAGGTGGGAAAAAGAAATCGAGGTGCCATGATTGGCAGGGGAAGATTTCAAGAGAAGCAGGCTGGGGGTGTAGCTCAGTGGCACAGCACTTGCCTGGCATGCCAAGACCTTGGGTTCATTCCCAGCATGAAGCAGCAGATAGAAGGGAGGAGGAACAAGGAGGGAAGAAGGATAAAAGGCGGTAGAGAAAAAAAAAAGGAGGTAGAGGAGGAGGTGGTGGAAAAGGAGGATTCCCAAGGAGTGGGAGCCTAGTGGGAGCCTACAGGGAGGGTACAGATGAGGATGTGGGGAGAAGTCATTGAGAAAGGAAAGACTCGAGATCGGGATTGAGCAGTCAGGGAGGAGACCTTCAGGAGTCAAAGGCAATTTCCTGGGAGGAAGAAGACATAGCTGGTCACACCTGTAATCCCCAGCATGTTGGAAACTAAAGGAGGAGGGTTAGAAGTTCTGGGCCAACCTTGGCTATATAAGAAGACAGGCCAGAAAAGGTAATTAAAAAATGAAAGAGAGAGGGGGAAAAAAAAAGGGAGGGAGGGAGGAAGGAAGGAACTAGTAGCCCACATTGGCCTCGACCATACAATCCTTCTGCCTCAGCCTCCTAAGTGCTGTGATTACACATAGGCACACCACAACCAGCCCTGGAAGTGTGTGTATGGGGATGAGAGAGATTTAAAAGATGGGCTACTCTTTGGAAGATGTTCCAAAGGTGGAGGAGATGGTATTATGGGACAACAGAGGAAGATAGAGGGAGACAGATTCAAGGTAGAGATCTACAGAAGCAGCAGGGAGGAATGCCCAGGGAGAGGTCCAAAGTGGGCTTACTGCACTGGGCACAGTCTTGCCATCGGGATCGTTGACAGCTAAAGCGCCTTCACTGACGGGCAGCCGAACCATATGGTCCACCGTCCTCCCCAGGGGATTATATATGATGACCTGGAACTACAGGGGAAGTTGGGAGAGGGCCTGGGTCATATCACATCCTCTTCAAACCCTCCTAGAAGATGGCAAACACACACACACACACACAGAGGCCTGGGTGCCTGTAATCCCAAGCTACTCAATAGGCTGAGATCTAAGGATCAAGGTTCGAAGCCAACCCAGGCAGAAAAAGCCTTTGAGACTCATCTCCAATTCACCATCCAAAACAAAGCTGAAAGTGGAGCCGTGGCCCAAGTGGCAGAGAGCCAACCTTGAGGGTTAAAAGCCAAATGAGAGCGTGAGGCTCAGAGCTCAACACACAGCAAATAATACAATAATGCCACCGCCCGTCTTCTGCACCCCAGGCCCAGGCCTTCCTCTGCCTGCCCGGGGGGCCTCGGGCCTCGCTCCCGGGGTCCCACCCCTCCCTGACTCACGCGCGAGGCTGATTGGCTGAGGGGACACACGCTGACGTTGAGGCTCCGGCAGAACGAGAAGACCTCCTTGAAGCCGCTCAGCCGCGACAGCGCGTTGCTCATAAGAACCTGAGAAACGCCAAGCCCCGCCCTCAGCTGTCTCCACCCCCTCCTTGAGGCCCTGCCCACCACTGTAAGCTCCACCCCGCTACCCTAGGCCACGCCCCACTTATCTCCTGAGGCCCCACCCTGTTCCCCTGCTCCTCTCAAGGCCCCTCCCCTAGAAGCTCCATTAGGCTCCACCTCTATCCTAAACCACGCCCCATACCTTCTCCACCACTATCCCCAGGCCCTTCCCTAAGGCCCCGCCCTGTGCTGTTCCTCTCAAAAGCCCCGCCCCAGAAGCCCTCCCAGAAGCTAAACCACGCCCATACTGGCTCCACCACTTACACACGCGACCTGCTGAGGACCCGCCCCCACGGGCCTTCTAAGTCCCACCCACCGCCCAAGGCACGCCCATCATGCATTTGTGGTCCTATTGGGTCACGCCTCTCCCGGGCTCCGCCCCCGCGCACCTCGCAGGGCCCCCAGCCGGCCGCCAGCTGCCGCGCGTAGTCGTCCGCCACGTGCTGCCTCGCGGTGCCGCTGACGGCGTCGTGGTGCTGGAGCACGGCCATGGCCTCCTCTGCCGGCACCAAGTCGGGCAGCGTGAGGGCCCGGCAGAACTCTCCGCCCGGACCCCGAGGGACGCGAGAGGGCCGGGGTGTGTTCGTAGGGGCTTTGGGAAGGGACCCCAGGGGCGGCCCGACACCTACGGAGCGGCGCGCTGCTTCCCGCGCCGTACGGTCCCGCGGCGGCCGCCGGGCCCGCCAGCGCCTCCAGCTG
>NW_012267396.1:1523071-1529683 GCF_000151885.1 Dipodomys ordii | reverse complement strand
CCTCCTCCACCTCCCGCGCCCCGCGCCCTCCCACCTGCAGGAAGTTGTAGCTGAGCCGCTCGTAGCGTTTGAGAGCCGGCCTGCTGGAAAAATAGCCGGTCCAGAACATGTGGGGGCCATCGGCGTAGGGAAAGAAGTCGTCCTCCTTCACCGACCTGCACAGCCGGGGCTCTGAGGGCAGGAGCGCGGCCCGCCGGGCTGCCCACACCCCCCTGCTGCCCAGCCCCGCAGCCCACCCCCACAGCACCACAATTACCAGGTGAGATTGGCCTTGTTCAGCTCCCAGAGATAACAAGCAGGAGTGGAGTAGAGAACATGGACGCGGCTCCCGTTCACCTGCTGCTGGAGGGAGACAGATGTGAACCTCTGGCCTCGGGGCAGGGCCCGTGTGGACAGCGCTGCTCCCAGGAGTGTGTTCGCTAAATACACCCCCACATGCACGTGCTAGCACTGGGGCTTAAACTCATGGCTGGGCACTGTCTCTAAGCTTTTTCCCTCGAGGATGGGGCTTTACCATTGGAGCCACAGCTCCACTTTGTTTTTTTCTGGTTCATTGGAAGATAAGAGTCTTGTGGGCTTTCCTGTCCAGGCTGGCTTTGAACTGGGATTCTCAGAGCTAAGCCTCCTGAGTAGCTAGGATTACAGGTGTGAACAACCCGTGTTGGATCAAGTACGGCTGGCTGTTTTTCTTTCTTTTTGGGGGTGATGCTGGGTCTAGAACCCAGGGCCTTGAGCATGCTAAGCACACTATCACTCAACTACCTACATGATGTGACTTCTATTATGAATGAAGGCTTATTTATTTATATATTTTTCTCTTTGGCAGTCCTGGATTTCGTTGCTCTATTGAGCCACACTCCTCATCAGTTTGCTTTTAGTTTCTTTTTCAGATTGGATCTTACACTTTTTGCCCGGTGGGCAGGCACAACAATTTTCCTAAAATCTTCCAACCTCCGTTTCTCCCATAACTGAGATTACAGATATGAACCACCATGCCCTACCTGGGGCCTCACTCTGAGCTTCAGGGAGGTAAAGAAGCAAGGCAACCTCCATGCTCATGTTGTACCCAGTGTACTACAGGTGCTGAAGAAACATTTGTGTGAAGGAATTCCTACGGGTGTATACACACATTTACACAAATACAAGCATACACACACACAGAGTTATCATTAGGCATTCTTTTCTTTTTGGCAATACCAGGGCTTGAACTCAAGCCAAGCAGGCATTACACTACTTGAGCCATAATCCCAGCCTTCCCCTTCAATAGCCTTGAAAGTCTGTGTCTAGGACTTCTCCCCAGGTTACCAGAACTCTAAAATGTTCAAGTTTCATGCCTAAAATCACTGCCCCTCAACTGGGTGCCAGTGGCTCATGCCTGTAATTCTAGCTACTCAGGAAGATGAGACATGAGGATCCCAGTTCAAAGCCAGCCTAGGCAAGAAAGTGTACTAGACTGAGTTCAACCACCAGAACCATCCCCGTTTCCTTCCCCCCCCAAAAAAAATCTGCCCTTCCCACCATGTCAAGAAGTGCTGGGACATCCCATCACACGCTGCACCTCCAGCTCTGTAAACCAAAGCCACCCTTTTCTCTTTAAAACTTAGACACTTACAAAGGTCCAGGGATAGCAAGGTGATTCTCACACATGCGCACAGGTACCACAGGGCGGGCACACTCACCTGTTCATTGACCAGCCGAATGAGCTTGTCCAGGTTCTCGAACCACAAGTTGGCCTTCTCATATTGGAAGTCAGAGCCCATGGTCATCACCGTGTGCTTGGTGCGGTAGTACTGGCCCTGGAGACCAAAGGGAGTCCTCAAACCAGAGTCCCGGACCTCCTATGTCTAGCTGGTTCTCTACATGGCCAAGAATATATAGAGGAGTGGGGCCTGGTGATACATGCCTGTATTCCCAGCTACTTGGGAGGCAGAGGTAGGAGGGTCATGGATTAAGGCAAAATCATGAGACCCTATCTAGAGGGTAGGAGGGAACTAAATGACAGTGTGGTGCCTGTTTTACAGGGCTTGCCCAAAGGTAAAGACCTGATTTCAAGAAATATACATGGGGCCATAGGAACATAGGTTTAAAAAAAAAAAGCCAGGGCTGGGAAGGTGGCTCAGGGGTAGAGCACTTGCCTTGCATGCATGAGGCCCTGGGTTCGATTCCCTAGTGCCACATAAGCAAAAAGGAAAAAAGCCGGAAGTGGCGCTGTGGCTCAAGTGGTAGAGCACTAGCCTTGAGCTGAAGAGCTGAGGGACAGCGCCCAGGCCCAGAGTTCAGGCCCACAACCGGACCCCCCCCCAAAAAAAAGCCAGAAGGCTAGGCACTGGATGGCTCAGAGCTGTAATCCTAGCTACTCAGGAGGTTGAGATCTGAGGATCTCAGTTCAAAGCCAGCCCAGGTGGAAGAGTCCCCCCTTAAGACTCTGATCTCCAGTTAACTACTCAAAAACCAAAAGTGCATCTGTGGCTCAAGTGATATTGTGCTAACCTTGCGCAAAAGAGCTCAGAGACAGCTCCCAGGCCCTGAATTCAAGGCCAACAACCAACAAATAATAACAGAAGTAATAATAGCCAGTGGTATTCACGTAGGTCTCGTGGACCCATAACACAGCTAAGGCCACCACATCACTGTGCTATGTTTTGGGGGTGTTTCAGTATGTGTTTGTGTGCCAGGACGGGGCCTGAATTCAAGGCTGATGCTCTAGCACTTGAGCCACAGCTCCACTTCTGGCTCATGGTCTTTTCCTGCCTAGACTGGCTTTGAACCATGATCCTCATATCTCAGCCTCCTGAGTAGCTAAGATTACATATGAGCCACTATCACCCAACTTGTTTAAAATTTGTTGTTGCTATTTTAACAGTACAAGGGACAGACTCAAGGCCTCATGCTCTCCTGGTCCACTCCCACTTGGAACCAGCACCCTTTTTTGCTTTTAGCTTGTTTTTTTAGATAGGGTCCCAGAATTTTGCCCTGGTCAGCCTTGAACCTTGATTCTCCCATCTCTGCTTCTGAAGTAGCTGGGATTATAGGCATGCACCGCCATGTCCAGCTACCACACTGTTTTACACGCCATGAAGGAGGCGGCCATGGTGGTGGTGAGTGGAATGGTAACACTTGGTCTCCCTCCTCCTACCCCTTGGGCTGTGGAAAGGCCTCGGTGTATGCTCTACAACCTCCCCCAAAGTCCTGGATGCAGGAGTTACCTGAGTCTTAGCCAATTTTAGGAAGTACTGGACCAGCTTGTCGGCGTTGTACTCTGGGCTTTGGGGGTCTTCCACCACAGGCGCGTCTGCACACAGTACATCCCAGCACAGATTTTTTGGTGGGTTGTAACCGTTGGGGAGCACACCTGTAAGCCACACTAGGTTCAGGGGAGGGAGATGCTCGATGGGCTTCACCGCCAGGAAGGCCCGCTGCAGAAGGAAAATGGAGGCTCGTGGGCACAAGTCATTTGAAGATTTCTTTTTTCTTTTGACGATTGTGGGGATTGAACCTATGGCCTCGCGCTTGCCGGGCAGCCGCTCCACCCCTTGAGTCACAGCTCTAGCCCCTTTTGCGTTGCCTCCTTTAGCCGTAGGAGTTCAGTTTATCCCCTGGCTGGTCTGGGCCACCACCCTCCTACTGGTGCCTCCCACTCCCAAGTCCCTGGGGGTGACAGGCCAGTGTCAGATGGAGAACAGTCTCCTATTGCAAACTTCCCAATCTCCTCCAGGCCCCAGTACAAAAGAGTTCTCCAGAGGCAGAACACCTGCTTAATGATTAATGGTCTTAGGACAGTATTCACAGATCAGTAAGTCAAGCCCAGGAGCCTCTCTTGCTTGGGGCCCTGTGACAGCCCTGCCCCCACACCGGCCCCTCACCTGTGAAGAGGTCAGCAGTGGGTGGCTTCAGGCTGCTGCTGCCCCTCCACAACTGCTCCATCTCCAGCTTTCCCTTCCGCACCTGTTTGTCTTGATAATCAAGCCGCCCAAAGAAGAAGCCATCAAAGCCCATCTGGGAGTGGGGTGCGAGGGGACAGATGAATCAATACACGCCCAGCCTCCAACCACCCAGCTCCCCTTGGGAAGGGTGGATGTGAGCCAGAAACTAAGTACTGAAACTTAGGAGGCTTCCAGTTTGGGAGTTTTGTTCTTTGTGAGGGTAGAGTTGCTGGCTCTGCAGGATGGAGCTCTGAATTCCAGGCCTTGCACTGGCCAGGCAGACACTCTACCGCTTGAGCCATGCCACCAGGCCCTTTTTTGCTGCATTCATTTTTTTGGTAGAGTCCTCCTTTCCCTTTTTGTCCCTGTTGGCTTCAAACTACCTTTGTCTCTCTCTTAGCTAAGATTACAGACGTGAAGCACTATACCTAGTTTATTCGTTGAGATGGGTCTCAGTAATGTTTGCCCTGGCAGGCTTAGAACGGCAGGCCTCCCAAGTAGCTAGAATGACAGGCATGAGCAAAGCCCAATCTTCATTTTGCTTTTTTTTTTGGGGGGGGGTTGGTTGTGGGGCTTGAACTCTTGGCCTGGGCACTGTCCCTTAGCTCTTCAGCTCAAGGTGAGCCCTCTACCACTTGAGCCACAGCACCACTTCAGGTTTTCTGGTGGTTCATTGGAGATAAGAGTCTCATGGACTTTACTGCCCAGGCTGGCTTTGAACTGCAATTTTCAGATCTCAACCTCCTGAGTAGCTAGGATGACAGGGGTGAGCCACCAGTGCCTGGCTTCATTCTGCTTCTTTCTTTTTGAGAATAGATCTGGCTATGCAGTCTTTACTGGCCTCACATTAATGATCTTCCTCTGCCTCAAGAGTGCTAGGAAGGTGGCTCAGTGGTAGAGCGCTTGCCTTGCATGCATGAGGCCCTGGGTTCAATTCCTCAGCACCACATAAACAGAAAAAGCCAGAAGTGGCGCTATGGCTCAAGTGGTAGAGCGCTAGCCTGGAGTTGAAGAGCTGAGGGACAGCGCCCATGTTCAGGCCCCATGACTGGCAAAAAAAAAGTGCTCGGACAGCAGGCATGCACAACTTTGCGTGGCAAGGTGTCTGTGCTTGGGAAGGACCAGAAGATTCTGCAGGGCAGCTGAGAGGGAGTAGGCCAGACCCATCCCTGCCCTTCAGTTAAAGCTGAAAGGAGACTAAGCCCTGGTGGCTCGCACCTACACCTGTAATCCTACCAACTCAGAAGGCTAAGATCAAAGGATCCCGATTGGAAGCCACAAAAGTCCCCAGGAGATTCTTATCTCCAATTAACCACTCAAAAACCAAAAGAGGCCCTAGCTTTGAGCAAAAGAGCTCAGAGACATCGTTCAAGCCCTGCAACCACCAAAAATAATAGCTGACAGGAGGCTTTCCTCCTCCAGCCTGAGCCTGAAGCATGGTGGGTCAGGGGACAGGAATGGGAGCTGGTTTCAGGATGGAGCCGTTTGTTTTTTGAGGTACTGGGGTGTGAACTGCTTGAGCTGGAACTCCAGCTAAGCAGGCAGTCCACCGCTTCAGCCAAGACCCCAGCCCATTAAGGAGGCTGGGTCTGCGCGTGCCACGCGGCTTGGAGTGCAACCACAGTCCTGGCGGGCGGAGGGTGACCAGACCCCTGGGCAGCCTGGTGAGGGCGGAGGGAACAACTGGACACTGGAGGACTGCATGAGGGGGGGGGGGCTCAGCAGGCCAGGGTCTCCCGGCGGATGTGGCAGGGGAAGGGCGGGGCCTGACGGCCGGGGAGGAGCCAGTGCGGGCCAGAGAGGTCAGGATTGCACCTGAGCAAACAGCGAGGCCTGTTCCCGAGAGTGGCCAAAGGGGTCGATGTGCCAGGCCACGCGGGGACGCCCGTCGCTGCCGAACGTGTCCTCCAGAAAGCGCAGCCCGAGGGTCATCTGGTCCACGATGGCGCCGTAGTGGGTGGCCGCCTCGTCGTTCATCACCCAGCCGCCGTTGGCGAACTCCAGGCGTCCTGAGCCAAGAGGTGGAGCTAGGAGCGCGGGTCCGCGGTCGGGGAAGGGGAGAGGGGCGCTCCCGCTGGGGGGGGCTGGGACTGGACGCGCGCACGGCCGCGGCAGTGCGGAGACGGCTGGGCACGGCTGCAAGACCTCGGAGGCGGCTCGGCCTCCTTTTCCGCTTCCTCTTTCGCTTCCTCGGGCCACTCACCCTGGCGCACCAGGTCCCGCACGGTCTCCTGCGTCGCGTTGGTCTGCTGGCGCCACCAGCGCGAGAAGAAGGCCATCTCCACGTAGACGAAGCGCCGGGAGGGCTCGGCCGCCAGGGCGGAGAGCACCGAGTCCAGGATGTACTGCACGCCCGCGTGCTGCATGTCGTTCCGGACTGTGGACACAGCAACGTGGGGAAGAGCCCGAGGCCGGGCCCGGGGGGGGGGGGCCGCCGCCCGCCCTACTCACAGCCGTAGAAGTACTGCTCCACGGTCTTGAGCCAGCCCACGTCGTCGTGCGTGTGGGCCAGGAGGTGGACGTTCAGCATGTCCGGCTTCACCGGGGGACACGTCTGCAGGGGACCCGAACACACACGGGCCGTCAGGGGCCCGCCAGCACGAGCCAGGCCAGGCCACAGGCAAAGCCCCGAGCTCCACAACGACGGCCTCGGAGCCGGCGAGGCCCGGAGAGGCGGCCGGCCCTCCCA
>NW_012267396.1:1500930-1522451 GCF_000151885.1 Dipodomys ordii | reverse complement strand
CGCCCCGCACCGCGGGCCACCCGCACCGCCCCGCGACCCCACTCGGGCTCCGTCCCCGTCCTCCACTCACCTGGTAGCCCGCGGCCTGAGCGCCGGGCGCCGCCAGCAACAACACGAAGAGGAAGCAGAGCGGCGGGCGCCGGGCGCTCCGGCAGCCGCCAGCGGCCATCCTGAAAGCCGCCGGGGAGCCCACTGTGCCGCCGCCTCCGCCTCCGAGGGGCTCCGGGGTCCAGGCCAACGCTCCGCCCCCGAGCCCGTCTCGGCCAATCGGCGGCGGGGCGGGGCCACGGGTGGGCGTGGCGCGGCCGTCGCCTGCCTACAGCCCGCCTCCTTAGCCAGTAGTTGAGGAAAGCGCGGCTGGACCTGGGGCTGTGGAGGACCCCGGTCTCCGCGGGAGCCTAGTCAGCTTTCCCAAGGGCGTCCCGCCCGGCCAGCGTCTGGGATGGGTCCTGGAGCCGCCCAGCGTGGCTGGAAGCCGGGGCTGAGAAGGGTCCTGTTCTGTCTCCTGGGGACTGGGACGTTGGGTAACGGTTGCCCGAGGCCACAGCCCTCCAGCCTGGAGAGGAAGCACACCAGGATCTTACAGAGAGGTGGGGCCGGAGTAGCCAGGCAGGATCCCGAGTCGCGCACGCCTTCCCTCCAGGGAGCAGAGATTGGACGTGAGCTGCGGGGCTGGGTGAGATCCGCAGTGGAGCACCTGGACCGCGGCCAGGGGCTGTGCGACTTAATGGTGAGCGCCCCCGAATTCCCCCCCCCGGGCCTGAGGCGCGAGGCCCCGTGACCCCCCTCCCGGCCTGGTGTCCCCCAACGGACGGCCAGGGGAACCTCTCACCTTCGACCTTCTCTACTCCTTGGACCCCCTGTGCTGTTTCACTGTTGGCTTTTGTGCCGGCACTGGGGCGCGAACTCAAGGCCTGGGCGCTGTCCCTGAGGTTTCTCACTCAAGGCTAGTGATCTGCCACTTGAGCCACAGCTCCGCTTCGACCATTTTGGTGGTGAATTGGAAACAGGAGTCTCACAGACTTTCCTGCCAGTGCTGGTCTCCATCCGTGATCCTCAAGTGTCAGCCTCCTGAGGGAGCTAGGACTACGATTACAGGCATGAGCCACCGGCGCCTCTGGGACCTGTTTTTAGCCCTGTCTTCCAACGCCTACTTCCTATTGAGTAGCAATGTCTCTGAGGGTGAACACGGTGCAGTTTAATGAAGAGGCCACAGTCCTCCTCACAGTCCGGGTGAGTGTGAAGCCTGGTAGGAGGAAGTAGGGGGCTGTCCAGCACCCCAACCTGACCGCCTTCATGCTGGCCTCCCAGGCTCTATTGATTCCAGTATCGGCCACTGGGACTGCCGGTCTAGGAGGTCCAAGCCCGTGCAGAAGCTGGACGAAGCGAGGGACGGCGTATCCAGTGTAAAGGTGTCAGACCATGAGGTCCTGGCAGGGTGAGTGGGTGCAGGGCCTCTGTCCACCCCTGGCGACCACTGGAAACCAAATCGCTTCTCGGTGCTTAGACCCTCATTTGCTTTCCTGAGCTGATGGGATACTGAAGGCACTGGATTTGGATCGGGGGGAGTGGGGGGATTCAGAAGGGCCTGTAGAGCCAGCTCTAGACCCAGAGCTGAGGAATAGTGGGATAACTGCAGGTAGCAGGATGTAGTCATTCATGCGCGGTACACAGAAAGTTAAGTGTGGAGAACACAGGGGAAGGGAGTGCGCAATTTGGATATAATGACAAGGGAGAGGAAGAAATAAAGTAAAATAAGGACTTGGAGAATCCTCTTTTTAACATATATTTTTATTCTATAAGTGACGTACAAAAGGCTTACATTTGCGTAAGTGATGGAATGAGTACTCTTTTTTTTGAAGTGTCACCATTTCCTGCATTTTCTCCCACCCCTTCCCCACAAGTTGTAAAATTGATTTTTAAATGTCTGGTATCACTACTGCCTTTGTTCACCCTCATTCCCACCATTTCTGTGGTCCCATTTTGCTCCCCAAAATAAACTTTCATACAAGATAAAAGGTACAGAATTTTTTTAAAGCAACAAAGGAGAGGAGAAAAAAACTATCTGAAAACCTCTTGTTTCCATTTTTTGGAGTTAATAAATGGTATTTTATATGATCATATGCACATAGCTTTTGAACCTTTGTGATCCTCCCCTAAGAATTTCCTCCTTTGGTCTCACTCTGAATAGCTAGTCTTGTATATCATGTCCAAGTGTACTTTTTTCTCTTTTACCATCCAGTGTGTTTACTTGTAGATTTGTAGGCATATTCTAGTTACAACAAATGAAGAAAACCATGCAACTGTGTTTCTTTAGGTCTCACTTATTTCACTTAATATAATTTTTTCCAAGTCTTTCCATTTCCTTAAAAATAGTACAGTATAGGACTGGGAAGGTGGCTCAGTGGTTAGAATGCTTGTCTCGCATGCATGAGACCCTGGGTTCAATTGCTCAGCACCATATAAGCAGAAAAAGCCAGAAGTGGTGCTGTGGTTCAAGTGGTAGAACACTAGCCATGAGCTGAAGAGCTGTGGGACAGCGCCCAGGCCCAGAGTTCAGGCCCCACAACCGACCAGAAAATTAAATAAAATACATACATAATCTTAAAAAACAATGGTACAATATCATTCTTTCTGATTGAAGCATAGAATTCCATTGTGTATATATACCACATGTTAGGTTTTTAAAAAGAGGTAGCCGAGTAAGAACAGCACCAGGCACGCACGTGGTACTCAGGTAAGGGGTAGGTTTATTTAGTAGACCTGCTGAGACCAGGTTGGCACTCCACGTGGCTGGGGAAGGCCTGGGAATGAGAGAGAGCTGGGAAGAGAGGAAAGAGAGAGAAAAGAGCCAGAAAAGAGCAGAGAGAGGGGTAAGAACAGTAGCACTCACGTGGTATTCAGGTAAGGGGTAGACCTGCTGGGACCAGGCAAGGTTTGCACTCCACAGGCCTGGGAATGAGAGAGAGCAAGAAAAGAACAGAGAGAGATCTAGAATAGAACAGAGAGAGCAAGAAAAGAGCAGCAAGAGCAAGAGCAAGAGAGCGTCTGGGCCTGGGCTAGGCCTTATGTAGGGTATGGGCGGGGAAAGGTGTGGCCACATCAAATTCGGATGTGACCTCAGCGGATGCAGATGTGACCAACGCAGGTACTGGGTGGAGACTTTGCTGCGAGGAGGGTGGAGTCTGCTGGCCATCCAGGAGCGGACCTTACACCACATTTCTTTCATTTTTCAATTTTTATTGTAAAGGTGATGTACAGAAGGGTTATGCAGGGAGCCGGGGCGAACGCCATTACAAGGCGCCGCCCACTTCCTTGCAGCTTTGAGGTAAACAACTCCATATTAGGCAGTGTTTGGCGGGACTGTGGGTCCTGGGCTTTGCGCATGCACGAGCCACTTGGAGTCCCCAGCCAATCCCGTGGCACCTGGTGACGGCGAAAGACAGACAACCAATGATAGAACGACCCGTGTCCCTAATCCCTATATAAGCGGCCATGTTTTGTGTGCGCGCTCTCTCGCACTCAAGCTCTCCTACAAACAAGAAGGCTCTCCAATAAAGCGTGATCTGAGAAGACTCCTGGTGTGGTGGTCGTTCTTCCTCGCTGGCCGAGAAGGCGTTCGCCGCAGGGTTACAGTTATGTAAGTACATTTCTTTTTGAACAGTGTCACACCCTCCCTCATTTTCCACCAGTTTTTTTTTCCTTCAGCAACCCTCTCTCCCAAGTTGTATAGTTCAATTCCAACCCAGTGTCTAGTATCACTGCCAAACATGCTTTATCCATTCATCTGTTGAGGGGCATCTAGTTTGACTCCATATCTTGGCTAGGGCAAACAATGCTGCAATGAACATGGTTGTGCTGGTAGCTTTAGTGTGGCCTTGTTTTTTCTCTAAAGTATAAATGTACAAGAGTCAAATTGCTGGATCCCAAGGAAGCTCAATGTTTAGTTTTATGAGGAACCTCCATACTGCTTTCCAGAGTGGTTGAACAATTTTACATTCCCACCAACAGTGTAGTAGTATTCCCTTTTGGCCATATCCCTGCTTGTATATGCTAGTTAGCTTTCTTGATAATGACCATTCTAACTGCAGTGAGGTAAAAATCTCAATATTGCTTTACTTACATTCATTTTATAGCAGGATTATGTCAAACATTTCCTTGTGTGTCTATTGGCTGTTCTTCTTCTGAGAAGTCTATCTTTAACCCATTAATTGGGTTGTTTCTTTGAGGATTTTGGAAGGGGGTTTGTTTGTTTAGGGCTTGAACTCTGGGCCTCACTGCTGTCCCTCAGCTCTTCAGCTCAAGGCAAGTGCTCTACCACTTGAGCCACAGAGCCACTTCTGGATTTCTGGTGGTTTATTGGAGATAGGAGTCACAGATTTTCCTGCCCAGGCTGGCTTTGAACCGTGATACTCAAGAGCTCAGCCTCCTGAGTAGCTAGCATTACAGGTGTGAGCCACCATTGCCTGGCTTGGAGGGGTTAATTTTTTGAGCTCTGGGTACATTTTAGATATGAGGCCGTTGTCTGATTAATAGGTAGTTAAAATCTTCCTCCATTCTATAAGCTATTTATCTTGCTAGCTAGAACCTTTGCCATGATAAGCTCTTCAGTTTGATGTAATCCTATTTATCTAGACTTTCTTTGATTTGTTGTGATTCTGGATCTTAGGAAGTTCCAAGCATTGCCTAGGACTGCTAGTGTTTCCCCTTCCCCATCTTGTAACATTTGCAGGGTATGCATCCTTACACTGAGATCTCTGATCCATTTGGAATTGATTCTGGTCCAGGGTGATATACAAGGACCTAACTTCAGTTTTCTCCATTTGTATAAACAATTATGTCAGCACCATTTATTGAAGAGGCTTTCTTCCATCCTGTGTTCTCTGCTCTCATCAATTATGAGGTGGCTATAGCTCTGTGGCTTCATTTTTGGGTCTTCTATTCAGTTCCAATGGTCCTCAGGCCTATTCTGTGACAATCCCAAGCTGTTTTTATTGCTATGTCTTCATAATAGAGTTTGAAGTTTGGTATTGTTATTCCTCCAACACTGTTCTTCCTTCAAAGGGTTGTTTTGCTATCTGTGGTCTTTTATTATTCCACATTTGTTGTTGGATTGCTTTCTCTATATAGGAAGAGTTGGGATTTTGATGGGCATTGGTCAATATTGCCATTTTCATAATGTTAAGCCTTCCAATCCAGAAACATGGAAAGTTTTTCCATTTCCTTAAATCTGCTTTAATTTCTTTTTATCAAATTCTTCAAGTTTTCATGCTAGAGGTCCTTCACATCGTTGGCTAATTACCAGGAGTTGCTGTTCTGATTTAAGTCTTGCACTTTACTGGCCTACAGAAAGGCTACCAATCTTTTGTGAGTTGGTTTTATACCCTGCTACTTTGCCAAAGTTTTGAATCAACACAAGCAACTTGGGGAAAGAATCTATAGGGTTCTTTAAATATAGGATCATATCATCTGCCAAAAGGGAAAGAAGGCGAGGGAGAGACACACACAGAAGCATTACCTGGCGCTGTGGAAGCTGGGAACCGGTGCGTATTCGTAGGGGAAAGCTCACCCTGAGCCGGGCGGAGTTCGAGATGCACATCCACAAACGCGCCAAGTTGAAGGCTAGAGCTGGAGATGGCGTCCCGAACGCTCCCGGTTCACGGGGAGGAAGGCAGGACCGTCGCCGGCGCACTTAGTTTACGTCATAGAAATGGTGCAACGGACGCGCTGGCGCAGCGTCGTACACGTGGCGGCCGCTGTGACACGCTTGGCTGGCGGCGTAGAGATGGCGTCGGCGGCGGGCGAGGGCTCTCCTCTGCGGGCCTGGGGCCGCGCGCGGGCGCCTCGCTGCGCAGCGTGGCAGTTTGGCCGCTGCTGGGCCCGACATGCTGGGATCTGGGCCGCGGCACAGCGCCAGCGGTCAGTCCCGGCCCGAGGGCTCCTGCGGGAAGCTAGTGCCGCCCCGGCCCCGCGAAGGCGGCGGCCCGGCCCACTCGCCCTGGCGGGGGAGGTGAGGCCCCCAGCCCGCCTGGCGCCGCCACCCCGCTCTGGGATGGCCGGGGCTTGCGTGGCTAGCACGAAGGCCATCCTGTGTCCTCAACTTCTCCCTCCTGACACACTTCACATCGTATTTGCCCATTTTTTTCCATCCTACTATTAGTGAAGAAAAAGGATTTTTTCTCTTTACATTTGCTAGAGGCAACCATTCTACCATTTGACCTATACCTCCGTCCGTTTTTGCTTTTTTGGAGGGGAGGGTGTGGGTGGGGGAAAGGGGTTAAAGAGGTTGAGGGCTTTTTCTTGTTTGTTTGGTTTTTTTGGTGACGGTTCTGCAGCTTTAACTCAGGGCCTAGGTGCTATTTCTGAGCTTTTTGGCTCAAGGCTATCGCTCTACCATTTGAGCTATCTTTCCACTTCCATTTTTGATAGTTAATTAGAAAGAAGCATCTCACATGCTTTCTTGCCCAGTCTGGCTTCAAACTATGATCCTCAGATCTCAGTCCCCTGAGTAGCTAGGATGACAGGTGTGAGCCCCTGGTGCCCAGCTGTTTGATTCTAGTACTAGGGCTTGAACTCAGGATCTTGTGCTCAAGTCGTGTGCCCTACCTCTTGAGCCACAGCTCTACTTCTGGCTTTCTGGTGGTTAATTGGAGATAGGAGGCTCATGGACTTTCCTGCCTGGACTGGCTTTGAACTAAGATCTTCAGAGCTCAGCCTCCTGGGTAGCTAGGATTACAACCATGAGCCACCAACCTGGCAACTAGGGATTGTTCAGGTTAGTTTATTATTTGTGTGTGTGTGTGTACAGCTGCCTGCCTGCAGGCCTCAAGGCCTGGGTGCTGCCCTTTTAGCTCCACTGCTGCCTTTGTTTTGGTGGTTAATTGGAGATGAATGTGGCCCTCAGATCTCAGCCTCCTAAATAGGGAGGATTACAGGGGTAAACCACCAGGTCCTGCCTTGTTTTTGTTTCTTCCAGTACTAGAGCCTGGGCACTGCCCTTTAGCTTTTCTGAGATGAAGTCTTGAGGACTTTCTTGCACTTTTTTTTTGTCGGTCATGGGGCTTTAACTTTGGGCCTGGGCACTATCCCTCACCTCTTCACCTCTAGGCAAGCGCTCTACCACTTAAGCCACAGCACCACCTCCAGTTTTCTGGTGGTTTATTGGAGATGAGTCTCATGGACTTTCCTGCCTGGGCTGGCTTGGAACGGTGATCCTCAGATCTCAGCCTCCTGAGTAGTTAGGATTACAGGTGTGAGCCACCAGTGCCTGTACTATCTCTATTCTTGATACTGAAAGGATTCAGACAAAACACAAAATGTAGTGAAAGTGATAAGGTCTCCTAGGACAGGAATGTGAAACTAGAATTTTAGACCCCGATTGCCCAAGTTGGGTCCAGCCAGTGTCCCTCAGTAGATAGACTTGAACTAAGGGAACAGAGATATGCAAGTTAAAGTTCTAGTTACAGATGTGATCTGGTCATTATGTGATCTATAATGAGTGCAGCCTGTTATAGACAGCTGTCCTAATGGAGGGGGGTCTGTCCCACAAGGTTCTGCTGTACCTTAGGGGTAGTTTATGACCCTTGTCAGAAAGATGGTATCAGTCCTTTCCAGGAACCTGAGGTGACTGTAAAGTGACTAGACAATGACTTAGAACATAGTTGCCTTGAGCACAGAAGTTCAACAACAGTGCCCAGGCCCAGAGTTCAAGCCCCAGGACCAGCATCAAGCAAAAAATAATAAAGACTGAAGGCCTTGAAGATTTTTCCATTGTAGGTCTTCATCACATATTCCCATTGATGATGGCTAGCTGCCCTGTCAATCTGCTGGGGGTTTTTTGTTTTGTGTTTTGTGGGTCCTGGGACTTGAACTCTGGGCCTGAGCGCTGTCCTTCAGCTCTTCAGCTCAAAGCGAGCCCTCTACCACTTGAGCTACAGTGCCATTTCCAGTCTTCTGGTGGTTTATTGGAGATGAGAGTTTCATGGCCTTCTCTGCCTAGGATGGCTTTGAACAGCAATCCTCAGATCTCAGCCTCCTGAGTAGCTAGGATTACAGGTGTGAGCCACTGGCGCTCGGCCAGTCTGCTGGTTTATGTCTCTCAATTCCTTTAGATGTTTTAGAAGTACTGAAAATATGAGAGGGTGTTTATTCAGCTGTGTCCAGGGATGAATGAAGTCCAACTTTAGTAGATGCTGGGAATTGAAACTATGGCGTTAACACATTCTGGTCTTGCTCTCTTACCATTGTGCTATGTCCCAATCTCATCATCTGCTCTTTGAGTTGTTTAATAAGATGTAATGTTGATATGAAGGAGGCCTTTCTGTTGCTCCTAAAGCAAACCTTATATGCACATCTAATCCTCTAATGACATTCTTATTGTTCCCAGTTCTCTATTATTATATTACAGCTTTATGTGTTAGGTAATAGTAGCTATTCTTGTTGATTCTTAATGCAGGAATCTTAGAATTTTTTTTTTTTTTTTGTCAGTCCTGAGGCCTGAACTCTGGGCCTGAGCACTGTCCCTCAGCTCTTCAGCTCAAGCCTAGCACTCTACCTCTTGAGACACAGCGCCACTTCTGGCCTTTTCTGCTTATGTGGTGCTGAGGAATGGAACCCAGGGCCTCATGCATGCAAGGCAAGCACTCTACCACGGAGCCACCTTCTCAGCCCTGAATCCTAGAATTCTGTCTTTTGCTTCTTCCATTAGAAAATTGCATGCTGCCATGGACTGGGATGTAGTTCAATAGCAGGGCGTTTGCCTAGCAGATACAGGCATTCAATACCCAATACCCACACAAAAATTAGGTATGATGAAATGTTTATAGGCCGGTATTATAAATTTCTGGGAAGATGGTAATCTCTGTAGTGAGTTTTAGCTACATATATGTATAAAACATAGCCACAAATGAAACACTGTATGTAACATTTACACTCAGGTTAGGCAAGGCTTTATACTGTTGGTTAAACTGGACTTCTAAGACCTAGAATGTGGCTCACCCCTAGAAAGTATCATACTACTCATTGTCTCTCCCTGAATGTGCTGCTTGTTCCACTCCCTGGCTTCAATTCCACGGGTGGGTATTGCTTTATACTCCTGTTATCAGGATACACATGTACATTAATTACTGTAATTCTATGCAACAGGTGCCATCTCCAATTTCCACAAATGAATAATTCATTACTCTTCAATTTATGTTCCATAGCTCCATGGCTTCCCCACTACACTTACCTATTATAAATGCTTCTCATTTTTGTTGCTCTTAACCTCTTAAAGTAGCCTTACCTGCTACTTTCCACTTAGTATTATATAGTTAAGATTCATCTTGGGGGGGGGGGGGGAGGCAGTCCTGGGACTTGAACTCAAGGCCTGGGCACCGTCCCTGAGCTTTTTTGCTCGTCTAACACTCTACCACCTTGAGCCACAACTCAAAAAAGTTTTCCAGTTTGGGGTAGTTAGTTGGAGATGAGTCTCACAGACTTTCATATCTGAGCTGGCTTTGAACCACAATCCTCAGATCTCAGCCTTTTGAGTAGCTAGGATTACAGGCATGGCACCCAGCCGATTTGTCCAATTTCTACTAGCATATATTAGCTGTACAAGAGATGTTGTTGTGACCCTTTCCACTAATGAATGCAAGGTAGTCAAGCTAATTCCTTTTCCCCATCACAGTTCCTAATACCACTTCAAGAGAAGTGTAGATACGTGCCAGCATTAGAGATGGAATTCAAGGTCTTGCACTCTTGCACAGCTTTTCTGCACACGTCTGGCACTCTACCACTGAAAGCACACCTTCAGTTCAGCATCTTTTATGGTAAATTGGGAGACAGATCCAGGCTGGCTTCAACAGTCTTCCAGATTTTAGCCACCTGAGTAGCTAGGAATAGAGACATAAGCCACCAGCACTCAGCTTCAGTATATGTCTTTTAACAAAAATACTTTAACAGTGTCCAATATGCAGGAAGTTGATGAAAATCATTAGCATATTTGTCATTTCAGCTACAAATCTGAACAATAGCAAAGGGAAATGAAGCGGAACCCTTTGCCTAGATTGCCCTTACCATGGTACTGGGTAGTAAGCTTAGGACCTCAGACTTGCTGTCACTCTACCACCTGCCAGCCCTAGGGTACTGCCCCTGAGCTACTTTCTGCTCAAGGCTAACGCTCTACCACCTGAGCCACAGGCCACTTCCGGCTTTGTCTATGTTATGTGGTTCTGAGGACTTGAATCCAGGGTTTCATGAGTACTAGGCAAGCACTCTACCACTAAGCCACATTCCCAGCCCTCCTAGAGCTTTTCATTATACTATTTTTCAGATAGGGTTTCTTTCTTTCGTTTTTCCCAGTCCAGTCTGTACCACAGCACTTCTATTTACACCTCCTGCATACATAGCTGATATATTTATTGGTTTGAATCCGTGTTTGTATGTGTGTGTGTGGTCTCATTTTTTTCCTGAGGTCAAACTTCACTTTTCAGGTAGTAGCGATTACTGGCATGAGCCACCATATCCAGCTTAAAGTGATTCATTTCCATAAGAAGCAGAAATGCGGGATGCCGGTGGCTCACACCTGTCATTCTAGTGACTCAGGAGGCTGAGAGCTGAGGATCACGGTTCAAAGCCAGCCCAGGCAGGAAAGTCCATGAGACTCTTATCTCCAATAAACCACCAGAAAACTGGAAGTGGCACTGTGGCTCAAGTGGTAGAGTGCTCGCCTTGAGCTGAAAAGCACAGGGACAGCACCCAGGCCCAGAGTTCAAGCCCCACGATCAAAAAAAGAAAAAAGAAGGAAAGGAATATCTAGTCCTTGCCATAGAAGGCAATTGGAAAATCCCAACAATTAGCCATTTGTCAGTAGCCTATTAATTACAATTGAACGATGTAAAAAGTAAATCAAACATACTGTAAGGACCCTATCATCCATTCAGACACCGCAGCCCAAAGGAAAAGGGAAAATTTGTATTTTGTCACGTTAGGAAAAAAACTTGGTTAAGCTCACATTACAAGTGCCTAAAGAATACCCCACAAAATATTTCACTCAATACTTCGGCCTAAAGTAGAAATCGTGAACCATTGATAAACACAACATTAGCATGCCTTTCAAAGCATCTCTTACCTGCGGTGGGGGTTGAGTACTAAAAAAAAGTCCTTTTTCATAAAGTTTTCCGTGTTACTTACAAAGCTTCTCCAGTAAATTTTCACATGACATACAAGGTATTTGTCAAACCGAAAGCCTGTGGCTCATACCTGTAATCCTACTCAGGAAGCTGAGATCTGAGTATAGTGGTTCAAAGCCAGTCCAGGCAGGAAATCTGTGAGACTCATCTCCAATTAAACACACACACACCCACACACACACACACAGCTAGAAGTGGAACTTTGACTAACTTTAAACAAAAAAGTTCAGGAATAGTGCCCAGGCCCTAAGTTCAAGCCCCAACACTGACACCAGAAAAAGAATTTGTGTAATGTTAAAAAAAAAAAAAGTGGGCTGGGAAGGTGGCTCAGTGGTAGAGTGCTTGCCTTGCATGCATGAGGCCCTGGGTTCGATTCCTCAGCACTACATAAGCAAAAAGAAAAAAGCCAGAAGTGGCACTGTGGCTCAAGTGGTAAAGCACTAACCTTGAGCTGAAGAGCTGAGGGACATGCCCAGTCCCAGAGTTCAGGCCCCATGACCGGACCCCCCCCCAAAAAAAAAGTATTTTGGGCTGGGAAGGTGGCTCAGTGGTAGAGTGCTTGCCTTGCATGCACAAGGCCCTGGGTTCATTCCTCATGTGGTAGAGTGCTAGCCTTGAGCTAAAGAGCTGAGGGACAACATGCAGGTCCAGAATTCAAACCCCACAACCACCACCACCAAAAACAAAATTTATTTTCAAAATCAATGGGGGGGGTTAATTGGTAGCGTACCAGCCAAGCAAGCCAATCAGGTGCAAGGCCCTGAGTTCAAACCCCAATACTGGCATAAAAAAAGAACTAAAGGCATTGAAAACTACTGTGTATTCTTACATGTCTTTGTCAGGATGCCTGGCCTTGAGCTATGATTAATATTCATGGAATGTCAACACTTTTTCATGGTTTCCATTTGTACTGAAATGATATAAACTTTGAATTTTCACATTTGGACTTTCTTCATTATGTACTTGTTTCTGTGCTGGAAATATTACAACATAAAATGTCCCAGCTCCTTCCACAAGCTCTCAAGGATGAGCTCATTCATGAAAAGGAACTTGGGACTTGAAGAGTTCTTCAAATTCCTTATATTCATAGGAATTCTGCTACATGAAATGACTTACAATTGAAGGCTTCACTGTACTATTTCCATTCTTACTATTTTTATGTTTCTTTGGTTAGTCCATCCATGCACTAGCAATCGCCTAGATTTTGTTTTTTGTCGGTTGTGGGGCTTGAACTCTGGGCCTGAGCGCTGTCCCTCAGCTCTTCAGCTCAAGGCAAGCGCTCTACCACTTGAGCCACAGTGCCACTTCCTAGCCTAGATTTTTAGAAAAGGACCTCCCACTTATATTTAAACTTCACTGGGCTTATTGTCATAGTTTTACATGTTCTAGAATCCCTAAAAAGACCAAGAATTCAGGCTGGGAAGGTGGCTTAGTGGTAGAGTGCTTGCCTAGCATATATGACGCCCTGGGTTTGATTCCTCAGTACCACATACACAGAGAAAGCCCAAGTGGTGCTGGGGCTCAAGTGGTTGAGTGCTAGCCTTGAGCAAAAGCAACTCAGCGACAGTGCCCAGGCCCTGAGTTCAAACCCCAGGACTGGCCAAAAAAAAAAAAAATTAAGTATTCCCATACTCATTTTCAGTGTCTCTCCAATGAGTTCGTTCATGTTTTTGAAGATGACTAGAACAAATAAAGGCTTTCCCACATCGCTTACAACCATAAGGCCTCTCTCCAGTATGAGTCCTTGCATGTACTTGAAAAGAACTCAAATATATGAACGCTTTCCCACACTGCTGACATTCATAGGGTTTCTCTCCAGTGTGAGTTCTTTCATGCACTCGAAAAGAACTAGAGTGTGCAAAGACTTTGCCACACTCAGTACACTTATAAGGTTTCTCTCCGGTGTGAGTCCTTTCATGTACTCGAACAGAACTAGAATGTGTGAAGGCTTTCCCACACTGCGAACACACATAAGGTCTCTCCCCAGTATGAGTCATTTCATGCACTTTCAAAGTACTATAGTTTCTGAGGGCCTTCCCACAGTCCTGACATTCATAGGGCTTCTTTCTTGAATGAGTCCTTTTGTGGTGTAGACAACACATAGACTTCCTGGTTTCCTCACAAAATTCACATTGATGGGTTACACCTGTGTTGAGTTCCACCACCTGCCCTCTGACCCTTCTGGGAGCAAGAATACCTTCAGTGCATTTCTTGCATTCACAAGTTTTCTCTCTGGTGTGAGTCCTTCTCTGGATTCTGATAGAGCTGTAAAGTGTAAAAGCTTTCCCAGGTGCCTTCCATTCAGAGTGATTTTGTCTAGTGAAAGGCCTGTTCCGTTCTCGAAAAGAACTTGAACAAGCACAGGGTTTCCCACACTGCTTACATTCATAGGGTTTCTTGTCGGTGGGAATCCTTTCGTGGACTTGTAAATAACCAGCACCTGAATGGGCTTTCCCACACTGCTTACATTCATAGGGCTTCTGTCCAGCGTGACACCTTTCATACCTGTAAACTAAGCTAGGAAATAAAAAGTGACATTTGTAAGGTCTATCTCCATGGTGCACACCCCTGGGTCTTCTAAACTTCCTGAGAGAAAAGGTTTTTCCGCATTCTGTACAATCATAGGGTTTCTCCTCATGAAACCGAAAAGAACTCAAATGGCTGCAAGCCTCCACACTTTTTTTATGTTTGCAGGATGTATCTACAGTGGGAGCCATTTCTTTGGCCGGAAACGCAGCAGAATGTGTGAGTTCATTCCCATCACCCTCAAGTCCACCTGGACTCCCTCTGGTTTCAGCACTTTTGTGCACTGCCAGTGAACTGGTACAGTGAAAGGCTTTGCGCCACAGGAGACCTCCACAACCTTTGTCCCTAGTGAGCATCACTGTGTGCCATCTCTGGGTTTTAAGAGGAATGGAGGATTTCCTACATTCTTTACATTCACAGAGCTTCTCTCCACAGTGAGTTTTTGCACTTCTTTGAAAGGCATGGCGATTATGGAAAACTTTCCCACACTGCTCACAGTTCCATGGTTTCTCTTCACATTCCAGCATCTCACGCTGCTGGTGTCCAGTGTCAGGAACAGAACACCTATTAGAGATGAGTGACACATGAACATTCCAAGCACACTTTCTTTTTTTTTTGGGGGGGGGGGACCGGTCATGAGGCCTGAACTCTGGGCCTGGGCGCTGTCCCTCAGCTTTTCAGCTCAAGGCTAGCACTCTACCATTAGAGCCACAGCACCACTTCCAGCTTTTTTCTTTTTGCTTATATGGTGTTGAGGAATCGAACCCAGGGCCTCATGCATGCAAGGCAAACGCTATACCACTGAGCCATCTTCCCAGCCCCACACTTTATTTCTAAGGTTTTACTCCAATAGGACTTTTTTGGGGTTTTTTGCTCAGAGTAAGCTTTAAATCTGGTTAGTCATTTCTTTACAGCAGCAATGTTCTCTACTTTCATAGGCTTTCCCTAGAACGTTAGTGCTTTACAAACTGAGAAACAGACCAGGCACCAGTGACTCTTGCCTGTAATCCTAGATACTTAGGAGGCTGAGATTTGAGGATTGCACTTCAAAGCCAGCCTGGGCAGGAAACTGTAAGAGCCTCTTATCCCCAATAAACTAGCAAAGAAGTGGAGCTGGGACTCAAGTCTTAAGCAAAAAAGCTTAGGAACAATGCCCAGGCGCTGAGTTCAGGCCCCAAGACTACCAGAAGAAAATATTGAGAAACATTATTTTTGGTTTATTATTGATACTATATTTACTAATATATAATCATATTATTTTTACTACTATCAAGTAAAATGTAGGTTTAATGACATAGAAATTATAATTGAAACAAAATAATTTTCACATGTGGAGTTTTGGTTTCTATTTTGTAGAGAAAACATCTATTTCATATAAATATATACTTAACATACTTTACTTTTATTTCACCAAAATGAGCTGGTGAATGATGAATGTTGATTTTGAAGCTGAGCTCGTTTTTTACTTGTTTTCAAAGTTCATCAGTATACTAACATTGTCACATGGGACACTGAGGAGCCTAGGAAGGCAGGACAGGACAACAGAAACAATAACAGGGACAATCTCACATACTTCATAAATAGTATGAATGAAAAATTAAAAAAAAAAACCAGAGGTGGGGTGCTGTGGTTCAACATTCTAGCCAGACCCTGAGTTCAAGACTGGCACATGCACACACAGATACAAAAGGCATCTTGAAACAAATGCAAACAGAAAAATTGAAACCCATGGATGCAGCACAAGCAGTTCTGACTAGAAATGTCTGATAACTGCCTACAAGGAAAAGAAAAATCCTAAAATGACTTATTACACCTCAAAGAAGTAGATGGAGAACAAACTGAACCCAAAATTATAAGAAAGCAACAATACAGATCAGAATTTCCAGCCTGGGCAGGAAAGTCTGTGAGACCTTGTTTTTTTGTTTTGTTTTGTTTTTTTTGTCAGTGGTGGGGATTGAACTCTGGGCCTGGGCGCTGTCCCTCAGCTCTTCAGCTTAAGGCTAGCACTCTACCACTTGAGCCACAGAGGCACTTCTGGTTTTCTGGTAGTTTATTGGAGATAAGAGTCTCACGCACTTTCGTGCCCGGGCTGGCTTTCAACTGAGATGCTCAGATCTCAGCCTCCTGAGTAGCTAGGATTACAGGCGTGAGCCACCAGCGCCCAGCAGTTTGTGAGACTTTTATCTCCAATAAACCACCAGAAAAGTGGAAGTGGTGCTTTACAAAAGTGTTTATAAGGGCTGGGAAGGTGGCTTAGTGATAGTGCTTGCCTAGCATGCATGAAGCCCTGGATTTGATTCCTTAGTACCACATACACAGAAAAGGCCAGAAGTGGCACTGTGGCTCAAGTGGAAGAGTGCATCCTTGAGCAAAAGAAGCTCAAGGACAGTGTTCAGGCTTGAGTTCAAGTCTCAGGACTGGCCAAACAAAAAGGAGCAAAAAGAAATTGTTCCAAAAGATTTTTATGAAGCAAACAAAACCTCCCAATGATATATAAGCCACATAAGTCATAACAAGATTTAAAACAAAAACAAAAAAATCATTATGCATCAGGTAAGTGGGAAATATTTCTGGCATGCGTGGATGGTTTTACATAAATCTGCCTGGTGAAGAAGTACATGCCTGTAGTCTAGTTAAGATAATGACAAAATAATTACATGAGACTAGGCATCTTTTCAGATCAGCCTCCACAACAAATCAAGGGCCATTTTTTTAAAGACTAAATAAAAATGGGACTTGCTGGCTCACATTTGCTATTTCAGTTACTTAAGGTGGAGATTGGCAAATCACAGTCCAAACCAGAATGAACACATTACCAAGACCTCATTTCAGCCTTCAAGTTGAATATTGTGTTACATAACTGTAATCCAAGCTATGCAGAAGACATAAATAGGAGGGTCACTGTTTTTGATATCCCAGGCAAAAACACAAGACTCTATCCCCAAAATAACAAAAGCAAAAAGGGCTGCAGAATGGCTTAAGTCATAGAATGCCTGCCTAGCAAGTGTGAGGTCCTGAGTTCAAAACCCAGTACCACCAAAAAGAAAAAAATATCAATACGTTTACATTGGAGAGAGAGCCTCAACATCAACTGCCCTGTTTCCGCTGTATTTGATGTTGGGATAATTTGGGGAGGGGAAGGGAAAAAAATTGTTTAAACTGGGATGCAGGTGGACCCATTGCAACAATGAGATGTACAAGGCGCTATGTCGAAAAACCAACTTTACAATATAGATGGGGCGTGGGGGGAGTGTAGTTGTGGAGATGGAGGGAAGGGATGGTAGGGGAAAACCAAAGGAGGAGACAACAATGCTTGATAAGAAATGTACCTTGCTCATGTAACTGTAACCCCTTCTCTGTACAGTACTCTCACAATAAAAAACTTATTAAAAAAAAGAACATCAACCGTACAGAGGAGGCAAATCATATCCACACGACTAAGGGTTACTACCCAAACTGCTAAAAATGAACTATATACAACCTGTGAGTGAGATGGGAGGGAAAAACCGGATGAGAGCAAGGGGCAGGCACTGTCCAGCTGTAACCTTTACAGCAACAGTAAAACTTTAAAACAAAATGTCAGACACAGACAGATAGTGCAGGATCTCACAGGTGCAACCACTCAAATATACTATTAAAGAACACAACAGTGAAGAGGAGCTGGGAGAAAGAAAATAGGAAAACGTACATCTGAGGACACAAACCGCCATATGAACAATTCTAGAGATTTAATGTATGTCTTAAAGAACAGCTAATAAAACAGTACTATATTTGAGATTCTTTTAAATACCATCTATTGGCTCTTGTAATGAACACAAAAAGTGAGTAAACTGTGAGATTATAGGAACATTACTTATTTCACTAAAGCAACCATTTTACTATCTATTTGGATCCTGCACCAGTTATGTTATATACTACACAAACTCATTGTTAAAATGAAACGATGTACGTGTGGCATTTTGTTCATTTTTATTTGCTTGGTTTTTACTTTTGGCTGTCCTGGGGCTTGAACTGAAGGGGCCTTACACTCTGGTCCAGCTTCTTCACTCATAGCTGATGCTCTACCAGCTGTGCTACACCTCCAATTAACCAGCATTGGAGATGAGTGACTCGAACTGTTCTGCCTGGGCTGACTTCAAACCAATATCCTCAGATTTCAGTCTCTTGAATTAATAGGAGTTTAAGTGTGAGTCACAGGCAGTTGATGACAGATATGGCTTCTTTTCTTTTTGTCAGTCACAGGGCTTGAGCTTCTGGGCCTGAGCACTGTCTCTCAGCTCAAGGCAAGCGTTCTACCACTTGAGTCACAGCGCCACTTCCAGTTTTCTGGTAGTTTATTGGAGATAAGAGTCTCATGGACTTTCATCCCAGGCTGGCTTTGAACTGTGATCCTCTGATCTTAGCCTCCTGAGTAGCTAGGATTACAGGGGTGAGCCACCAGAGCCCAACTTGATGTGGTTTCTTAATATGTTTTGCTACTGTGTAATCTCTGAAAACATGTATCACAAACTATTGCTAGTGAAAAACATTTTACAAATAAACTGGAAACTTGTTTAACATGTTGTTTCTTTATTTGTAACTTTTCTTTTCTTTTTTTTACATATTAGGTCCCAACCAGGACTCAAACTCAGTTTCACTCATTGGTTAGCACTCTAACCACTGAACCACAACTCCAATCCCATCCCAATTTGTAAATTTTTATGTCATAATACCAGTGCAGTGACAGCTGCCTGCCATCCCACCTGTTAGAGACTGAGGTAGGTTGCTAATTTGAGCCCAGAAGTGGGGAGGCCACTGATAAACACAGCCAGACCCCTGTGTCAAATAAACAAGTCAAATCCAGATTCCCTTCTAGGGGCTGGGAAGGTGGCTCAGTGGTAGAGTGCTTGCCTTGCATGCATGAGGCCCTGGGTTTGATTCCTCAGCACCACATAAAGAAAAAGCCAGAAGTGGCGCTGTGGCTCAAGTGGTAGAGCGCTAGCCTTGAGCTGAAGAGCTGAGGGACAGCACCTAGGCCGAGTTCAGGCCCCACCACCACCAAAAAAAAAAAACAAAAAGAGATTCACTTCTAGCACATTACTGGCATTATGCCTACAATTACCTTAAATACCTTCCTGAATTTTGGTTCCAATCATCAAAGTTCTCATCTTCCCACTTTTGGCCTAAAATACATAGAGAAAAGCGTAAATGATCGTGCTGTAGTTTTATGATGGTCTGGGAACAATCCTGTTTTATTCACCAAAGTATTCCTTTTCCATGTTTAATACTGGAAAATCTTGATGGGCAAGAGATACATTTTTTCAATTTAGAATTAGGTCAGCAATGAAACATTTGCCTTGCTTAGTGTGGGAGGGGCTAGAATAAATTCCCAGAGGAAAAGGAGGGAGCAGGGAAGTGAAGGGAAGACTGGGGAAGAGAGGGACGAGAAAATCCTGGGAGGCAATAAGACGGAGGATGTACTTTAGTGACAGTGACTGATCCAAACTCCCAATCTCAAAAGGAAAAGAACACATCCATTTAATTAAGTGAAAGCTTTTCATCCTTACCAAGAAAGGACAAGTTCTGCAAGGTTTCCCACATGACATCTCTATAGAGTTCCTTCTGGGAAATATCCAGCAAAGCCCACTCCTCAGGGGTAAAGTTCACAGCCACATCGTCGAAGGTGAAGGAGTCCTGAAACAATCCAGGCATGCTGACGGGAGGAAGCAGTCACCTGATACACAGGAGTGTGTAATGAACTCATGAAGAGTTCACATACATAATTCTTTGGCCTCCAAACATTTATCATGAAGAAAAGGATGTGGTAATCGGGACACATTCACCTCCTCAAGAATTACCAGCAATAAGAGCTTATGGAACTGATCTGTACGTTTTTACTCTGCTCACTATGAGCCCTACTGCTCCCTAATGGACGCATGCATCTCACCTTGTAGATACGAAAAACATGCATGCCGGACGACGAAACAAACTTTAACACCATTGACTCCTAGCATGAAAAACTTCTATTTCATTTGTTACTATCCCATAACGGCGCGCAGCACCTCATGAGGCACATGTTGGCTAGCTGCGGCGGTCACATTCCTGATATTTTTATTATCTCCAGTATTTCATTGAATATATAGACTGATCAAGAGGAAGCAATTATTCTAATCCCATCATTCAGCCTGGGATTAAAAAAAAAATGTCCACAAGCAGGGTGCCATTGGCCCTGCTACTCAGACCGCTGAGATCTGAAGATCACAGTTCAAATCCAGCCTGGGCAGGAAAGACCATGAGACACTATCTCCAATTAGCTACCAAAAAAACCCAGAAGGCTCAAGTGGTAAAATGCTAGCTTTGAGCTAAAAAAGCTAAGGGATGGCACCTCAACCCTGAGTTCAAGCCTCAGGACTGGCACACACAGAAAAAAAAAAAAGACAACAAAAATATATGATTAAGCAGAACATTACACAGGAGAGACTATATCTTATGCAAAAAGACATTATCTCTTAAGAAATGAGTAACAGGGGCTGGGAAGGTGGCTCAGTGGTAGAGCGCTTGCTTTGCATGCCTGAGGCCCTGGGTTCAATTTCTCAGCACCACATAAACAAAAAGAAAAAAGCTGGGAGTAGCACTGTGGCTCAAGTGGTAGAGCGCTAGCCTTGAGCTGAAGAGCTGAGGGGAAGCATCCAGGCCCAGAGTTCAGGCCACACAACTGGACCCCCCCCCCAAAAAAAAGAGAAGTAAGTAATAGAACAGACTCAGCTCTCACTAAGTACAAGGACAAAAATGAATTATATAATCCTTGTACATCACCTTTATAATAGCAATAATGTGTGTGTGTGTGTGTGTGTGTGTGTGTGTGTAATCCTAAATTGTGAAGACTCAGGGTCTGTGTTGGAGGAGTAGAATGATGCAGGCTCCGGCCTCAGGATTATCTGAGGACTGTGTCTGTGTATGTGGAAAGCTCTTGGCATGCCGGGCAAGAGAGGGACCGTGTTCTCTCTCCCTATCTCAAAGCACATGTCACAGACTCCTGGGAGCTGAGGAAGTAGCTCTTTTGCTTGTTTAAGCATAGACGAACAGCTAGTCAAGCATTTTCCTGAGTACGGGGAAGTGGTTTGAACTTGCTCTAAAATAGTTTAGATAAAAATATACTAAGACATTGTCTCATAGCTTAAGCAAAACTGTATGTTAAAATTCTTTGTGTGAATGTCTCCTAACTAAATCTTGGCAAAGATAATGCTTGCTTGTCTTTAAATACCCACTAGCAATAAAGCACAGCGTGCTGTGGCAATTGCTGTTTGCACTCTGTATCCCCTGTGTCCTAGTGATTTTGTGACCCTTACCCAGGAACCCCAACGCCTCAGACGTTGACACTATTCGTTGATAAAACTTCCATGAAAAAAATAAATGGAGGAGTGGAATTGAGGGTAAACGGATCAACTCCACTGCTACTTCCTGAAATTGTGAATTTGATAACTTTCTCTTAATGTGTCGAGAAGCTGGTACAGTAAAAGTATTATGAGTCTTATTTACAAGGTCAAAAAATAACTTCAAGCAGGGCACCAGTGGCTCAAGCCTGTAAGCCAAGCCACGCAGGAGGCTGAGCTCTGAGGATCTCGGTTCAAAGCCAGCCCAGACAGAAAAGTCCCTAAGAGTCTCACCTGTAATTAACCACACACGCAGGACGGGAAAGTGGAGTTGGGACCCAATTGTTAGAGCTGCTCTTAAGCAAAAAGCAGCTGGGGGCGGCGCACAGGCGCAAGTGTCCTGAAAAAACCAGGTCGCTGGGTGGAGGGGAGAGGACGGGCGATGGGAGGGGGCGGAGGGGCCGCGGGG
>NW_012267396.1:1486384-1499994 GCF_000151885.1 Dipodomys ordii | reverse complement strand
AGACCGGGCCGACCCCGGGACTGACGCGGGGAGGCCGGGCCCGGGCCCCGCCACGCCCGCACTCACCATGTCCCGCGTCCGTCCGCAGTCACGGCGGCCCATCGCTCCCCCACAGCCATTTACGTCCGGAAGGACGCGAAAGGTCGGCTGAGAGAGCCGTAAAGCACCGCCGCCCTCCTTCCAGGGTAATGCCACACCCACTTCCGGTTTAGTCCTCTAGACAATTCCTAGTGCCCGCCCCGTTTCCAGGGCAACCATCGACGCCGGCGTTTGGGCCTCATCCTTGGCTCTGTGTGTGTGTGCGCGCGTGCGCGTCCGGGCTTGAACTCAGGGCCCGGGCGCTGTCCCTGAGCTTTGTGGCTCCAGGCTGGCGTTCTACCACGTGAGCCACAGCCCCACTTCTGGCTTTTTAGTGACTAACTGGAGATCAGCGTCTCACAGACTTTCCTGCCCAGGCTGGCTTTGAACCGAGATCTAGAAATCTCAGCCTCCTGAGTGGCTGGAACGACAGGGCTGAGCCACCAGCACCAGCGTGTTTACTTCTAAACAGAAACCACCCCGCCCTCTGGGTGGGACGCTGGAGCTTTCCAGAATATTCAAGGCAGTTTCTACTTTATGGATGGGGCTGGGAACTGGGAAGACCCGGGAATTCCGGTAGGGCCACAATGAAATGACTCTGCTGCCTTCCAGGAAAGAAGGTTTTGGCTTACTGTAACCACGATTCACAAAGTCCCTGATCCTATCCAAGCGCCTGTGGCTCACACCTGTCATCCTAGCTACTCAGGAGGCTGAGACCTGATTATCAAGGCTTGAAGCCAGCCAGGGCAGGTCCGTAAGACACTTACCTCCAATTAACCAGCAAAAAGCCAGAAGTGGTAGAGAATGCCAGCCTGGGGGGAGAGGGGAGCGGAGAGAAAGACAGCACCCAGACCCTGAGTTCCAAGCCCCAGGACCCCCCCCACAAAGCTGGAAGTGCAGCTGTGGTTCAAGTGGTAGAGCACCTGCCTTTGCAAAAAAAAACAAGTGAAAGTGTGAGGCCTTGAGTTCAAGCCACAGTACACACACACACACAAACACCGCCTACACTTACATTCTTCCTCATAGACTGTAATATAGAATCAGCTTTTATTCCTACCTTTGCCATTGTTGAGACTCCACCCACTTTCCCCCCCACTCCTCATCCATCTGTAGCAGAAACTTTCTGAACCTTGCTTTGTAACCAATGCAGTAATTGGTTGTTTACCATCTACTACAGGCCATAGTAGCAGGCCAAGACCAAACGTCCTATCTCATTGGAGGTGCAGGGTGAGGACTGTCCAATGCAGCACACAGAATGACCAGAGGCGGGGGGGGGGGCCTTTTGTCTCTGAAGCTGACCATTGCTGGACATCTGTTCATTGGCCACCGGGCTCCACCTTCTCTGTTCTGGTGGTTTCAGTCCTCTGCCCCAGCCACATCATGGTAGTGTTCGAATCTCTGACCTCAACTCTTGCTGTGCACTTGATCTTCAAAGCAAAAAACAAACCCAAACTGTGAAGCAGTGTTTGGTGTATAGCACTGGACCCATCTGGCTATAGACTCTCCCAAGGAATGGCTCCACCCATCATTTATTTGGACACAACCTTAGGCTGGATGTGTCATCTCCCCACACAGAGGGTTCACCATTAATACTCTGTCTTGTGATGGCTGGGCTTTAGACTCTGGAGAGTTTCATGGCAAAGGTCCATTTGGCAGGGTACAAATCCTACAGCAGCAAGTGAGGAGCGCTCACCGTGGCTGGGTAGATCTGCATCTTGTCATTGCTGTGATGAGGAAATGTATTTTTTTTCTGTGAATTCTAAGTAACTGGGAAGGTTTTTATGGTTTTTGGTAGTGCTGGTGATCAAACCCTAGAAATTGGACATTTTAGTCAAGTAATTTACATTACCATGGTAGCCTTACTACAGTATACTTAGCAAGCAAAAGAGCAACACCCAGCACTAAATTCTTAAGAAGTACACAGACTGTAAAAGCAGTGAAGAGCTGTACTGACAACATATGGGAAGGAAACTGTTAATAGGACCAGAGCCCCATGTACACACAAAAATGCAAGGCAGGCTGAGGAGTGTGCAAGGCCCTGGGAGGAATCCCCGCCATACACATGCCACAAAGCCAATGACATCATCTTATTAGAAAAATAATAACTCTTCATGCACTATCCTTGGACATGACCTCTAACAGGATATGAGGAACTCTGTGAATCTGCTCCCTCCCCCAACAAAGTGGTAAAATGATCAAAGCATCCAAGTGCATCAAGCCTGGGGAAATAGTGCTGTGGTCAACGACAAGTCTGCTGAAGAAAATCTGTAGGAGATGGAGAGATGGCTACAAGCGGCAGAGCACAAAGTTCTATTCCCCAGCACTGCAGATAGATATTTGCGAGGAAATATACACAGATATATCTATACACATATGCTATTCTATGTACACATCTATATTCCAGAGATATCAATATTCCATATTCGATAGGTATACATGCATATATAGTATACAGAATATATAAACATATACACACATACTTGTATATGGTGTGTGATATGTATATACATATTCTAAGACAATTATGAGCAATACAATACCAAACACTTCACTGAGTAACAACACCTTCATATAAGCGGTAAGTGGATTCATCTGTGAAGCAATTTACTCCCCTTAATACTATTGAAAACAACGAAGCACCAACAAACAACTTTTATAGTTTTAATATTGTTCTTGACTTGGGGTTACTGCTGGTGGTCCAACAGCTGTGATATTTTGAGAAGCAAAATCAGTCTACTTAACATTGTATAGGGTGGTAGATTTTATTTTTTCAGTTAAGACAACAGTCATTCAATTTCCTTGTAATCCTAGTATCTAAAGATATACACAGTGGTTATTTGGCAAGGACAGGCTTCCTTCAAGGCCATGGACTGTTGCGCTTTAGCTCAGGATCACATTGTGTATTAGACTGGGCGGATTCCAGCGTTCCTACCGCCTATGATAAGGGTTCTTGCATGGTAACGCACCTGGCCTCAGTACGGCTGCATCAAGGTCTAATTCTGTGGCGGGAAGTGGCGGGTGGAAGCTGCTCTGCAGGTCCCCTTCTCTCCTGTGGCCTGGCCATGTGGGAGGAGGGCACTGGACTCCCGGCTCATCAGGCTGTGTTCTCAGTGATAACGATGATGCCTTGACCACCTCCAATGCAAGCTGATCCAACTGCGTACTTCCCACCACGGCGCCTTAATTCATAAGCCAGGCTTGCAGTAATTCATGCTCCCGATCCTCCCAGTGGGTGATCCAAGCCAACGGCTCCAGCATGCACATTGGTTTTCCTTGGGTCATGATCCAAGCTCACCTGGACAGCCAAGGACAGGGGAACAAACGCTTCCTTCACCTCATTAAATCCAGGTCCTTAAGACTCAGGCTGGCTTTCTTCATGGCCCCACTGATGGCAGGGACAGGATGAATACCCATCCAGACACAAAGTCATTCTCAACTCTTGCCAGCAGTGTTAAAAGTTACAGTTTTTGTTTGTTTTTTTTTGCCAGGTGCTGGTGGCTCACGCCTGTCATCCCAGCTACTCAGGAGGCTGAGATCTGAGGATGGTGGTTCAAAGCCAGCCCAGGCAGGAAAGGCCGTGAGACTCTTATCTCCAATAAACCACTCAGAAAACTGGAGGTGGCATTGTGGCTCAAGTGGTAGAGGGCTAGCCTTGAGCTGAAGAGCTGAGGAACAGTGTTCAGGCCCAGAGTTCAAGTCCCACGACCCACCAAAAAGAATAAAGTTAGGAAGTGTCTGTAACTGCTCCAGGGTTGTCTGGAGCTGGGAGTGATCCATTTGCATTGTCTGTCTGCCTTTCTGAGTTTTCACTTCAATTGGTGCCATTTCCTCACTAAAGCAGCCAGCATCGTTAGCAGCTTTCCATGTCTGCTGTATCTGTCACAGTCATCTCTGCTGATTTTATGCTGTGCACGCAGCAAGGTTCTCTGCTGCACAACAGAAAGTCCCACGGGGGGAGCTTACCTTGCTGATCTGCCAGTCCTGCCCACAAAGTATCTTCCAGCTTCAGAGTGAATCCAAAGTTGGTTACAAAACACAAGTTTCAGACACAGTAGGGAGACTGGCATTCTTCCACATAAAGACAACTTCTACATCTTTAACACAGAGTTCTTGACGCCCACTCACAACAGACTAGAAACAGGAGCCACCGAGCCTCTTGACAGTAAAGGCACAGAGCTCAGTTAGGACCCCCACTCACAAACAGGTCTTACCACGTAGGCGGCATCTGAAGAAGTCTGCACAACACTGCCAACAGTTTCAGATGGGACTTTGCCAGTGGCCAGGGCAGCCCTGGCAGCACATTCAGTCAAGTCAGTAGCAGTGAAGTCTTTCAGAAGGCTGCCAGAAGCGCCAAATGGTGTGTGCGCTTAGTAGCAACAACAAATATACCGCGGAGCAGGGCCAGAGCTGCAGCGCAGTCTGGCAGCGTGTGGGTCTCTCGCACCACCACAAGGGTGCCTGCTGAGGCCCAGCCTAGATCCCGCCCCCCCCCCCCCCCCCCCCCCCCACCTGGGGCTTGTGAACTCAAGCCTGGACGCTGTCCCTGAGCTTCTTTTGCTCAAGGCTAGCTCTCTACCACTTGAGCCACAGCGCCACTTCTGGCTTTTCTGTGTATGTGGTGTTGAGTCGAACCCAGGACTTCATGTATGCTAGGCAAGCACTCTGCCACTGAGCCACATGCCCAGTCCTAGATTTGAGTTTCCAAAAATAGTAAAAAGCCAGGCACCGGTGGCTCAAGCCTATAATCCTAGCTACTCAGGAAGCTGAGATCTGAGGATCATCGTTCAAAGCCAGCCCAGGCAGGAAAGTCTGTGAGACTCTTATCTCCAGTAAACCAAGTGCTCGCCTTGAGCTGAAGAGCTGAGGGACAGTGTCCAGGCCCAGAGCCCAAGCCCAAAACTGAAATAAATTAATTAATTAATAAATAAATAAATAGAAATAAAAGTAGTAAAGACATTCAGATGCTGGTGGTTCAAGCCTGTAATCCTAGTTACTCAGGAGGCTGACATCTGAGGATCGTGGTTCGAAGCCAACCCAGCAGAAGGTCCATGAGGATCTTTTCTCCAATTAATCATCATAAAAGCCAGAAGTTGAACCTTGTCTCAAGTAGTAGAGTGCTAGCTTTGAGCACAAAGCTCAGGGTTAGCACCCAGGCTGAATTCAAGCACGTGTGCACACATACACACACTAAAAAAAAAAAAAAAGCAAATTTGTGTGTGTGCACACGTGTGTATGGTAAGACTACTCAGGAGACTGTGGTTCCAGCCTGGACAAGAAAATTTTTGAAACACCAATCTCCAATTAACCACCAAAAAGACAAAAAAAAAAAAGTAGAGCTATGGCTCAAATAGTAGAGCACTAGCCTACTAACAACTCAGGGACAACACCCAGGTCTGAAGTTTAAGTCCCCTGGACTGGCACAAGAAAACAACAATAACAACAACAACAAAAGAAAAAAAATAGCAAAAACTAGCAAGCCCCAGAGATAGAGGGCCAGTATGTTTTCTTTTCTATTCCAGTGCTAAAATCTGAACCCAGGGCCATTTACACACTAGAGAAACTCTCTGCTACTGAACTATATACCAACCAAGAGCCCTGAGCTATAACTGCTAATATACAGTATCTAAAATATTCAAGTAAGAAAAAAAAATTATGAGGTATAGAAAGAGGGAACAAAGCAGAGCCGAAACACTCACAGAAGGCCGGGAAAAGGCCAGGCATGGTCAGGATTTCGATGTTTTTTTTTTTCCCTCAGATGTCTTCCTTCATGGGCTTTGGACTGAGACACCAGAACCGCACCCCACAATTTCTGTGAGGTTTATCACCACTGTACCGTCTCCCAGTGTCCTAGAAACCGGAAATTCTGGAACAAACCAAGTCATTCTGGAATTTCATTTCCGTGTGCTATGAGCTTTTTCATGGATTTGACAATTTCTAGAACGACTGAACGCTTGACCACACTTGCTACACTTGTAGGGTTTTTCTCCAGTGTGAGTCTGTTCGTGTTTCCGGAAGGTACTAGAACAAATGAAGGCTTTCCCACACTCGGCACATTCGTAGGGTTTCTCTCCCGTGTGGGTTCTTTCGTGGACGCGAAAGGAACCTAAACTACTGAAGATTTTGCCACATTCTGAACACTCGTAGGGTTTCTCTCCCGTGTGCATGCGTTCGTGCCTTTGAAAGGAACTGGCCCGGCTGAAGGCTTTCCCACACTGCGGGCACTCGTAGGGTCTTTCTCCGGTATGAACGATCGCATGTCTTCGTAAAGAACTGGAACAAGTGAAGGTCTTCCCACATTCTTCGCAACGATAAGGTCTCTGTCCAGTGTGTGTTCCTTTATGGACCCGGATGGAGCTGGAGCTGGTAAATGTTTTGCCGCACTGTTTACACTCATAGGGTTTCTCCCCGTTGTGAACCCTCGTGTGGATCTGCAGGTAGGTGGAGCGACTGAAGGTCTTCCCACACTTCTGACACACGTAGGGCTTCTCGCCTGTGTGCGTCCTTTCGTGCCTTTGGAAGGAACTCTGGCAGTTGAAGGCTTTCCCACACTCCGTGCACTCATAGGGCTTCTCTCCAGTGTGGGTTCTTACGTGTCTCTGAAAGGAAGTGGGGTTACTTAAGGTCTTCCCACACTGCTGGCATTCGTAGGGCTTCTTTGCACTGTGTGCCTTCTCGTGGATGTGAAAGTATGTGGGGCTCGTGAAGGATTTTCCACATTCTTGGCACTTGTAAGGGCCTTCGCCAGTGTGAAGCATCATGTGCCTTTGGAACTTGGAGAGGGAGAAGAAAGTTCTGCCACATTCCTTACATTCACAGGACGCGCTGTTTTTCGTGTGAGTTCTTTCGTGGATTCGAAGGGAACTCGAACGACTAAAGGCTTTGCTGCATTTTTTACACTGGTAGGGTTTTTCACCCGTGTGAGTTCTTTGGTGTCTTTGCAAAGAACTCGGGCAACTGAAGGCCATGCTGCACTGCTGGCATGTGTACGGCTTCTCTCCAGTGTGCGTTCTTTCGTGTATTTGAAGGGATCGGGGAGTACTTAGACTTTTCCCACATTGTCCACATTGGTAGGGCTTCTCTCCGGTGTGAGTTCCTTTATGAGCTTGAAAAGAGCTGGGAGAATGAAAAGCTTTTCCACACACCTTACATTTATAAGGCCCTCTGTTCATGTGGGTTCCCGTGTGCTTCTGAAGGCTTGCTGGAGAAACAGAGAACTTTCCAGAGTCTCTACGTTCACAAGACTTCTCTCCAGGATGAGTCTTTGCAGACGCTGGCGGCGCGTGGCGCTCGCTGACAGCTTCGCCATCTGGCTGATCTTGAGTTGGGTTTTTCCCTTCCTCCCGATGCTCACGTGGACTGCGTGAAGTGTGGACACTCAGGTGTGACTGAAGGGACGTCGGATCAGCGAAGGCTTGTCCACACACACTGCATTCGCAGGACTTGCCTCCGGTTTCCTTACTCAGCCTGAGTTCTAGAACCTGGCGGAAGATTTCTCCAGACTGTTCGCCTTCTTTGCCTTCCCAGAATCTCTCTATTATATGACAGCTGGAAAAAAATGAGAAGCAGAAGAGGGGATATGAGGCAAAGTACAGGATATGCACATATGGAAATACAACATGGAAACCTCCGTATAGTAAATGTATGCTAATTTCTTTTTAATGAACGTTAGCTGGGTTGGTTCATGCGTGTAATCCAACTCAGAAGGCTGAGATCTGAGGATCTCAGTTCAAAGCCAGTCTGGGCAGGAAAAGTCTGAGAGACTCATGTGCAATGAATACCAAAAAGCCAGAAGTGGAGCTATGGCTCAGGTGGTAAAGTCTTGAGCAAAAGAGCTAAGGACAGCACCCAGGCTGTAAGTTCAAGCCCCAGTACTGGGACCAAAAAACAAATTAAAAAAAGATTGCTTCCTATTAATTTTATATTAATTAATACGAATTATATTATTTAAACTATCAGGGAAAGTGAGGACTTTATGTCCACTTGGAATCTGTTCTATTTTTTTTTTTTTTTTGTCGGTCCTGGGGCTTGAACTCTGGGCCTGGGCACTGTCTCAGCTCTTCAGCTCAAGGCGAGCGCTCTACCACTTGAGCCACAGCGCCACTTCAGGTTTTCTAGTGATTTATTGGAGATAAGAGTCTCATGAAGTTTCCTGCCCGGGCTGGCTTTGAACCTTGATCCTCAGATCTCAGCCTCCTGAGTAGCTAGGATTACAGGCGTGAGCCACAAGCACCCAGCTGTTCTATTTTTTTGGTACTAGTCTTGGGGCTTGAACTCAGGGCCTGGTCACTGTCCTTTAGCTTTTTCACTCAAGGCTAGCACTCCACAACTCTGTGTGGCTTTTTGGTGGCTCAAGGGAGATAAGAATCTCACAGACTTTCCTGCCTAGGCTGGCTTTGAACCACAATCCTCCATTCTTAAGCCTCCAGAGTAGCTAAATTTACAGGCATGAGCCACTGGCGCCTAGTTGCCCTCCTTGAATTTCTTGAGCATGAACTGATGAAGAAAAACATTTGAAATGCAAGGTGACTGATCACCCCTATTATCACCCAAGGGATTCTTAATTCCAATCAAGTTGATTTGTTAAAGTAGACTTGATTTTCATGTGTATTTGTGGATACTTTGGTGCTGGGGGGGGGGCAGTACTAGGGGCTGTTCACCACTTGCTTGCTTGCTAGGCTGGCAGGATGCCACCAAACCATGCCTCCAGCCCCATTTTCCACTGTCCCTACCCTGGCACCCACCTGAGCCACATGCAGCTACTTTCAGGCTTCCTATTATCACCAGGATCTCGAGTATGTGCCACCGTGTCCAGTTCTCCTTGTGCTGAGACAGTCTCTAGGACCCCTGCCTATGATAGCCTATCTCCAAGATCTTACAATGTAACTTGAGATGGCACAGACTACTGCATCCAGGTAGGAGATAATAAGGGGTCTCTCAAAACTTCCTGCTTTAGCTCGCCTCAAACCATAATCCTCCTGTATTTAGCCTCCAAATTGACTAGGATTATAGGAAAGTCACTGGTGCCTGGCTCTGGATTAAAAACAGTGTGTGTGTGTGTGTGTTGGTACTAGGGCTTGAACTCAGGACCTCACACACTCACTTGGCTTTTTCATTCACAGCTGACACAATACCACTTGAGCCATATTTCTAATTCCAGCTTTTTCCTGGTTAACTGGAAATAAAAGTCTCTCAGATTTGTCTGCCCCAACTGGCTTCAAACCATTCTTACATCTCAGCCTCCTAAGTTACCTGCGTCCAGCTAAATAAAATTGTTGAAAGTTAAAGAAATAAGTTAAAAGATGAATTGTATCTGTTTGGCTTTGTTTTCCAATTCTCTTGACCCACTACATGACAGTGTAGATCTGTGGTCCCAAGTATTCAGGAGACTGACTGAAGGATCCCTTTAGCTTACAACTGTGAAATGACTTTGTAACATAGAGAGCTACCATGACAACAACAAAGAACTCAAATAAAAATATATTTTAGGGGCTGGGATGTAGCTCAGTGGCAAAGCACTTGCCTAGCAAGTGCAACATCCTGGGTTCGATCCCTAGTACCAAAAGACAAAAGACAAAAAAAAAAATAGTTAAAAAAAAACCCAAACAATATATATATATATATATATATATATTAATAAGCTGGATGCTGGTGGCTCATGCCTATATTCCTAGCTACTGAGGAGGCAGAGATCTGAGAATCACAATTCAAAGCCAGCCCAGGCAGGAAAGTCCATGAGACTCTTATCTCTGATTAGCCAGCAAAAAGCTGAAATGGAGCCATGGCTCAAGTGATAGAACACCAATCCTGAGTACAAAAGATCAAGGACAGCACTTAGGCCCTAAGTTCAAGCCCCAGGACTGGCACTAAAATCCTAAGAACGTGTGTGTGTGTGTGTGTGTGTGTGTGATATATTACATATATATGTATATGTAATACACACATCTTTTTTAGTGACACTCCATTTCTCTCCAGAAACACCACTTTCACTTATGAGTGCAGAGTACCTTAGGTTCCTCACAGTGTCTTCAATATGCTGGTCTTGCCACTTCATTCCTAAAATACAGACCCAGGAAAACATTAAGAATTATTAGAATAGTCAGAAATTTTATGAGATTCAACATTTATTGCACATTAAGACCCTGCTTATTCATGAAAGTATTCTCTTCCGTTATTATAAACCAATGAACACTGCTGATGATCGAGAAACACGTAGTATGCAAATGAATTGACGGAAGGAAGGTCATCACCCTTACCTACAAATGCCAGGTTCCTGGCAGCTTCACACATCACATCTCTGTAGAGTTTCTTCTGGGCAGGTTGCAGCAGAGCCCACTCCTCCAAGGTGAAGTTCACAGCCACATCCTCAAATGTCAGCGCCTCCTAAAGCATCAATGCATAGTGCACAGAGGAGGAAGGGTAGAACAGCCAGCCCAGGGGTCTATCACAACTCCTGAGAAGTTGCTCATTCGATGACTGTCATCAGACTCCTCCTCCTACTCATCATTGCCCCTCCCCAGCCAACGAGATGAAGAAATGAACTATTGCTAAGGCAACAGGTCAAGAGGGCACCCCTCAGGAAGGTGGGTCATAGTTAAGATATACTGTTAACAGTGTAACAGGTGCCAGTGACTCACATGTGTAATCCTAGCTACTCAGAAGACTGAGATCTGAGGGATCGCAATTTGAAGCCTGCCCTGGCAGAAAAATCTATGTGACTATTATCTCTGATGAACCAGCAAAAAGCTAGAAGTGGAGCTGTGGCTCAAGTGTAAAGTACCAGCCCTGAGTTCAAACCCCAGGAGTAGCAAGAGAGTACAGTGGGGAAGAGAGAGAGTGCTGCATCAGCTGTAATTGCTCCTTCAAGGTAAGTCTAATACTACACTTGAGAAAGCTGTACTCATAGAGGAGATATGACAGTACCCTTAGAAAAGGTTGCTCAAAACATTTGACTGGCTTAGCAGTAGAGTGCTTGTCTAGCATTCATGAAGCCCTGGATTCAATTCTTCAGCACCACAAAAACAGAAAAAGCTGGAAGTGGTGCTGTGGCTTAAGTGGTAAGAGTGCTAGCCTTGAGCAAAAAAAAAAAAAAAAAATTGACCACCTGTCAGGGAAATTAAATGTCAGAAGTAATCCCACCACACTAAGAGATCAAGAGGGTTCTATTTTAAAATGTATGCAAAATCTACAATCCTCCTCATTCAGATTTTGGAATTTTGCTACATGCTAAAAAGAGATGAGGAATGAATGAATGAATGAATGACCATCATAGTGAGTGATGAGTGAGTCTCTAAAACACATCCTCGTTTGAAGACGTTCACTCTATCCCAACTTGTTACGTGGAGAACTGGACCCAATTTACAAGATCACATGAACAGGTGATGAAACTGGATGCTTGTTTCCCCTTCCCCAAATTTAATTGAACAGTACTAACACTGGAAAATATTTCACCATTCTAACTGAAAAGTGGGGCATGTTTGATGAGTAATAGCAAGTGAGAAAGAAAGGAGGTGAGCAATGGCACATGTTCCTAGTAGGAACTCAAGGACAACATGATGTTATTTTTTGAAAGTTTGTGCAAAATTCCACAAATCCCAAGACAAATATTTCAGGGAGGGGGTGGGGGGGAGAGGGGCAACAAAACTTTTCCTGCTGGACATTGGTGGCTCATGACCCAAATCCTAGCTAATCAGGAGGCTGAGATCTGAGGATTATGGTTCAAAGCCAGCCAGGGCAGGAAAGTCCATGAATCTTATCTTCAATAAACCACTAGAAAACCAGAAGTGGCGCTGTGGCTCAAACGGTAGAACGCTGCCTTGAGCTGAAGAGCACAGGGACAAGTGCCCAAGCCTAGAGTTCAAGCCCCACAACCGACAAAAAAAAAAAAAAAAGAACAAAGAAAGCTGGGCTAGGAAAAAGGCTCAAGTGGCAGAGCACCAGCTGTGAGAAAAAAAATAGCTGAAGGGAAGCCAAAGGTCCTGAGTTTAAGCTCCAGTACGAGCACCAAAGAAAGGAAGGAAAAAAGGGAGGGAGGAGTGCTTTGTGGCTCATGCCTGTAATCCTAGTGCTTGGTGGCTCATACCTGTAATCAAGTGGCTGAGATCGGAGGATCACAGTTCCAGGCCAGCCAGGGTAGAAAAGTCCACTAGAAAACCAGAAGAGGCGCTATGGCTCAAGCGGTAGAGCACTCGCCTTGAGCTGAAGAGCACAAGGACAGTGCCCAGGACCATCATTCAAGCCCCACAAAAAAAAAAAAAAAAGAGGAGGAAGACAGGAGTGACCTAGGGGTTGACTGTCACTATAAATTCACAGATGGTTGAAGGGCTGGATTATGGGTCATTCCTAAGCACTTCTTTTTTTTTTTTTTTTGCCGGTCATGGGGCCTGAACTCTGGGTCTGGGCGCTGTCCCTCAGCTCTTCAGCTCAAGGCTAGCGCTCTACCACTGGACCCACAGCGCCACTTCTGGCTTTTTCTGTTTATGTGGTGCTGAGGAATCGAACCCAGGGCCTCATGCTCGCAAGACATGCACTCTACTGCTGAGCTACCTTCCCAGCCCCCTTAAGCACTTCTTAAGGCATGGTCACCCCATAAAGTTTCCAAAAGATTAGGATCACAAGTGGGGGAAAATTTTTAATTGTGCTGGTACTAGGGCTTGAACTCAGGGCCTGGCTAAGGTGCTATCTCTCAACTCACTATCTTTATACTCCATTAACACTCTACCACTTGAGTCAACTCCACTTTCCAGCTTCTTGCTGGTTACTTGGAGATAATCTTACACTCTCCTGCCTGGGGTTAGCACTGAACTACAATCTTCAGATCTCAGCCTCCGGAGTAACTGGAATTACAGGTGTGAGCCACCGGTGCCTGGCAAGATGTCAGTGTTTGCGGGGTGGAGAAGCAAGAGGCTTTTTTCAACATCGTTTTGTGGAGTTCTTTTCTGCTTGGTTCTCATATAAAAAGTGCCCAAATAGGGCTGGGAAGGTGGCTTAGTGATCGAGTGCTTGCCTAGCATGCGTGAAGCCGTGGGTTCGAGTCTTCAGTACCACATAAGCAGAAAAAGCCGGAAGTGGAGCTGTGGCTCAACTGGTAGAGTGCTAGCCCTTGAGCACAAAAAGGACAGGGCCCAGGCCCTGAGTTCAAGCCCCACAACCAACAAAACAAAAAAAAAATTTTTAAAAAGCTCATCCAGGGGCTGGGAAGGTGGCTCAGTGGTAGAGCGCTTGCCTTACATGCTTGAGGCCCTGGGTTTGATTCCTCAGCATCACATAAGCAAAAAGAAAAAAGCCGGAAGTGGCGCTGTGACTCAAGTGGTAGAGCGCTCGCCTCGAGCGGAAGCAGCCCGGGAACGGAGCCCGGTCCCTGAGTTCAAGCCCCGGGACTGGCGAACGACGCTACGCCAAAACGAAAGAGCAAACTAATAACCAAGCGAAGCCCTCCGGGTTGTCGGCTGGCCCTGGAGAGCTCGGAGAAGGTCGGCCACGAGCCGGTGGCGACTCCCCGCGGCCCTCCCGCCATCACCACCCGCATCTCAGGG
>NW_012267396.1:1470708-1483571 GCF_000151885.1 Dipodomys ordii | reverse complement strand
GGTTCCCCCCCCCCAAAAAAAAAAAAGATCTCACACACACACCCACACACACTGGATAGAATATATTGAAGCTGAAACCCACAGGCTTCTAACTGGAAGACCCAGTAGCCCCAAGTTGTCAGTGTAGTAATGGGGAGGGGGGGTGCAGGAGATACTCGGGCAGGTCTCCTTGCCCTACTGACTCCCTGCAGCGGGTTAGATAAAACTGACATACCAGCCTTTAGCCACTATGCTGGAAAATCCCTTCCTGGAAGAGACAGTCCTTTGGGGTTTTATGAACCCCGACCCAGGGGGATGAAGGCAGTGGAAGTACTTGGTTCTGTGGTGAGGCCGGTGCTGTGTGAGTTAAGAGCCACGCACAGGGAACTGTAGTCAGAGTGGCCTGCTTCTTCTCACTCTTCTCCCCAGGGTGGTGCTGTTTGAGATTTTATCCTGGACACCTTCCATAAGGCAGGATTCACGCCCAAGTGTGCCTCACTTTTCCAAACCCCTTTCGTTATTATTAATATGCGTTAGCTGTATAATAAGGGTTTATTTGTTTCATTTCCACACATGTTAACAATATATCCTGAGCAGGGCACTGGTGGCTCATGCCTGTAATCCTGGCTATTCAGGAGGCTGAGATCCGAGGGTCAAGGTTCAAAGTCAGCCAGGGCAGGAAAGTCTTTTAAGACTCTGTCTCCAACTAACCACCAAGGAGCTAGAAGTAGAGCTATGGTTTAAATGGTAGAGCGTTAGCCCTGAGCACAAAAACTCAAGGATAGCACCCAGGCCTTGAATTCAAGCTCCAGGATTTGCACACATTCCCACACCCACATCCCCAAAAAAGTATCCTTCCGGGCCTAACCCCTCTCTCGATAGACTCTCTCCTGTCCCACTTTTCCCTAAAACAATTTCAACAGGTTTCATTGTTCTATTTTCATCCATGCAAGCAAACCATATTCATCCTTTTATATCTCTTCCCCTGAATAATACCTCCTCCCAAAACCACATTTTCCCCCACATATAGAAATTTCCCCCAAAGGGTTTCACTGTTGTATTTGAGATGTGCATATGGCACATTTTGTTACTTTTTCCCTACCCCTCAGCCCTGTGTTGATCCACATGTTTGAGCTGCAGCCTTTTTTTTGGAGGGAGAGGGTTCCAGTCATGGGGCCTGAACTCTGGGCCTGGGCTCTGTCCCTCAGCTCTTCAGCTCAAGGCTAGTGCTCTACCACTGGAGCCACAGCGCCGCTTCCGGCTTTTTTTTTTTTCTGCTTATGTGGTGCTGAGGAATCGAACCCAGGGCCTTATGCATACAAGGCAAGCAATCTACCACTGAGCCACCTTCCCAGCCCCTCTTCTTACAATATTATAGTTTCATAATGTTTGTGTCAAATAACGAGAGCTAATTTTATTGCTCATAAAAGTGTTCAGGGTAATTTCACAACATACCACAAGCTTCCAGATTAATGTTTTGTGTCTAGACCCTTATAATAAATACTTGGCCTTTGAAATTTTGATGGGATAATATAGATTAATTTCGGGGGAAATTATCTTTGTAGTAAGTTTTTGGGTTTTTTTTAAATTGGGGTGGGTGGGTATGCACATGCATATGCATATGCACATGTGCTGGTCCTGGGGCTTGAACTCAGGGCCTGGGCAGTGTCCCTTAGCTTTATTGCTAAATGCTGGTGCTCTTCTACTTCCAGCTTTTACTGGTTAATTGGAGATGAGTCTTATGGACTTTTCCTGCCTGTGCCAACTTCAAACTATAATCTTCAGATCTCAGCCTCCTGAGTAGGATTACAGTCATGAGCCACCAGCATGCAGCACCTGGCAGTTGTGTTCATTTTGTTGTGGAGGCTAGTAATTCTTTTGGATTTGAGAATAGAAGGATGTATATGAAGGGACAGTCATCTGTATTAACAGCAAGCACGTGAAATTTCAATGGTTGGGATTAATCAGATTAAATTAATTGGGTTAACCACTGCACTATTCAGTTAACTAAATATCCCCATTCAGACATGGTATTGGGTGTCCTTCCATGAACCTAATTCTGTTCTTTGTGCCATCTCATCTTCTGTGGCTTCACGTTCTTGATATCACATTCATGTAGAAGATAGGAACTTGGAGTAAAACATAGATGCAGAGTAATTTATATTTCCTATTCTTTCATTATTGCTAAGGGAGGAACTGGAATAGGTGGGGAGATGGCAAACAGACAACTCACACACAAGAGGAGTGGATGCTGAGTGCGATTTAATGCAGAGGATAACAAGCTTTTATAGCAAAAGTCTCCATAAGAAAGGGCAAAAGGTTACACAGTCTTGCTGCAGGGCTTCATTCTTGGGTGGTCACCAGCTGGTCGCCTGATAGGCACTTGTTTCCGGCTTATCTCTAAGAAATATAATGGGTTTCTATGTTTGTCACCAATTAACCCCTACTTTTTTCTATAGAGGCCTTAACTGTCCCATAAGATCTTTCCTGTTCCTTCTTTAATAGTAAGGTCACGGAGGCCTAGATCTAGCAAGTCGCTTAGTAAATGAAAGAGAGTAACAGGAAGTTCTTTCTCCTAAGTAGTTATCTCAGCAATTGCCAAACGTTCTTTCTGTTCTTTCTGTTCTAGCCGCGCCTACAGCTTCTTGTAAATCCCTTACAGACAATTCCTTCTGCTGAAGTGACATCGTGAAACCCCCAATACTTTTATATTTACTTATGGCTTTTCTACTAGCCTCCATAAGAGGGGCTTCCAGGGTAGCACTTAACTCTGGTGAGTTAGTCATATTTTTAAGACACTCATCAGATATTGGAGTCATCAACACTCTTAAGAAAAAGCTTTGAATAAGGGAACGTTGACAATGAGTAAGTACAAAGAGCAGTAGAAACGGTTTTCTGGTGGTAATAAGGAGATGAGTCTCATGGTCTTTCCTGTCCAGGTTGGCTTTGAACCGCAATCCTCAGATCTCAGCCTCCTGAGTAGCTAGGATTATAGGCGTGAGCCACTGGCATCTGCCTAGGATCATGGTTTTTTTTGTTTTTTTTTTGGGGGGGGGTCCTGTCGTGGGGCCTGAACTCTGAGCCTGGCTGTTGTCCCTCATCTCTTCAGCTCAAGGCTAGCGCTCTACCACTTGAAGCACAGCGCCACTTCTGGCTTTTTACTTTTTACTTTTGTGGTACTGAGGAATCGAACCCAGGGCCTCATGCATGCAAGGCAAGCGCTCTACCACTGAGCCATCTTCCCAGCCCGGATCATGGTTTTTGAAGCCAGCCCAGGCAGGAAAGACCATGAGACTCTTGAATTAAGCACCAGAAAACCAGAAGTGGCACTGTGGCTCAAAGTGGTAGAGTGCTAGCCTTGAGCAAAAGAAGTCAGGGACAGCGCACAGGGATAGCCCTGAGTTCTAACCCCAGGACCAGCACAGAAAAAAAAAAATAGAGAGATAGATATATAGATGCACTAAATCTATATGAGAAAATCCCTGATTTTTTTTGAATCACTGAATTAATACAAAGGTAATAATAAAAAAATTCTTGATGATTTTTCTTTCTCCTGAGAAACAGGACACAAATCAAACTGTCTTATGGAAGACAGATGGAAGAAGCGTGTCCCCACGGAAGAATGGACTCTTCTGCTCCTGTTCCCAGAGCTTCAGATTTGAGGAGCAATGTGTCGTTACAGAGCTTGGTGTCATTCGAGGACGTGGCCGTGGACTTCACCCGGGAGGAGTGGCAGGACCTGGACGATGCCCAGCGGACGCTCTACAGAGACGTCATGCTGGACAACTACAGCAGCCTCGTGTTTGTGGGTGAGCGGCACTTCCACGCACTTTCTTCTTTTCTTTTTTTGTGTGTATATTCCTGGATCTGGCCTGGGCACTGTCAGTGAACTTTTTTGCTCAAGGCCAGCACTCTTCCATTTGAGCCACAGCTCCCCTTCTGGGTTTTTAGTGGTTAATTGGAGATAAGAGTCTCATGCACTTATCCTCCCAGACTGGTTTGGAACCTCAGTCCTCAGATCTGAGCCTCCTGAGTAGCTGGGATTATAGGCGTGAGCCACTGGCACACTGAAGAATAAATTTCTTACATTGAAAATATAGGAATTGAGTAGAATGCAGGTGATTCGCACCTATAATACTAACTATTCAGGAGGCCAAGATCTGAGAATCATTGGTTTGAAGCCAACCTGGGCAGGAAAGTCTGGGAGACTCTTATCTCCAATAAACTACTCAGAAAAAGCCAGATATGGGGTTGTGGCTCAAGAGGCAGAGCACTTACCTTGAGCAAAAGGAACTGAGGGACAGTGCCCGGGCCCAGAGTTCAAGCCCCAGGATGGGCAAAAAAAAATATATATATAGGAACTGTTTCAAGCTTTCAATTCTACTTTCACTGACATTCAAAACTGCACTTATACAATGTGGCCCTTCAGTGTGCATTTATGTGTAAATATCCCCTTGAGGTAATGGGAAATTGTGTTAGCTCAGTTCCCGTGTCTATGTTAGAAACATTTAAAATCTCTCTAATGGCTATTTGAAGATACATGAAGCCAGGCACCAGTGGTTCATGCCTGAAATTCTAACTATTCAGGAGAGTGTGATCTGAAGATCATGGTTCAAAGCTACCTTGGGCAGGAAAGTCCATGAGGTTTATATCCAGAAGCCAGAAGTGGAGCTGTGGCTCAAGTGATAGAGTACTAGTCTTGAGCAAAAAGCTTAAGGACAGCACCTCAGCCCTGAGTTCAAGCTTTAGACTGGTATGCACACGTGCACACGTGTGTGCAGGAACACAAACACACATACACAGATATTTGTTTCATTATTTTGAGCTATAGGTTACTATGCTATAGGTCAAGAAATTATTCATCCTATCCAGAAGTTCTCAGCACATGCAAACCCGTTTCTCCATCCCTCTACCTTCCACCCTTCTACCTTCCACCCTCTCTAGAAACAGAAGCCCTCATGCATTTTTTTTTTTTTTTTTTTGGGTCGGTCATGGGGCCTGAACTCTGGGCCTGGGCGCTGTCCCTCAGCTCTTCAGCTCAAAGTTAGCGCTCTACCATTTGAGCCATAGCCCCACTTCCGGTTTTTTCTGCTTATGTGGCGCTGAGGAACTAAACCCAGGGCCTCATGTATGCAAGACAAGCACTCTACCACTGAGCCACCTTCCCTGCCCCCCTTCATGCATTCTGTTCTGAGGTCCTCTTTCACTGTCACAAAACATGTGAGCGAAGCAGTGTGTGCCTTTCCTCGTCTGAAACAGTTCACTTAACGTTCTGCAAGCCAGGTGCCTGTGGCTTACGCCTGTCAGAAGGCTGAGATCTGAGGATCACAGTTCAAAGCCAGCCTGGGCAGGAAGTTCTGTGAGACTCATCTCCAATAAACCACCAGAAAACTGGAAGTGGCGCTGTGGCTCAAGTGGTAGAGCGCTCACCTTGAGCTGAAAAGCTGAGGGACAGTGCCCAGGCCCAGAGTTCAAGCCCCATGACTGACAAAAAAATAATAGTAACAACGTTCTGCAGTTCTGTCCATAGCCATGACACGTGGCAAATGAGGGTTTTAGTGCTTTCCTGATTTTTTAAATACTAGTAATTGAGCCCAGGGTCTTCAGTCAGCCAGGACTCAACACTGTAGCTGTACCTCCAACCCTTGGTTTGTTTTGTTGGAGGGATTTTTGTTTGTTGTTCTTTTCTTTTTACTCTTGAGGAATTGAACCCAGGACCTGGAACTCGGGAATCTTATGCTTGCTGAGCACTGGCCGTACCACCGAGCTATATTTACCCCCCCACCCTGGCCATACCACCGAGCTATATCCCCCCCAACCCTGGCCATACCACCGAGCTATATCCCCCCCAACCCTGGCCGTACCACCGAGCTATATCCCCCCCCCCCCCGAGTGTTGTTTAGAGACAAGGTCCTGTTGCTTTTTTGCCCAGGCTGACCATGAACTCACAAGTCCTCCCAACTCCATTTCCTGGGTAGCTGAGACTACAGGCATGAACCTCAATGCCCATCTCAGAATTTTGTTTCAGGCTAAATTAATAGTCCATTGTTGATGTGGGTGTTTTCTTTGTCCATTTTTCTGCGGATAGACAAATATGTTGTTGATTCCCTATCTTGTCTTTTGCTCTGTTGTAAGCAACAAGGACAGATTTTTTTTTTCCACATTAGTGATTTCATTTCTTCTGAATGCACAATTCAACATTAGTGATTTGGTATCTTTGATAATTACCACTGTAACCATGAGCTTTTAATTTGCTTTCCTTGATTTTGGCATAAAAAGAATTTTTTCAGGTACTGATGGGACTAATTATATGTCCTCTTCTGAGAAATGTCAGCTCAGGTCACTTAATGAGACTTATCTAGATGCTCTGTTTTTCTGCTTTGGTTAGCTGTTTGAGTCCCTTACATACTCTGGAAACTAATATCCTTTTGAATAATGTGCAGATATTTCTTTCACCCTGTAGGTCACCTCTTCCCTGGATTGTTTGCTTTTCTCTACAGAAAACTTTTAGTTTAGTGGCGTCCTATGTCAGTTTTTGCTTCTGTTAAGATGTGCTTTTGGGGTCTTTTTTGTGTGTGTGTCGTTGGGCTTGAACTCAGGGCCTGGGCAATGTCCCTGAGCTCTTTTGCTCACTAGTACTCTACCCCTTTGAGCCACAGCACCACTTGGCAGTTTTTGAATGGTTAATTAGAGATAAAAGTCTAACAGGAACTTTTCTGCCCAAGCTGTCTTTGAACTGCGATCCTCAGATCTCAGCCTCCTGAGTAGCTAGGAATATTGACCTATATACAATTCTTAAAGTGTTTTTTCTTATATTTTTGTTCTATTATTTCCAGGCCTCACACTGAAATCTGATCAATTTGGAGTTGACTTTTATATATGTCTGTTAAGCCCATTTGGTTCTCTGTGTCCTTTTTATCTTTTGTTAATCTTCGTTGTTTAGTGCTTGGTTTTCTGTGTTTCTCTTTGAGTACATGCTCTGCATTTGAATTTTACCATTTGTTTTAATAATAGTTATCTTTTCGTTTCTAAGGATGGCATCCTTAAACAAGTCTTGCATAGCTGTCCCAATGTTGATGCAGTTGTCTTTGCTTTGCTTTTTCTTTTTTGTGGTACTGTTGTGGTTTGAAATCAAGGGCATTGAGCTTGTGAAGCTCTACCACTTAGGCCACATCTCTATCCTGGTTTGTTTGCTGGTTATTTCAAAGATGGAAGATTCCACCAGGAAGAATTGTAATGCACACCTTCTAACAAAGGTGTTTTGTTTGTTTGTTGTTTTGTTTTTTCCAGTCCTGGGGCTTGAACTCGGGGTCTTGGCACTGTCCCTCAGCTACTTTTTACTTTTGCTCAAGGCTAGCACTCTACCACTTGAGCCACAGCACCACCTCCAGCTTTTTCTGTGTATATGGTACTGAGGAATGGAACTCAGGGCTTCATGTATGCTAGGCAAGCACTTTGCCACTAAGCCACATTCCCAGCCCTAACAGAGTTTTGTTTTTGTTAAAGAGTAAATTTTTATTTATTTATTTTGCTTGTCTTAGGGCTTGAACTCAGGATCTGGGCTCTTTACCTGAGCCTTTCTGTGCTCAAGGCTAGCACTCTACCAGTTGAGCCACAGTGCCATTTCCGGCTTTTTCTGTGTATGTGGTACTGAGGAATGGAACTCAGGGCTTCATGCATGCTAGGCAAGCACTCTACCACTAAGTCGCCTTCCCAACCCCCTAACAAAAGTTTTGATTGGGTCTTTCATGATAGTTCTAATTCTAGTTCTTTCTTCAGGAGACCTGACTCAGCACTTTGTCACCACCTTACATCATTTCCCCTCTGACAGGACACTGCCTGGCCAAACCTGAGCTGATCTTCAAGTTGGAACAAGGACTTGGGCCACGGAGGGTCGACGGCACACCTCGCCTCCCAGGTCAGTCAGCGCACAGCTGGCAGGGGAGACAGAGGAACTCAGCACGCTCACCATGTTCTGCTGTTTCTACCAGTTCTTCCCCGTCTCAGACTTGAACACACCTGGTCTCATGCCTCCAGCTTGAACTCAGAGCCTGGGTGCTATCCCTAAGCTTTTGTGTTCAAGGCTAGCACCCTACCACTTAAGCCACAGCTCCACTTCCGGCTTTTTGTGGGTTATTTGGAGATTAGAGTCTTAGGGGCTGGAAACAGTCATCAGCTCAGCTTCCTGAGCAGCTGGGATTACAGGCATGAGCCACTAGTGTCCAGCTTTTTTAATGCTTTTTTTCTTTTCTTTTCTTTTTTTTCCGGTCATGAGTCTTAAACTCTGGGCCTGAATGCAGACCCTCAGCTCTTCAGCTCCAGGCGAGCGCTCTACCACTTGAGCCACAGCACCACTTCCAGTGTTCTGAGTGGTTTATTGGAGATGAGTCTCATGGACTTTCCTGCCCAGGCTGGCTTTGAACCGCAATCCTCAGATCTCAACTCCTGAGTAGCTAGAATGACAGGCATGAGCCACCAGCATCTGGCTTTTAATGTATTAATATATTAATACATTTTTAATGCAAATCTACATCCCTGGGGTTTGTTTTGGTTGATATTTATTTTAAAATGGTCATAAATGTGAAACCTCTATGGACATTTTCATTTTTTTATTTACTTGGCTGAAATTTTCCATTTTCCTTCTTTAACAGTGTAACTTAGCATTTGTAATTTTTTTGGGGGGGGCGGGAGGAAGTCAGTTGTGGGGCCTGAACTCTGGGCCTGGGCGCTGTCCCTAAGCTCTTCAGCTCAAGGCTAGCTCTCTACCACTTGAGCCACAGCGCCACTTCCGGCTTTTTCTGCTTACGTGGTGCTGAGGAATCGAAGCCAGGGCCTCATGCATGCAAGGCAAGCGCTCTACCACTGAGCCACCTTCCCAGCCCAGCATTTGTAATTTTTTACTTCTTTCAACAATTTTTACTCCATTAACTCCTGGGAATTGGTCTTTGTCATTATGGGAATATTGATAAAAATCAAAGCATTTTCTGTTGAAGAACTAACTTGAAGATAAAAAAGTGAAACAAAGACTATTTGGGGAAGTAGTGCTGTGCCTCAAGTGGTAGAGCACTCGCTTTGGTCACAGCTGACCAAAAAAAAGAATATTTGGTGTTAGGACAAATCTAAAGGACCACGGTTATTTTGTTTGTTTTGTTTTGTTTTTGATGCCAGTCCTGGGGCTTGGGCATTGTCTCTGTGTTGTTTCCCCTCAAGGTTAGTGCTCTACCACTTGAGCCACAGCTCTACTTCTGCCTTTGGCAGTGGAGATGTGAGTTTTACAAGCTTTCCTGCCCAGCCTGGCTTTGAACTGCAATCCTCAGATCTCAACCTCCTGAATAGCTGGGGTTTCAGGCTTGAGCCACTGGTGCCTGGCTAGGACCATAGTATTGATGAGAGCAATAAATATTTACGGTAGTAAGATATTTCCCCTGTTTAGTCTGTAAAATACACTGACATAAAATATAGGCTTGAATGACTGTGATGATAGGAGTTAGATATTTGGAAATGGGAGCATTTGTTGAAGTAGCCACCTATGGAATTGATAAGAAAATGAAAATTAATGAAGACAAGCTGTTCCTTGCCTGAGAGCCAGGTGTTGGGGGAGCTGGGGCTCGGACAGCAGGTTGTGGTGTGTAGGAAATCCACACAAAACAAGAGTTTCATCCTGAAGAGTTGAGAGTTTCATATTGCAGGCCTCTGGGTATTGAATTTATCTATTAGTATAGTTCAGAGAATCAAATCTGTAGCCAGGCACCAGTGGCTCACACCTGTCATCCTAGCTACTCAGGAGGCTGAGATCTGAGGATCACAGTTTGAAGCCAGCCCAAGCAGGAAAGTCCGTGAGACTCATATCTCCAATGAACCACCAAAAAGGCAGAAATAGAACTGCTGTGAGCAAAGAAAATCAGTGGCAGGGGAAGGTTGTGTGCTAAACCTACAGCGTAACAGGTAAATATGTAAACATCTCCACTTTCTTTTTCCCAAAAAGAAAAAGGAAAAAAAAAAAGAACTAGTACTTAGTGTTTAAAACTGCATAAAAGTTTTTTGGTTTTGTTTTATTGGTCATGGGGCTTGAACTCTAGGCCTAGGCACTGTCCCTCAGCTCTTCAGCTCAAGGCTAGCGCTCTACCACTTGAGCCACAGCCCCACTTCCAGTTTTCTGGTGGTTTGCTGGAGATAAGAGTGTCACGGACTTTCATCCCAGGCTGGCTTTGAACCACGATCCTCAGATCTCAGCCTCCTGAGTAGCTAGGATGGCAGGCGTGAGCCACCAGTGCCCAGGTAACCATTTCTTTCTACTAACTGATTAGGACCAAAATCCACACTTTAGTAAAGTCATATTTTTGGAATCCTACACTTTGATTGCACTTTTCTGTTTTGAATTCCACGAAAGACTCTGTAGGCATGGGCTCATCGAGTGTTCCATTTTCTCACCCTATCCTAGGCCTGCGCAGAGCAACCATCCTGCTGAAGACAAGCCCGGAACATCTGGACAGACCCTTGTGGCAGATCACAAGCACCGCCTCGCCTGAAGCCATGGCCGGGCGTAGGAACACACCTCACTCGCCCACAACTCGTCTTACAAACCAGAGCCCAAAGACCAGAAACCATTCAAGACTGAGGCCCAAGGAGCCTCACGTGCGGCCCGGTGGGCGTGCCCATGGCGAGTCCGAAAAGATGCCCGCCAATGAGGACGGCCATGGTCCTGACGTCACTGAGCCGCTGGGCCTGCCCAGCAGCCAGGCTCGCGGTGCTCACCCGCCCCTGAAATACTTGGGATCAGGGAACTCCTTCAGCACAAAGGCGCTGTTACTGACCCCCAAGAAGTTTCGGAAGGGGGACAGCGCCAGGACGTTGAGGGGGTGTGGGAAATCCCTGGGGAAGGTGGCACTGGCCACCCAAGGGAAGCCCTGGATAGAAGAGAGGACGTTAGACCGTGATGTCCGTGGGATCATGGTCCGCCCAACGTCTCCACGCAGAACCCGGGGGGGAACCCCCAAAGGAGAGAACTACGGACGCAGCAGTAGCGAGAGATTGCTCCTGGCCCAACACGGATCGTCTGCAGGTCCCGCGTCTCGCAGACGCAGGGAACGGATGAAGTTCTTGGGGCAGAAGCCCGAGCGGCCTGGTCCTCGAAAGCTGGACACGGTGGAAAGACACTACACGTGCAAGGCGTGCGGGGAACGCTTCTACCAGAGGTCCCAGCTCAGCAGGCACCAGAAAAGCCACAAGGCGGAGAAGAGATACGAATGTCCAGAATGCGGGAAGACGTTCTTCTTCGAGTCCAACCTGGCGGTTCACCGCCGGGCGCATACGGGCGAGAAGCCCTTCGAGTGCGGGCAGTGCAGGAAAACGTTCAAGCAGAGAGGCCATCTGACCGTGCACCAGAGAACGCACACGGGCGCCAAGCCCTACGCGTGCGGGGACTGCAGGAAGACCTTCCGACACATCTCCTCGCTCACCATCCACCAGAGGATCCACACGGGCGAGAAGCCCTATGAGTGCAAAGAGTGTCGGAAAACGTTCAACCGCCTGGCGTCCATCACGGTCCACCTGCGGACCCACACCGGGGAGAAGCCGTACGGGTGCGACCGCTGCAGCAAAACCTTCATCTCCAAATCCAACCTCACCGTGCACCAGCGCTTCCACACCGGACACAAGCCGTACGAGTGCACCATGTGCGGGAAAGCCTTCTTCTGCAAATCCAACCTCACCTCCCATCAGCGGATCCACACCGGGGAGAAGCCCTACGTGTGCAGCACGTGCGGGAAGGCCTTCAAGCACTTCTCCTCGCTCACGGTGCACCAGCGAATCCACACGGGCGAGAAGCCCTACGCGTGCCACGACTGCGGGAAGTCCTTTTACCGCCAGTCCCACCTCACCGTGCACCAGAGGACGCACACAGGCCACAAGCCCTACGCGTGCCAGCAGTGCGGGAAGACATTCAACCAGCTGTCACACTTGACCGTGCACCAAAGGACCCACAGGCGACAGGCCCGGTGAGCCAGGGAGGTGGCCAAGGGAAATGGTTGACATCTCCCACTATAAAGCCTAGAACTTAATCAGGTTAAGAAATACTGCCTCTCACAGAAAAAAAGGCAAAGTCTGTACTAAAAAAAATAAAGCTGGGCACCGGTGGCTCACGCCTGTCATTCTAGCTACTCAGGAGGCTGAGATCCGAGTATCACCGTTCAAAGTCGGCCCAGGCAGGAAAGTAGTCCGTGAGACTCTTACCTCCAATGAACCACCAGAAAACCAATGGCGCTGTGGCTCAAGTAGTAGAGCGCTAGCCTTGAGCTGAAGAGCTGAGGGACAGCGCCCAGGCCCAGAGTTCAAGCCCTACAAGTGACATAAATAAAGAAATATCCAGACCTCAAACAGTCGTGAAGCCATAGTGATAAAGTCACAATTTGGCCTGGTACCAGTGGCTCACGCCTGTAATCTCAGTTACTCAGGAGACTGAGATCTGAGGCTCGCAGTTCAAAGCCAGCCCAGGCAAGAAAGTCTGTGTGACTCTTATCTCCAATTAAGTACCAAAAAGCCAGAAGTGGAGCTGTGGATCAAAGGGTACAGTGCTAGCCTTAAGCTAAAAAAGCTGAAGCACAGTGCCCAGGCACCGTAACCCCATAGAGCTGGGATATAGACATGTAAAAAGATGTCCTGCCACAATTCACTGCACATGAGGACACTCATACCAGAAGCCCTGCACTATTAAAGAATGTGGAAGGGGCTGGGAAGGTGGCTCAGTGGTAGAGCGCTTGCCTTGCATGCATGAGGCCCTGAGTTCAATTCTTCAGCACCACATAAGCAAAAAGAAAAAAGCCGGAAGTGGCGCTGTGGCTCAAGTGGTAGAGTGCTAGCCTTGAGCTGAAGAGCTGAGGGACAGC
>NW_012267396.1:1467684-1470658 GCF_000151885.1 Dipodomys ordii | reverse complement strand
AGCCGGAAGTGGCGCTGTGGCTCAAGTGGTAGAGTGCTAGCCTTGAGCTGAAGAGCTGAGGGACAGCACCCAGGCCCAGAATTCAGGCCCCACGACCGGACCCCCCCCAAAAAAAAAAAAAGAATGTGGAAAATGTTTGCACAAAAAGACCCAAATCAGGGGCCGGAAACGTGGCTCAATGGTAGAGTGCTTGCCTCGCATGCATGAGGCCCTGGGTTCGATTCCTCAGTACCACATGAGCAGAAAAAAGCCAGAAGTGCTCTGTGGCTCAAGTGGTAGAGAGCTTGCCTTGAGCTGAAGGACAGCGCCCGGGCCCAGAGTTCAGGCCCCACGACTAACAAAAAAAAAAAAGACCCAAATCAAAGGGTATTACAACTGATGCATGCAGGAGGGCATTTGTAAAAGAGGAGGGAGGTGTAATTAAGTAGCAGGGCACTTGTGAGGCCCCCAAATGCAATAAAAAATGGCGAGGGGCAGGTGCCAGTGGCTCATGCCTGTAAACCTAGTTATTCAGAAGACTAAGATCTGAGGATCACGGTTCAAAGCCAGCCCGGGCAAGAAAGTCTGTGAGACTCTAACCTCCAATTAACCAGCAAAAAAACAGAAATGGAGCTGTGGCTCCCAAGTGCTAGAGCACCAGCCTGGAGTGAAAAATCTCAGGGACAATGCCCAGGCCCTGAGTTCAAGCCCCAAGATTGGCACAAAAAGAAAAAAGACATGAGATGTTTTTCTATCACAAATCATGTCTCATTGTCTTAGTGTAAACTCTTGGTGGAAATCCTATAAATAGGATGAACATACAAAGCACTTTTACCAGGAATCACACAAGGAAGACATTCTGGAAGTGGACTGCGGGGAAGTTGGGAGAAATATACTCAGGCATCAAGAACCTTGAAATCTGTGCAGCGAACAATGGCCACGTGCTCGCCACATCCAGGCTTCTGTGGGATGGTCAGCTTCCACCTCACGTCTGCTGCCTGGGGAACCGTGTAACAGCTCTGCCGGGGCACATCAGAGAATGAGATCGCCATTACTGCCAGCTCCGTGCACATAACACCTCCCACTAACTTCTCCCTGTGTTCTCACACGCCACGGGCCTGAGGGCAACCACAGATCAATGAGGTCACTACAACTTAAAAATACCTGATTGGAAAGAAAGATCTTCACACATATTGTAAAAGATTACCTGAAAAAAAACCACCTGAAAACTTTGTGCATGGTCTGGTTAATATTACAGTGCAAACCCACAGTAGCTAAGTCACTGTATGATTTCTGGAAGATGAACCCTCACAGAATAGAAGCCTCTATCTCATGTTTTATTCTCCAGTCCATCAGTGGAGAATAAAAGCAATTATATAGATGAATTAAGAATGTCTTATAAGTGTTTTTTGTTTTGGTTTTTGGGCTTTTTGGTGACTCCTGAGGCTTAAACTCTAGGCCTGGATGCTGTCCTTGAGCTCTTTTTGCTCAAGGATTGCACTCTACCACTTTGAGCCACAGCTCCAGTTCTGCTTTTTGAGTACTTAATTGGAGGTAAGAGTCTCACAAGGACTTGTATGACTAGGCTGGCTTCGAACTGCCATCCTCAGGTCTTGGCCTTCTGAGTAGCTAGGATGACAGGTATAAGCCACCAGCACTTGGCTTATTTTTCTTTCTTAGTAATCCCAGCGTTTTACTCTGGCACCGCTCAGTGGCGAGCATTCTGACTTGAGCCACACCTCCAGCCCTTTCTGTTTCACATTATTTTTTTTCTGAAAAGGTATCATTTTTGCCTAGAGTTGCCATACACTGTGATCCTCCTATTTATGGCTCCCACTTAGCTGGGTTTACTCATGCCTCCACTGATCATTTTCAGCTGATTTACTGATAAGGATTTCACCTTTTTTTTTTCCCTTTTTTTTTTGGGGGATCCCAGATGGCCAGAAAACCAGTCTCCTGATATCTGCCTCCTAATTACCTGAAATTAAAGTTTTATTCCCTCAGAAATCTGTAATGGGAGAACAATACCAATTTATCTTGGAAATTCAAACATTTGTATTCCAATAAACACCTATGAAGGATATTTCTTGATAGTGTGCACTGGTTTGTGTCTTATGTAACTGGAGATGAGAAGCTACTGTTGGCCTGCAGTGAGTAGAAAAGCCAGACAGTGAATAGAAAACATTGAGAGCACAGAACGTGCTCATATTTGTAGAATGTGATCATGTGACTACTCAGGATGCCAAATTCTCCTGGATGGGACCCAGCATTACTGCAGGCAGTGTGGACCCCGTGTGGATACTGACTGGCGTGGTCGTAGGGCACATCAGAAATGAACATGCATTGGGCTGGAAGGTGGCTCAGTGGTAGAGCGCTTGCCTTGCATGCATGAGGCCCAGGGTTCAATTCCTCAGCACCACATAAGCAGAAAAAGCTGGAAGTGGCGCTGTGGCTCAAGAGGTAGAGCGCTCGCCTTGAGCTGAAGAGCTCAAGGGACAGTGCCCCGGCCCAGCATTCAGGCCCCCACAACCAGCAAAAAAAAGAAAAAACATGCATAGGGCACAAGGTCCTGGCTTCCGTGCCCAGCCATAATTACCATTTTACACTGAAATCTGCCACATTCTAACATGTTTCTTTCCTCATGTACTTGTGTGCATTTGTATTTCTAGATTAAGTTCACTTCGGGTTTTCTGTAGTTATGAGTGTTCTTTAAGTATTGAATCTTCCTGTGTGGAATAATTTTTCAGACATTCTCTTGTGTTCTTAGATATAGATTATATGTTCATAAAAACTTGGTACCAGGGGCTGGGAAGTTGGCTCAGTGGTAGAGCGCTTGCCTTGCATGCCTGAGGACCTGGGTTCGATTCCTCAGCACCACATAAGCAAAAAGAAAAAAAGCTAGAAGTGGTGCTGTGGCTCAAGTGGTAGAGTGCTAGCCTTGAGCTGAAGAGCTGAGGGACAGCGCCCAGGCCCAGAGTTCAGGCCCCACGACCAG
>NW_012267396.1:1461979-1464644 GCF_000151885.1 Dipodomys ordii | reverse complement strand
TGAACTCTAGGCCTGGGCACTGTCCCTCAGCTCTTCAGCTCAAGGCTAGCGCTCTACCACTTGAGCCACAGCGCCACTTCCAGCTTTTTTCTTTTTGTTTATGTGGTGCTGAGGAATCGAACCCATGCAAGGCAAGCGCTCTACCACTGAGCCACCTTCCCAGTCCCTACTTTCTGGATTTTTTATGGTTAATTGGAGATAAGGGTCTCATGGACTTTCCTGCCCGGACTGGCTTTGAACTTCGATCCTCAGATCTCAGCCTCCTAAGTAGCTAGGATTACAGGAGTGAGCATCAGCGCCCAGCACAGTTCCATTTTAAGACCAACATTTTGGCCAAGCATCAAATTTACTACCAAAAAAGCTAGAAGTAGAGTTATGACTCATGCAGTAAAGCTCTAGCCTTGAGCATGAAAACTCAGGGATACATATTCTCTCTCTCTCTCTCTCTCTCTCACACACACACACACACACACACACACACACACACACACGAGACTAACAATTCCCTTCTCACAGAGCTTTCCTTCAGCTACAAGCTCAAATGTGTGTGAGATTTTAACATAAAACATAAATTTATACTCTTTCTTTTCTTGAGTGTGTGGATTATTAATTCTTCTGTTATCATTACAACCATGATCACAGGAAGCCTATGGAAACTCAACTGGTAAACACATGCTAGATGAATTTTACACAGCCATTAGAAAGAATAAAATAATGTCATTTGCAGCTGGGAATGTGGCTCAGTGGTAGAGTGCTTGCCTAGCATGCATAAAGCCCTGGGTTTGATTCCTCAGTACTACATACACAGAAAAAGCCAAAAGTGGCATTGTAGCTCAAGTTGTAGAGTGTTGGCCTTGAGCAAAAGAAGCTCAGGAACAGTGCACAGGCCCTTAGTTCAAGTCCCTGGACTGGCAATAATAATAATAATGTCATTTTCAAGGAAAATGGCTGGGACTAGAACCAATCATATTAAATGAGGTAAGCCAAGATCAAAGACACAAATGATACACGTTCTCTCTGATATGCAGAAGTTAGACCTAAAACACATTGGGATGTGACAAATTACACAGGATTCTAGATCCTCTCAGTGAGACCAAAAGAGGATAGTCTTAGGAGAGAATCCCAAAGGTGCAATGCCTAAGTGCCTCTTCATATTTATATAAAATAATCTACATACAGAAACAAACTCCCAAGATAGGGAAACAAAAGACTTTTTTTAAATGTTTCTTTTTTAGTTTTAGTTTTTGATGATTCTGTCTTCTTTACCTTATACATGGTACATTCACATGTATCTTCAGGAGGGGAGGGGAGGGCACAGAACTTGAGGAATAAAGGGTGAACAAGTGCAGCAGTGGCGCTCCCTGGACATTGATGAAAGTGAACTACACAACTCATAGGTGAAGACAGCAGGGAGGGGCTGGGAGAGGGACTGGGAACAGAAGACACTGGATGAAAGGAAATGTACGTTAGCCAGCTCATGTAAAAGTAACCCCTCTATAACAACTATAAAGTAACTTCAAAAAAAGATAACCAGCCAGGTGCCGGTCCTCATGCCTGTAATCCTGGCTACTCAGGAGGCTGAGATCTGAGGATCACAGTTCAAAGCCAGCCCAGGCAGGAAAGTCCCTGAGACTTGTATCTCCAATAAACCACTAGAAAACCAGAAGTAACGTTGTGGCTCAAGTGGCAGAGCGCTTGCCTTGAGCTGAAGAGCTGAGAGACAGTGCCCAGGCCCAGAGTTCAAGCCCCATGACCGACAAAAAAAAAAGATAACCAGCAAAAGTAAAAATTTAAAAATGGAAAAAAGATTATTCATGGGGATGTAGTGGCTCAAGCTTGTAATCCTAGCTATGCAAAAGGCTGAGCTCTGAAGATCACAGTAGTAAGCCAACCCCAGCAGGAAAGTCTGTGACCCTCTAATCACCAATTAGTCATCAAAGCGTGGAAAGTGGAGCTGTGGATGCGTAGTAGAGCACCAGCTGTGAGTGATAAAGTGAATGGAGAATGTAAGGCCCTGAGTTCAAGCCCCAGTACCAGACCCCTCCGCCCCCCCAAAATACCCAATACTCTAGATATTACAAAAATATAAATACAAATGCACATAATAGAAATACATGAAAGAAGAGAGAAATATGGAAATATGGAAAAAGTAATTGAAGCTACAAGGGAGATTTTTCTGGAATGGCAGATGATAGATATCAAAAAGTGCACACCTAGCCAGATTACATTCAAAGGATAGAAAAGTCAGTCAAGCATCATGACTCACATCTGTAATCATATCTACTTGAGAGACTGATCTGAGAGGTTCCGTGCCAGGCCAGAACTCTCCTCAAGCGATAAATGGTCGAGCCCTTTGGTATAATATACATAGCACAGGCTGAATACAGCAGGGCAGTGGCTCATCCTGAATCCTCGCTACTCAGGAGGCTGAGCTTTGAGGATATTGGTTTGAAGCCAAACCGGGGAAGGAAAGTCCATGAGACTCTTATCTCCAAGGAACCACCAAAAAAGCCAGAAGTGGACGTGTGGCTCAAATGGTAGAGTGCTAGCCTTGAACAAAAATTGCTCAGGGACAGTGTTCAGGCCCTTGAGTTCAAGCCCCAGAACTGGGGCACATATGCACGCACGCACGCACGCACGCACGCACGCGTGCACACGCACACAC
>NW_012267396.1:1452373-1460997 GCF_000151885.1 Dipodomys ordii | reverse complement strand
CGGAGCCGCCCCACGCCCCGCGCCGGCCCAGAGACGAGACAGGCGGAGGGGCGGAGGCGCACAGCGTCGCCCCGCCCACACCCGCCCTGCAGCGTCCCTGATTGGACAGCTCGTGAAGACACGCCCTCCCCGCCTGAGTGACAGCCGACGGGGAGGCGGCCTAAGGACCCGGGAATCTTGTCTGTCTCCTGAGCTAGAGAGTTTTGTATTTAAGCTGAACTTGATCTGATCTGCACCCGGGGCTGGACGTGGGTGTCTGGCTTGCTTCTGAGTTTTCGAGGGTTGTTTTATTGTTGTGCAGGTCCTGGGGCTTGAGCTCAGGGTCTGGGCGCTGTCCCTGAGCTTTTCCCCACCCCCCTAAGGCTTCACTTCCAGCTTTCAGTGGTTAATTGCATATAAATGGAATTTAAGAGACTCGCCGACTTTCCTGCCCGGGCTGGCTTTGAACCATGATCCTCACATCTCAGCCTCCTGAGTGGCTAGCATTTACACCTGTGAGCCACCTGTGTCCGGCTGCAGCTGCTGTGGATCGGAGCAAAAGAGTGTACACAGAGAATTCCAGACTCTCTTTCTAGATAAATGGAGGCTTTTAGTCCACAGCAAGGGGTGTGTGTGGTCTGGCCGCACAGAAAATAAAACTTCGGAGGGCCAGATGTCCTCCTGGGCTTGATGTCACAAATAATGACAAAAGTGTCCTCACCAGGCCGGGGGTCAGGGACTAATGTCTGTAATCCTAGCTACTGAGATCTGATAGCAGTTGGAGGCAGTCAGGGCAGTGAAGTCTCTGAGAGACTACTCTCCAATGCACCACCAAAAGCTGGAAGTGGAGCTGTGGCTCACGTGGTAGAGCCCAGGCCCCGAGTTCCAGCCCTAGGACAAACTAAGTAAAGAAAATAAAAAAATAAACCTCGGAGCTTTTTTTTTTTTAATCAGGAGGCTGAGATCTGAGGGTCCCGGTTTGCAGCCAGCCGGGTCAGGGCTTCAGAAAAAGCCAGAAGTGGCGCTGTGGCTCTAATGGCAGAGTGCGAGTCTTGAGCACCCAAGCTCGGGTGACAACTCGCAGGCCCTGAGTTCAAGCCCCCAGGACCGGCAAAACAAAAACAAAACCCGCAGTGCCGGACTCGCTTCCACACTCCGGGAGAACCACAGTGCGGTCCGCTAGGTGACTGCCAGACCGGCTGTCACTCACACGGCCTGGGGTGGAGCCATCCGAAGCTTCGCCCAATCAGAGGCGCGGGTGTGACAATGGGCGGGCTCAGGTAGCTGCGGCGGGGCTGGCTCGGAGGGTTCCGCCGCGGCGGTGGTGGAACCTGCCTCTAACGCGTGCTGCGGGCCATGGTGAGTGCGGGCTGGGCGTTGGGAAAGCAGAGGCGGGAGTGGGACCCGGGCTCGGCCCCGACGCCTCAGCGTGGGCAGCGGCCGTTTCCCTTTACCCGCCGCGGGCTGGGGCTGGACGGGAAGCCGGGGTCTGGGAGGCCTGGCCTGGCCCCGCGGGGCCCCCGGACCCCACCCCCGCCCCGCTAGCTTTCGAGCCCCAGCGCCACTTCCGGGTTTCCTGAGTAGTTATTGGAGGTTAGAGCCTCTTGGACGGGCTGGGAAGGTGGCTCAGTGGTAGCGCGCTTGCCTTGCGTGCATGAGGCCCTGGGTTCGATTCCGGCTGCACCGCAGAAAAGGCCGGAAGTGGCGCTGTGGCTCCAGTGGTAGAGCTGAGGGAAAAAGAAGGTTCTTGGAGGCTGGGAAACGGGTAAAAAACGAGGGAGGGGATAAGGGTTCAAAAGGCACTCATGATCTCTGTGATCACCCTTAGAATAAAATGCTTTCAAAAACCAAAAAGGCTCCTGGACTTCCCTGCCGTGCGATCCTCAGATCTCAGCCTCCCGAGTATAGGATGACAGGCGTGAGCTCAGCTTTGTTAGCTTTTCACTCAAGGCTGGTACCATTTGAGCCATGGTTAATTGGAGATGAGAGTCTTATGAGCTTTTCTTGCTGGGGCTGGCTTTGAACCTTCGTCCTCAGATCTCTGGTGCCGGACTGCCTAACTTTTTTTGGGGGGGATGGGGGGGGACTTGAACTCAGGGCCTCAGGGCCTGGCTGTCCCTGAGCTTTTTACTCTACCACTTTGAGACACAGCTCCACTTCGTTTTCTGATGATTAATTGGAGATAACAGTCACAAGGACTTTCTTGCCCAGGCTGGTTTTGAACTGTGAGCCTCAGATCTCAGCCTCCTAAGTAAGTAGCATAACAAACATGAGTTTCCAGTATCCAGCTTTGTTATGTTTTTTTTGTGTCAGTACTCATGCTGGAACTCAAGGAATCACACTCTTACTCAGCTTTTTATCTACAGCTGTGGATATAAGGGTCTCATAATGTAGTTTAGCCTGATTTGGAATTCCCTATGTAGAACAGGCCAACCTTGAACTTATGATTCTTTTACTTCTAACTCTGGGATTACATGTTTATGCCATTATATCCTGTATTTCCTCAACCAAGCTAGATGCTTTCTTCTCCTCTGTAACTACATTCCTTCCATTCCCTGATAAGTCAACATGTCTATTTTATTCTCTCCTTTCTCTATTCTTAAGTCAGTTAGATTTTTCAACTTCTTACCTTCAAATTTCCTATAGTCCTTTTAACTTCCATCTCTCCCTTTTTCTGGTCTCTGTTCACATTCCTTATTAGTGTCTTTAAAAACATCCCATTCCTACCTAACATTTTTTATACCTTTTAGTCTTAAGGACCTGATTTTTTTCCATGAAGTTCAAAATTAAAGAATAGTGACCCATGAGCTGGGCGCCGCAGGCTCACGCCTGTAATACTATCTACTCAGGAGGCTGAGATCTGAGAATCATGGTTCAAAGCCAGCCCGGGCAGGAAAGTCTATGAGACTCTTTTTATTTTTATTTTTTTTTATTGTGAAAATACCATACAGAGGGGTTACCATTACATGGGCAAGATAATGAGTACATTTCTTATCAACATTTCTTATCAAGCATTGTTGCTTTTTTTTTTTTTTTTTTGGTCCGGTCGTGGGGCCTGAACTCTGGGCCTGAGCACTGTCCCTCAGCTCTTCAGCTCAAGGCTAGCGCTCTACCACTTGAGCCACAGCACCACTTCCGGCTTTTTTCTTTTTGCTTATGTGGTGCTGAGGAATCGAACCCAGGGCCTCAGGCATGCAAGGCAAGCGCTCTACCACTGAGCCACCTTCCCAGCCCCGCATTGTTGCTTTTATATGTATATATATATATATATATATATACACACATATATACACACACACACATTTATATTTTTATTTTTATTTATTTTTTGTTGGTCGTGGGGCTTGAACTCTGGGCCTGGGCGCTGTCCCTCAGCTCTTCAGCTCAAGGCGAGCGCTCTACCACTTGAGCTACAGCGCCACTTGCGGTTTTCTGGTGGTTTATTGGAGATAGGAGTCTCACAGTCTCTCCTGCCTGGGCTGGCTTTGAACCTCGATCCTCAGATCTCAGCCTCCTCAGCAGCTAGGATTACAGGTGTGAGCCACCAGCGCCCGGCCACACACACATTTATTATGTGTGTTGTGTGTGTGTGTGTGTGAGAGAGAGAGAGAGAGAGAGAGAGTCAGCCTCTGTGGTACAAGTTCTTAAATCGCAGAGAGAACATTCAAAGACCACAGAGCCATATAGAAACCTCTTCTGAGCTGGGTGGAGATTCCTGGGCCTGCGTCTTATTCCTCTTGCCTGTATACCTTGGATATTATAGGATTCAGTGGTCCTTGGAGATGTGGCTGTGGACTTCACCCTGGAGGAGTGGGTGCTCCTGAACACTTCCCAGAAGAAGCTCTACAAGGAAGTGATGCTAGAAACTTTCAAGAACTTGGCCTTTGTCGGTGAGAGTGGCCTCTCCCCCTTGCCTCCAGTCAGTTTGCCTGGGATAGGAATGAACATGCCCTGTCAGGATTGGCTCTGTGGAGATGTGATATGTTAGCAGGCGTACCTGGTGTGCTTACCGTTCACGGGTGTCATTGTTTGGAGGTAAACTGAGTCACGAGAACATTTCAAAGAGTTCAGGGGAGCTGAGCAACCTGTAATCCTGGTGATTGAGGAGGCTGAAATCCCGTAGATGGCAGTTCCAGACCTGTCAGAGGAGCAAAGTCTCTAAAGACACCATCTCCCCAGTAACCATCAAAAAGCAGTGTGAGGCTCACCCCCGTAAAAACCTAGATATTCCGGAAGCCGAGATCTGAGGATCAAGATTTGAAGCCAGCCCACGTAGGAAAGGCCTTGTGAGTCTTAACCTCCCAATTACCCACCCCAAAAAGCCAGAAGTGTCACTGTGGCTCAAGTGGTAGGGTCCTTGAAGAAAAAAGCTCAAGGACAGTGCCCAGGACCAACACACACACACACACACACACACAGAAACTTCAGTGGAGCAAACAAATGATTGGTGAATTTGAAGTGCCGTACCAGGCTGATGACAGAAGAAGGGGGAAAAAAGGGGAGCTGGGAAGGTGTCTCTGACAGAAGGGGAAAGGGTGAGGCGCTTCTGGGTAAACAGGGAAAGGAAAGATCTGGTTGGTGACCATCAACCTGTTGCCTATTTGCCCTCTTCAGGTGGAAAGTATCTAGTAATGTAAGTAAGTACTAGTTTGTATGGATTGCAACAACCGAACCCCCTGAGTACTTGGCTAGCTTCTACCCAGAGCCATGCCCCCCACCGCTGAGCCGCATCCCCAAGCCAGCTGGTGCCTTCTGATTGATAGCTTACATTTCACTTTTCTGTTTTCTTTTTCCTTTTTTTGCCAGTCCTGCAGCTTGAACTCTGGGCCTAGGCGCTGTCCCTGAGCTGCTTTTGCTCAAAGCTAGTGCTTTACCACTTGAGCCACAGCACCACTTCCAGCTTTTTCTGTGTATGTGGTACTGAGGAATCAAACCCAGGGCTTCATGCATGCGAGGCAAGTGCTCTACCACTAGGCCATCTTCCCAGCTCCCTTTTTTTTTTATAATTTGGGCCAGTCCTGGGACTTGAACTCAGGCCTGGGTGCTGCCCCTGACCTTTTTGTTCAGTTAATGCTCTACCACTTGAGCCACACAGCTCCAGCTCCACTTCATGTTTTGTTTTGTTTTTGTTTTTGTCGGTCATGGGGCTTGAACTCTGGGCCTGGGCGCTGTCCCTGTGCTCCTCAGCTCAAGGCTACGCTCTACCCCTTAAGCCAATGCGCCACTTCTGGTTTTCTAGTGGGTTTTTGTTTGTTTGTTTGTTTTTGGAGATAAGAGTCTCAGGGACTCTCCTGCCCAAGCTAGCTTTGGAGCTGGCTTTCAATGGTGATCCTCACAACTCAGCCTCCTGAGTAGCTAGGATTAAAGGCATGAGCCACCAGTGCCCGGCTTTGTTTTTTACTTATGGAATTTTTGTAAACTTTGATCATGATTAATCATCTCCATTTCAGGAGAAAAATGGGAAGATCAGAACATTAAGGACTGGTACAAAAGCCAGGGGCCCAATGCAAGGTGAGTGGCACGCAGAGAAAGTGGTGTCTCCAGTCACAAAAGGGTAGACACAAACTAGCCTGGGGTCACATTGGGTTTTTGGTTTTGTGTGTGTGTGTGTGTTATTTCAGTTGGTTGTGGGGCTTGAACTCAGGGCCTGGGCGCTGTCCCTGAGCCTCTTTGTGCTCAAGGCTAACATGCCACCACTTGAGCCACAGCACCACTTCCAGTTTTTGAGTGGTTCATTGGAGATAAAGGTCTCATGGGGTCTTTTGCGGACGTGTCTGCCCCGGCTGGCTTTGAACTGTGATCCTCAGCTCTCAGCCTCCTGAGTAGCTGGGATTACAGGCATGAGCCACCTGTGTCTGACTCAAATTCTATATTCTGTATCATTTTCACCAAAAAGTTCGTTTTACGGGGCTGGGAAGGTGGCTCAGTGGTAGAGCGCTTGCCTTGCATGCATGAGGCCCTGGGTTCAATTCCTCACCACCACATAAACAGAAAAAGCCGGAAGTGGCGCTGTGGCTCAAGTGGTAGAGCGCTCGCCTTGAGCTGAAGAGCTGAGGGACAGCGCCCAGGCCCAGAGTTCAAGCCCCACAACCGACAAAAAAAAAAGTTATTTTTCCTCAAATATGACAGATATTGTGTTTACAAAGTCGTTTACTTGCAAACAGTATTAAACACAACAACAACAACAATAGGCAGCGTATGCTAGGCGCTCCGGCTCATGCCCGTAATCCTACTACTAGGAAGGTTGAGGCCTACTTCCCTTGCCGGGTTTGGGGCTTGAACTGTGGGCCTGAGTGCTGTCCCTGAGCTTTTGTGCTCAAGGCTAGCGCTCTACCACTTGAGCCACAGCGCCACTTTCAGCTTTGTTTGTTTGTTTGCATGGTTCATTGGAGGGGAGTCAGACTTTTGAACCATGATCACCAGATCTCAGTCTCCCCAGTAGCTAGGATTACAGGTGTTAGCCACCTGCCCAGCCCTCTGACTGATGTGATTACAGTTATAGTCAAGCTGTGAGATTAAGCATTCACTGTATTGCTCTTCAAATAGTCAGGTGGGGGGGGGGGGGAGGATGGAAAAGGGAAACAAAGGAGGAGGCTACAATGCTTGATAAGAAATGTACTCATTATCTTGCCCATGTAATTGTAACCGCTCTGTACAGTATTTTCACAACAACAAAAAAAGACAAAATAGGAAAAAAAAATCAGAACCAAATGTGGTCTGTGAAAAGTGCTAAAGATAAACTCCTGGTATCTGTTAGTAAATACAAAGCTATAGATAACCCCCTAATCATGCCCTGGGCTCTTCCAGCTCTGCGGTGCCACAGAAAGGCTGGGGGCCTGAAGAAGGGCCTTTGGGTGGAGACGCATCTAGCCATATTCCATGGAACCAGGAGTGACAGCAAGCCCCAGGACTGGCAAAAAAAAAAAAAAGACTATGGGGAAGCCTTCATTGATCTCCAGTCCTTTTAGAATTATGACTCACCCTTGAGAAGACATCATGAATGTAAACTGAAAAGGCCTTTGTGTATCACAAATGATGCTGTTGTTGTTGCCAGTATTGGGGCTTGAACTCAGGGCCTGGGCACTGTCCTTGAGCTTCTTTTGCTCAAGGCTAGCACTCTACCACTTGAGCCACGGCACCACTTCCAGCTCTTTCTATTGATGTGGTGCTGAGGAATTGAACCCAGGGCTTCGTACATTCACTCTACCACTAAGCCACATTCCCAGCCCTCACAAGTGATTTTTGATACTTGAGAACTTCTGGCTGGACATTATGGTACACGCCTATAATCTCAGCTACTGAGGAGGCAGAGTTCAATAGGATTTGCATTCAAAGCCAGTTTAGGCAAAAAGCAAGACTCCCTCTCAACTAATAAGCCAGGTGTGGTAGTATGTGCCTGTAATCCCAATAGGAAGGGCGTAGATCTGAGGATCTCCATCCAGTGCTGGCCTGGAGCAAAAAATTGAGAACTTATCAGCAAAGTAATTAACATAAAAAAAGGGTTGAGAGTGTGGCTCAACTGGAAAAGCAACTGCTTAACAAGTGCCCTTAATTCAAACCACAGTACTACCAAAAAATAACAAAAACTGGTTCTCCCGCTAGACCGAGGCACTCATCCATGTGCTAAGTCCCTGTTTCTATTCCTTTAAATTAATGAACCGGGGCTGGGAAGGTGGCTTGGTGGTAGAGTGCTTGTGTAGCATGCATGAAGCCCTGGGTTCAATTCCTCAGTAGCACATACACAGAAAAAGCTGGGAGTGGCTCTGTGGCTCAAGTGATAAGAGTTCAAATCCCAGGACTGGCAAAAATAATTAATGAAAGGAAGCATGGTTCAAGTCATACAATTCTAGCCAATGAGCAAAAAGCAAGTGTCAGATACCAAGTTAACTTTTTTTTTTTTAAGAAAAAAGACCTTTGTTTCCCTATCTTTGGAGTTCATTTCAGTATATTATTTATGTATGAAGAGGCGCTTGGGTCTTACACCTTTGTGATTTTCTCCTAAGACTATTCTCTTTTGGTCTCACTGTATGTGAATGTGTAGAATTTGTCGCGGCCCATTGCCCAAGTTAGCATATCTCAAAAGCAAAATACAGAAGGGTTGGGGGATGTGAGCCCCTGACTTTGATCTCTAGTACTAAGGAAGAATAAAGGCATATATTATTATCGTGCCTCATTAATTCTGTGTTTATTTTTTTTGAAGGCACATTTAATATCAAGAGTGCAATACAAAAGGCCCACGGACAATGAAGGAACACATTCCCCCATTAACACCAACAACAATGCTCTTTTAACATGTGCCTGTTGGATGGGATGAGGGGTTAAGTTCACCACTGAAAAAAGTCACGCAGTGAATCTCATCACAGCCATACAATCTAGTTGTGAAATGAATGTTTATAATGCTTCAAACAGTTTAAAGCTCAAGTTTGATACAAAAACAAGGAACGCTTCACAAATTTGTGTGTCATCTAGCCATGCTAATCTTCTCTGTATCGTTCCAATTTTAGTATATGTGCTGCCGAAGTGAGCACTAATTCTGTGTTTATGAAGTAACCCAAGTCTCCTACATTGTATTTTTGCATTAAATCAGTTTACAAATTTTTAATTTACGTCTAGATGTTAGTTACATCTGTGGTTGACTTAAGTGT
>NW_012267396.1:1448198-1450253 GCF_000151885.1 Dipodomys ordii | reverse complement strand
AAAAAAAAAAAAAAAGGCACCTGTGGCTCATGCCTGTAATCCTAGCTACTCAGGAAGCTGAGATCTAAGGATCATGGTTCAAAATCAGCCCAAGCAGGAAAGTCTATAAAACTCTTATCTCCAATAAACCACCAATTACCTGGAAATGGAGCTGTGGCTTAAGTGGCAAAGCGCTTAGCTTTGAGCCTCAACAGAGGCTTAGGAGAAGTGCCCAGGGGCTGTCACCAAAAAAAAGAAAGAACAAGAAAAAGGGACTAGGAAAACTTCAAGCTTCACTTTTTATTCAGTATTGCCTACATTCCTTACATTCGCACAATTTCTTTCCAGTACCAATTCTGTTTTTGAAGTGAACTTAGTACAGAGATTTTTCTTCAGACGCCTTACATTTTAACAAATCCATCTCCAGTGTGTAGGCTGCGACTGTGTTGCTAGAAGAGCAAGGAAGGCTTTCCCGATCTTGAAGCACAGGCCTTCTACACAACGTGAGCGCTTTCGTGCCTTAGAACTGCGCTGGGAGAGCCAAAGGCCTTCCCACAAAACTTACACTTATAAGGCCCCTCGCCCGTGTGCCGTATCATGTGTCCTTGAAGGCCTGAGTGAGAAATGAAGGCTTTCCCACATTCCTTACATTCATAGGGCTTCTCTCCCGTGTGAGTCCTTTCGTGTTTCCGAACGGCAGTGGAACAGATGAAGGCTTTGCCACAGTACGAACAGGAGAAAGGCTTCTCTCCAGTGTGCGTTCTTTCGTGTTTCGTAAGGGCGCTGGGCGAGTTGAAGACTTTCCCGCACTCCTTACATTGATAAGGCCCCCCTCCAGTGTGCTTGATCATGTGACCCCGGAGGCCCGAGAGCGACCGGAAGGCCTTCCCGCACTCCTTGCAACCATACGGCTTCTCCCCCGTGTGGGTCCTCTGATGTCTTCGAACGGAGCCTAAGCAATTGAAGGCTTTCCCACACTGCTCACACTGGTACGGCTTCTCGCCCGTGTGAATCCTTTCGTGGATTCTAAGGGAGCTGGGATACTGCAAGCCCTTTCCGCACACGTTACACTTATGTGGCCCGCTGCCAGCATGCGTGATCACGCACTCTTCAAGGCTAGTGAGGGAGAGGAAGGCTTCTTCGCGCTGGGCACCTTCATAGGCCTTGTCTCCAATGGGGCTCCTGAGCTGGAAAGGGTAGTAATAATTTAAGGTGTTCTCACACTGTGCGCATCGATTGGGCTCTTCTGTATATTCCTGATCTTCCTGAGATTCCTGCCGCGGGGGACAGCTCGCGGGACCTCTCAGGGCTGATGGAGGCTTGAAGATGGCGCCACACATGCTGCATGCACGGGCTGCTGCCCCCAGAAGACTGCTCTTCTTCAAATCATCTGCGATCCGGCTGGCGCGCTCGGTACACTCAGTACCTTCTTCGCTTTCGCAGAGTGTCTCGGCAATATGAATGCTGTGGAAAAAAAGGAAATCGAATCCGAATGTGTGGAGAATGGCTTGTTGCTGGGCGCTGGTGGCTCACGCCTGTCATCCTAGCTGCTCAGGAGGGTGAGATCCAAGGATCATGGTTCAAACTAGCCTGGGCAGGAAAGTCAGACTCTGCAATTAACCACTAGAAAACCAGAAGGAGCCCTGTGACTCAAAGTCAAAGAGTGCTAGCCTTGAGCAACAGAGCTCAGCAACAGCATGTAGGCCCCAGGTTCATGCCCCATGAACAACTACAACAAGAATGGCTTGTTACTAGGCTCTGGTGGCTCATGCCTGTAATTCTAGCTACTCAGGAGGCTGAGATCTGAGGATCGTAGTTTGAGACTTTTATCTCAACCACCAAAAATACCCAAAATAGAGTTGTAGTTCAAGTGGTAGAGTGCTAGCCTTAAGCAAAAAAATCCCTCAGGAACAGTGCCCAATCCCTGAGTTCAAGCCCCAGGACTGGCATACATGCATACATGTGCGCACGCGCATGCGCGCACACACACACACACACACACACAAAGGGCTGGGAAGGTGGCTCAGTGGTAGAGCGCTTGCCTTGCATGCATGAGGCCCTGGGTTCAATTCCTCA
>NW_012267396.1:1444716-1446625 GCF_000151885.1 Dipodomys ordii | reverse complement strand
TTTTTTCTTTTTGCTTATGTGGTGCTGAGGAATCGAACCCAGGGCCTCAGGCATGCAAGGCAAGCGCTCTACCACTGAGCCACCTTCCCAGCCCCAGAATGAGAAAATCTTCACCAGCGATTCAAAAGCTAAAGGATTAATATCAAGAATATACAAAGAGCTCAAAATGTAAACAGTGAAAGAACAAATCTGATTAATAAATAGAAAAACAAGCCAGGCCTGTAATCCCAGGTACTCAGTGACTTAGGAGGTTGAAATCTGAGGATCTCAACTCAAAGCCAGCCTGAGCAGGGAAGTCCTGAGACCCTTATCTCTAATTAACCACCAAAAAACAGAAGTGGTGTTGTGCCTCAAACTGGTAGAGTGCTAGCCTTGAACACAGAAACTGGAGCCAGTGCCCTCAATTCATGCCCCAGGACCAGCACAAAAGAGAGAGGAAAAAAACTTCCATGACAAGCTGGGCTTAGTAGTTCACACCTGTAATTCCAGCACTTGGAAAGCTGAGGTACAGGTCTGTGAGTTTGAGGTCTGCCTGCCCTACCAATTGCTCAAGGCAAACTTGGCCTTATTGTGTAAGTGAGGGCCAACTTTAAAACAGGAAAAAAAAAAAGCATGACACATTTTTTCAGTTGGTCATTCCTTTCTCTTTTTACTATGTATTACCTTAAATTTCTCCCCTGATTTCTGTACCAATCTTCAATCTTCTGGTCCCAATTTTCCCCTACAATAAAAAAAAAATCACAACAAGTAGTTAGCACTTAAAACATAGTAGGATCCAAGTTCACGTTGGGTGACAACTATGCTTACTTTGTTTATGAAAGGATTCCAGCCAGGCACTAGTGGCCCTCATCTGTAATCCTAGCCCTGCAGGATCTGAGGATCTCAGTTCAAAGCCAGCCAACGCAGGACAGGAAGTAGCCCTGGGGCTCAAAGTGGTAGAGTGCCAGCTTTGAGTGAAAAAGGTCAGGGACAGCTCCAGTCCTGAGTTCAAGCCCCAGACTTGAGACACACACACACACACACACACACAAGATTTCCTCTCCCCATTTCAAATCACGGCACAGCATTAACAGGCAAAAACCACCACATCTTCTGATTAAGCCCAGCATTCAAGCCCCACAACTCTCTCTCTCTCTCTCTCTCTCTCTCTCACACACACACACACACACACACACACACACAGAATTTGTCATCCTTACCTATAGAGGCCAGGTTCATAAAGATTTCACCCACGACCTCTCCATAGAGATTTTTCTGGGCAGAATCAAGCAAAGCCCATTCCTCCAATGTGAAGTTCACCACCACATCTTCAAAGAGCACCAAATCCTGAAACATGGCAGACAGGTTCCAGGAAAGTGATTTCCATGGAACACAGAAGACTCCCAATTCTATTCACACTGAGTTCACATACTGCGCTGCGCCCACTGCGCACAGCCTGGAGGAAAGAATCCCATGGGGAGGATTCTCACTCACCTGCAGCCGCATTTACGCATTTACTTCCTCACAGAGCAGCAGTACCAAGGACACATGCAACCAATGACATTTTGGTTTGATGGATTAAGACAGGGCCTTGCTATGTAGCGTAGGCTGGCCTCTAACTCTTGACCTTCTTATCTCAGCCTCCCCAGAACTGAAATTATAGATGTGAGTCACTATGCCCAGCTTGATCTATATGCTTTTGTTGCTACTGTATTTACCACAAGTCTTTTTTTTTTCTCTGTCAGTCATGGGGCTTGAACTCTGGGCCTGGGCGCTGTCCCTCAGCTCTTCAGCTCAAGGCCAGCATTCTACCACTTGAGCTACAGCGCCACTTCCGGTTTTCTAATGGTTTATTGGAGATAGGAGTCTCACGGTCTTTCCTGCCTGGGCTGGCTTTGAACCGCGATCCTCAGATCTCAGCCTCCTGAGT
>NW_012267396.1:1438061-1441596 GCF_000151885.1 Dipodomys ordii | reverse complement strand
GCGGCTGCGTCACCGCGCCACGCCCCTCCGGCGGCGCGCCCCGATTGGACAGTTCCAGTGGCCCCGCCCCCTCCTCACCCTGAGTGACAGACGTCGAATGGAACCCACTGAGCTTCCTCTTGAACTTGCAAGTGAGACGAGGCCGGGCCGGTTTTTCTTTTCCCCCCTTTTTCTTCCTTTCTTAATTTTTATTTTTAGTGCCAAGGTGATGTACACAGGGCTGTTTTTTAATATCAGTTTATGTTATTATTAAGGTGGGTTACCATTGCGTAAGTCAGGTAATCAGTGCAGTTCTTTTTGGACAATGTTACCTCTTCCCGTCCCTGCCCACAAGTTACATAGTTCATCTTCCACCTAAGAAACTGAGGTTTCTTAAAATTGTTATTATAAAGGTGATGTACAAAGTGTTACAGTTACATGGGCTGGGAAGGTGGCTCCGTGGTAAGTGCTTGCCTCGCATGCACAAAACCCTGGGTTCGATTCCTCAGTACCACATACACAGAACAAGCTGCAAGTGGAGCTGTGGCTCAGGTGGTACAGGGCTAGCCTTGAGCAAAAGAAGCTCAGGGACAGTGCCTAGGCCCTGAGTTCAGACCCCAGGACTGGCAAAATAATAAAATTATTATTATTAAATGAATAAATTAAAATTAAACAGGCCAGACAGGAACAAGAGGGTCTGTTCTGTTCCAAGGGTCAAGGACTTGTCATAAGATTTCCAGGCCACTGATGGAATTGTGATCTGAGATTACACTCATAACAGTGACATCTGTGACTAGTTTGGTGGTGGTGTTTTTATGTTTTTGTTTTTAGTTTTTTTTGTCCTAGGGCTTGAACTCATGGCCCGGGCGCTGTCCCTCAGCAGTTCAGCTCAAAGTGAGTGCTCTACCACTCTAGCCACAGCAGATAAGAGTCTCACAGACTGTCCTTGCCCAGGCTGGCTTTGAACTGTGACCCTCAGATCTCAGCCTCCTGAGTAGCTAGGATTAGAGGTGTGAGCCTCTGGCACCTGGCCTCTATTTGCCCTAGATTGAACCCATCTGAGGCTCACCCACATCTGCCTCTTTAGTCATTTGAATCTGTCTCCCAGAATAGAGGCTGATTGATACCTTATGTGAAGACTACCTAACTTTTCTTATCTGCTTCCTAACTTGCCACACCACCTGCTCGGGGAGGGCAGACGCTGAGTATTCTAAACTGATCATCACTTTAAATACGAGAGGATTTGGCTCAGCTCAGAAATCGACACCCAGATGATGTGTGGCTGTTAGTGCACTCCTCACCACCAGAGGGCGCAAACAGTGTCTCCCTTTCCCAAAAACCATTCAAGGCAGGTTTTTGAGGACTTTACATTAGAAGTTTGATTTAATTTGACAATAAATGTGATACAATGTCATTTACAGGACTTAAATGTAATACAATGTCATTTACAGGACTTAAGGCTTTTTTGCCGGTCATGAACTCTGGGCCTGGGCACTGTCCCTCAGCTCGTCAGCTCAAGGCTAGCGCTCTACCACTGGAGCCACAGCACCACTTCTGGCTTTTTCGGTGTATGTGGTGCTGAGGAATCGAACCCAGGGCCTCATGCATACAAGACAAGAACTCAAGCACTCAACCACTGAGCCACTTTCCCAGCTCCAGGACTTAAGCTTTTAATATATATTTAACAGCTGTTGTGTGTATGCATCTATACATAGATATATACATCTATGATCTAGATAGGTTGTGTGTGTGTGTGTGTGTGTGTTAGGATGATGGAATCTAGCCCCTCATGAATTCTAAGCAAGCACTATACCACTCATATACATCTTCAGCCCAACTTGTTTTGGTAGAGTTAAGATTTTAACTTGGAGCCTGGCGCCGGTGGCTCACGCCTGTAATCCTAGCTACTCAGGAGGCTGAGCTCTGAGGATCGTGATTCAAAGCCAGCCCAGGCAGGAAAATCCATGACTCTTTACTCCAATAGACTACCTAGAAAAAGCCAGAAGTGGTGCTGTGGCTCAGGGACAGTGTCCACGCCCTAAGTTCAAGCCCCAGGACCAGCAAAAACAAACAAACAACAAAAAAAAAAGTTTTGGGGAGGAGATTTTTCAGGAAGGGTTGGGGGGGGAGTCAGTGGGCCATGAGAGCAACCTTGAGTTATGAGGACAGATTCCCATCACACATGAAGCAGGAGTAAAGGAGGAAGGAGGAAAAGATGGCAGGCCCTGAGTTCAAGGCTCAGTACTGGCAACAACAAAAAGAATTTCGCTATTGGTGCAGTTTGTGAGATGGCCACGTGGGGGCAGTAACGGCCAGGTTTAAAACACCTGCAATCGGCTCAGGCTGCTGGTTCTTAGCTGTTCCAGGGCTGTCTTTGGTCTAAAAAAGAAAAATGCTCTGGGGCACCTGTGGCTCCCTCTGGTCATCCGTGCTACTCAGGAGGCTGAGATCTGAGGATCATGATTCAAAGCCATCCGGGGCAGGAAAATCCATGAGACTCTTATATCCAATAAGCCACTCAGAAAACCAGAAGTGGTGCTGTGGCTCAAGTGGTAGAGCGCTCGCCTTGAGCAGAAGAGCTGAGGGACAGCGCCCAGGCTCAGAGTTCAAGCCCCATGCTGACAAAAAGAAAAAAAACAGTTAAAAAGAGTGCTGGGGCTGGCAAGGTGGCTCAGTGGTAGAGTGCTTGCCTAGCATGCATAAAGTCCTGGATTCGAGGGGCTGAGAAGGTGGCTCAGTGGTAGAGCGCTTGCCTTGCATGCATGAGGGTTCAATTCCTCAGCACCACGTAAGCAAAAGGAAAAAAAAGCCGGAAGTGGCGCTGTGGCTCAAGTGGTAGAGCGCTCACCTTGAGCTGAAGAGCTGAGGGACAGAGCCCAGGCCCAGTGTTCAGGCCCCACGACCAGACCCAAAAAAAAAGTCCTGGGTTCAATTCTTCAGTACCACATACACAGAAAAAGCCAGAAGTAGCACTGTAGCTCAAATGGTAGAGTGCTGGCCTTGAGCAAAAAGAGACTTAGGGACAGTGCCCAGGCCCTGAGTTCAAGCCTTAGGACCAACACAGAAAACACACACACACACACACACACACACACACACACACAATTTGTCAGGGTTGAAGGCAGAACTATGATTTTCCAGTCTCTTCTACTTCCTGAGGGATGAGTAAGTGTTCATGCCTGTGCCTAGCGTTGATTGGAACTCAACCCACATGCTCTTAAGACCTCTGCCTGGCCTTGTGTGTGAACAGAGACTGTCCTGTAAATAAATACCTAATCTAGTTAATATGTGAGCCCTGAAGTATGAAGAAGGCAAGGCCCAGGTGTCTGCAACTTACATTAAGATCAATAAAAACTACGCTGGGCGCTTGTGGCTCACGCCTGTCATCCTAGCTACTCAGGAGGCCGAGATCTGAGGATCAAGGTTCAAAGCCAGCCTAGGCAGAGGAAAGTCTGTGAATTCTTTTTTTTTTTGGGGGGGGGTCCAGTCGTGGGGCCTGAACTCTGGGCCTGGGCGCTGTCCCTCAGCTCTTCAGCTCAAGGCTAGCGCTCTACCA
>NW_012267396.1:1420507-1435891 GCF_000151885.1 Dipodomys ordii | reverse complement strand
CCCCTCCCCCTCCCCTCCCCTCCCCTCCCCCTCTGGGGTCAACAGGCCGCAGTCACGTGGCGCGTCTGGCCCGAGTTTCCTCAGCTGGAGTGGGGGGTGCGGGGAGCAGAGTGCGGCCCCCCGACTTCCTGGAAAAGGAGCCCCCGGCTGCTGCCCCGAGGGGGGTGGGGGCGCCCTGGGGGGCACAGGAAGCCCCCCTCCCACCTCGGGTCAGTGTGTGACCACCACGCCCAGACCACCCCAAAAACGTGGGTGTGGGAATCCCAGGCACAGGGAGCCAGACTCCCCGAACCCCGAACCCCTGCGGGCACACAGGTCCCCCCAAGGGCGGGCGGATGTGTCATCTATGCAAAGTCCCAGCTGCACACCCGGAAACAGTCACACCCAGACACACAGACACACACCAGACACACACACAGACACACACACACACTCACACACAGACACACACCAGACACACACACAGACACACACACACACTCACACCCAGACACACAGACACACACACAAACACACACCCAGACACACAGAGACACACATGCACACACACACACACACTCACACACCCCAATCCCTCTTCTGGCATGGGGAAGTGCAGACTCACATGACCCGAGAAGGAGGAAGAATTGGGGGGCAGCCCTGGGAGCAAACCGCATCAATCTTTCCCTGTCCACTTCCCATCGCAGGGAATAAAGTCTCCTGGACACCCCGACTCCAGCCCAGAAACCCAGCACCTCTTCCTGACCAGCTGCCCGGCCGGGGTCTGGCCTGGGAGGGCGCCCGCCAGGGTGAGTGTGGGGAGCAGAGGGACACAAGGGAGGGGGGGACGCAGCTTCAAGGTCACACCCTACCCGGACCCCCTGGATGGAGTCAATGCGGGCAGGACTCATTTGTCACCCCAAGCTCAGCGCCAGTGCTCATGCCTGGAATCCCAGGAGGCTGAGATGTGAGGATCACAGTCCAGGCCAGCCCGCGCTGGAAAGTCCCTGAGACTCTGATCACCAATAAATCACCAGAAAACCAGAAGTGGTGCTGTGGCTCAAGGGGTAGAGCGCTGGCCTTGAGCTGAAGAGCCGAGGGACAGCGCCCAGACCCTGAGGGCAAGGCCCTGCAATGGCCACTGACACCAGAGCAGAGCTGGAGAAGTTGGGGTGTCCCGAGCTCGCTCCCCAGACCTCAGCCCAGGCCCCACATCCTGTGTTCTTCTCCTCACAGATGGCCGTGTGGGCCGCGCTGCTGCTTCTCCTGCTGCCTTCGGCTGATTGCTTTGCCCCGGCCCCTGCCCTGCGGTTTGTGGCGGTGGGGGACTGGGGAGGGGTCCCCAATGCCCCCTTCCACACTGCTCGGGAAATGGCTAATGCTAAGGAGATCGCCCGGACCGTGCAGACTCTGGGTGCCGATTTCATCCTGTCCCTAGGGGACAATTTCTACTTCACCGGTGTTCACGAGGCCAACGACAAGCGCTTCCAGGTACGTGCTCCGTAGTCTGGGAGGGGGGGTGTGGGGCGAGGGGGGGGTACCCCAGTCCAGTCACCACTCAGGAGGCTGAGATCTGAGGATCGCAGTTCAAAGCCAGCCAGGGCAGGAAAGTCCGTGAGACTCTGATCTCCAATGAATGACCAGAAAACCAGAAGTGGCGCTGTGGCTCAAGTGGTAGAGCGCTGGCCTTGAGCTGAGGGGCAGCGCCCAGGCCCAGATTGCTACCTGTAATTCTGTAGAGCAATGACTTCCCTGTTTGCTAGGAGCACTGGGGAGCTGTTGGCCCTAATGGAGGGGTGCCCTCCCCGCCTCTCCTACCCTAGGAGACCTTCGAGGACGTATTCTCTGACCGTGCCCTTCGCAACGTTCCCTGGTACGTACTGGCTGGAAACCACGACCACCTGGGTAACGTCTCGGCACAGATCGCCTACTCGAAGATCTCGAAGCGCTGGTGAGAATCCTTGCCCGGGCACCCGTGGCTCACGCCTGTTAACCTAGCTACTCAGGAGGCTGAGATCGGAGGCTGAGATCTGAGGATCTTGGTTCAAAGCCAGACCAGGCAGGAAAGTCCATGAGACTCTTGTCTCCCATGAGCCACCAGGAAACCGGAAGTGGCGCTGTGGCTCAAGTGGTAGAGCACTCACCTTGAGAGTTAAAAGATCTCAAGGACACCACTCAGGCCCTGAGTTCAAGTCCCACCACTGACTAAAACAAAACAAAAAGGAAAATTCACTCACAACTTCTGTTCCCTTTCCAGGAATTTCCCCAGCCCTTACTACCGCCTGCGCTTCAAGATCCCACGGACCAATATGTCTGTGGCCATCTTCATGCTGGACACGGTGATGTTGTGTGGCAACTCCGATGACTTTGTCAGCCAGCAGCCGGAGATGCCCCAAGACCTCGCCCTGGCCCGCACCCAGCTGGCCTGGCTCAAGAAACAGCTGGCAGCAGCCAAAGAAGACTTCGTGCTGGTGGCCGGCCATTACCCGGTCTGGTCCATCGCTGAGCACGGCCCCACCCACTGCCTGGTGAAGCGGCTGCAGCCGCTGCTGGCCGCACACGGGGTCACAGCCTACCTGTGTGGCCACGACCACAATCTTCAGGTAAGGGCCTTGTGGGGAGAGGGGGAAGACAGAGAACTGGGGCGGAGATCGTGGCTTGGAACCGAGATCCTCAAATCTCAGCTTCCTGATTGGCTAGGACTACAGGTATGAGCTAAGGCACTGGTACCCAGCCTTTTCAAACTCTGTGCCCTTGGGGATGGGGATAGTTCAGGGGTAGAGGGCTTGCGAGTCCCTTAAAAGCCCTAATAAACTCAGAGGGGGTGGCTTGTGCCTCTGTAGCCCCAGCTACTCAGAAGATAGAGATGACTGGAGGGGAAAGGAAATACTGAGGTTCAAGGCTAAGTAAGGCAAAAAAGTCAGTGAGACTCCATGTCAACTAAATAACTGACCATGGGGAGATACATCTGTCATCCCAGCTGCAGAAGTGCCAGGCCAGCTTGCATCAACTCAAAATCTTTGAAAAAGCCAGTTGCTTTGACTCATGCCTATAATATTAGCTACTTAAGAGACTTGAGATCTGAAGATCCCAGTTCAAAGTCAGCCCTGGCAGAAAATTCCATGAGACTCTTATCTCCAATAAACTACTTGAAAAAGCCAGAAGTGGGGCTGGGGGCTGTGGCTCCAGGGGTACAGTGCTGGTCTTGAGTAGAAAAAGCTCAAGGACTTCAAGCCCCAGCACTGGCGTAGAAAAAAAAAAGATACATGTGACCCCCATCTCAATTAATAGGTGAGTTTGTTAGTTGTAATAATAGTGTCGTGATTGGGGCTGGGAAGGTGGCTCAGTGGTAGAGTGCTTGCCTTGCATGCATGAGGCCCTGGGTTCGATTCCTCAGCACCACATAAGCAAAAAGAAAAAAGCCGGAAGTGGCGCTGTGGCTCAAGTGGTAGAGTGCTAGCCTTGAGCTGAAGAGCTGAGGGACAGCGCCCAGGCCCCGAGTTCAGAGATAGTTTGGGAATCAACACAAGATCCTACTTGAAACAATACTAAAGCTGGGCTGGGAAGGTGGCTTAGCGGTAGAGTGCTTGCCTAGCATGCATAAGGCCCTGGGTTCGATTCCTCAGTACCACACACACGCAGAAAAAGCTGGAAGTGGCACTGTGGCTCAAATGGTAGAATCCCAGAAGCCTTGAGCAAAAAATCAGGGATAGTACCCAGGCCCTGAGTTCAACCCCCAAGACTGGCAAAAAAAAAAATACTATAGATACAAGGACCCACAATGTGACTCAAGACAGTAGAGTTCTTACCAACAGGCCTTGAGTTCAAATCCTAGTACCTCGGACCTCCTTCCCAAAGCCTAATACCTACAGTTTGCCAGTGCTCACTGTGTGCTGCTACACCTGCAGGAGGAGGAATTGAGGGATCCTGAACCACTTGCTCAGGTGCCCTTGTAGCCGTGCATCTGAGCCAGGCGTGGTGGGTCTGGAAGCTTCCATAACCCTGCTTGCTCTCCCAGCTGCCCCCGCCCCCTCTGTCTCTCAGTATCTGCAGGATGACAACGGCGTGGGTTACGTACTGAGCGGGGCAGGAAACTTCATGGATCCCTCCGTACGACATCAGCGCAAAGTCCCCAATGGCTACCTCCGCTTCCACTACGGGGCCGAGGACTCTCTGGGTGGTTTTGCCTACGTGGAGATCAGCCCCAAGGAGATGAGCGTCACCTACATTGAAGCTTCAGGAAAATCCCTCTTCAAGACCAGCCTCCCCAGGCGACCCCGGCCCCGCTCCTCCAAACACTTGGGGGCCTGAGCCATGCAGGGCCTGGAGGGTGGGCATTATGGGGGACCCTGCCCCCCCTTGAGGGAAGCCACAGATACCTTCACATAGGAAAGGTGAGGAGCTTTTTCTGAATCAAGTATTATTATTATTTTTTGCTGCCACTCAATAAAGAAATAGTTGTCAAGGTTACGCTTGTGCCTGGATTTTGTTCAGAAACCAGGGCTACAAAATTTGGGGACCCTGGATTACTGCCCCCCTCCCCTCGCCCCCAACCTCATCCCTTTCCAGAATGAGCTGGAATCAAATGAAGATGTGGTGTGTGTGTGTGTGTGTGTGTGTGTGTGTGTGTGTACACTGGAGCTTGGATTCAAATTCAGAGCCTGAGTGCTGTTCCTGGGATTTTTGTTTTGTTTTGTTTTGTTGGCTCAAGGCTGGTGCTTTACTCCTTGAGCCACAGCGTCACTTGGGAGCTTTTAGTTCATGGGAGATTAAAGAGTCTCACAGCTTTCCTGTCCAAGCTGACCCCAAACAACAACCCCTCCTGATTAGTTAGATTACAAGTGTGTCTTCAAGCCTGCTTTTTTTGTTTTGTTTTGTTTTTGTTAGTCATGGGGCTTGAACTCGGCCTGAGCATTGTCCCTGAGCTCTTCAGCTCAAGGCTGGTGCTCTACCACTTGAGCCACAGCGCCACTTCCAGTTTTCTGAGTGGTTTATTGGAGGTAAGAGTCTCATGGATTTCCTGCCTGGCCTGGCTTTGAACCTTGATCCTCAGATCTCAGCCTCCTGAGCAGCTAGGATGACAGGTGTGAGCCACCGGCGCTCAGCTTCAACCCTGCATTTTGCTCCTTCACTGGAGATGAAGAGAGTTTCTTGGACTTTTGTGCTGGGCTAGCTTCCATCCTAGATCCTTCAGGGTGCAGCCTCCCTGTCGCTGGGATGGCTGGTGCCTGCTTTGGTTTTCTTCCTCCTACCTGAAGATCTGCCCTGTCTGTCAGCCGTTGAGAGACTTTTCTGTGGCCACCAGACATCCCGATCCGGCCTCAAACCACAAAGCAGCTGTTAACTGATGGTCCCTTGGATGGCTTCCAGCGTGAAAGAACGCTGAAATAATCGTCTGGTACATTGTTTCCTATGTGTGTGCAGACATGTTTCTGGATAAACAGGATTGACTCCTAGCCTCAGTACCATTTGTTTAGACACCCCCCCCCCCCCCCCCGCTGGCAATTGAGAGAAGAGCCTTGTGCATGCTGGGTAATTGCTCTACTCCTGTGCCATACCCCCCCCCAGCTCTTTATTTGATGGCCACAGAGACTGCACCTCAAATCACTCATTAGCTCCTGGCTGGTTCACTTGTGAGGTGGATTTTTGTTTTTTTTTCAATCTTTCCCCTCATACTAATCGACCTGCCATGGCTTGCCCTGAACTAAACCTTTGTATGTCTGTGAAACTAGGCATGTAGGGAAATTTCTAGAACTATTATTGCCGGGCTAACTCCTTAGGATGAGACTTTCCCTGCTCCCTGCCCCACGTGCTGGGTTGGGTTGGCGCCCTGGGCCTCAGAAGAAGGCAAGCTGGGCAAAAGCCACGCCTTCTACCGTCTAGACACGCCCCCTTGCTCGGCCACTCCCACCGCAGAGCCGCAGGTCAACTCAGAGCCACGCCCCCTCGTGCTGCACTACGGCCCTACAGCTGAGACACGCCCCTTCCATCGAGCCACGCCCCCTACCATCTAGCCCTCTGCGGAGTCAGTCACATCGTGGCCACACCCCTACTTCTTAACCACGCCCTACAACAGAGACGTGCCCGCTAGCGCGGTGCCACTGTACTCTGGAGCGCTGCAGCTGAGTCACGCCCCATGTTTAAGCCACGCCCCTGCCTCGGAGCCACGCCCCCAGCCCCTAACCACGCCTCCTCATGCTCCCTCTCTGGGAACAAGGAGTAATGTCCACCCGCTGACAGCCCGAACCACCAGCGCCCGGCGATTCAGACACTGTCCCTTGAGCAGCTACAGGGCAGAGACCCCACTGTTTGGCTCCAGCTGCCACCAGCCTCGCTTAGATCAATCTAGAAAGACCATCCCAAGTGTGGTAACCACGCCCCTTCCATTTGCTACTCTCACGATGAACCAAAGCCATCTTCCCAAAGTGCCAGCCCTCTCATAGCGTGTGCCCAGCTGGCATTAGCACCGGCTGGGGGCAGAGCTGTAAAAACAGCATTGTTGTGCAGCAGGTGTTTCAAGTCCCCTGTGGCTGGGGCGGGCCAGGCGACACCAGTGGCCCTGAGAGTCATCCCAGATACGCTGGAGGCTGAAATCTGAGAATTGAGGTTCAAAGCCAGCCCGGGCAGGAAAGACTGTGAGACTCTTATCTCCAAAAAACCACTAGAAAACCGGAAGTGGCGCTGTGGCTCAAGTGGTAGAGCGCTAGCCTTGAGCTGAAGAGCTGAAGGACAGCGCCCAGGCCCAGAGTTCAAGGCCCATGACTGACAAAATATAAAGCCAGAAATGGAGCTGTGGCTCAAGTGGTAAAGGGCCAGCCCTGAGCAAAAAGAAAAATATAAGGGACAGCACCCAGGCTGTGAGTTCAAGCCTCAGTAGGATTTACTATGCTGCCTAAACCGCTCTTGAATGAGTGCAATTAAAAAAAGAAAACAAAAAAAATACTCCTGCTTCAGTCTCCTGAGTGGCTGGGACTACAGGAGTATGCCATTATTCCCAGCTCAGACCTTCAGTCTTGGGGAATCCAGGCAGTTCGCTAGGGACCTCTCCCCACTGACTCAGCTGCTCCTGGCTAGCAAGGGATTGAATCACAGGTCACAGCGGTCCGCCGGCTCCATTCCCACGGCCCAGAGCTCAGAAAGGAGAAGCGACAGCACAATGTCACGCGGGGAATGAGTAGCAGAGAGAACTGCAGCCCAGGCCCCTCCACCTGAATTCCAGAAAGCAGCAAGCAAAGCAGGATAGGTTAGCAAGGCAGAATGGACAATGGCCAGCCAGGCGCTGGGGCTCACGCCTGTCATCTTAGCTACTCAGCAGGCTGAGATCTGAGGATCACAGTTCAAAGCCAGCCCGGGCAGGAAAGTCTGTGAGACTCTTATCTCCAATAAACCACCAGAAGTGGTGCTGTGGCTCAAGTGGTAGAGCGCTCACCTTGAGCTGAAGAGCTCAGGGACAAGGCTCAGCCCCAGAGTTCAAGCCCCAAGACGGACAAAAACAAACAAAAAAAAGAATGCATGAATGAACATTGGCCAGCCTGGGGGGTGGGGTCCAGCTGGGCTAAGAAGGACATTTATTTTTTTTCTAGTACTGAAGTTTGAATGAAGGATCTCTCTCTGTCTCTAGGCTTGCATAACTGCTTCTCTACCACTTGAGGTAAATCTCCACTTCCAGTATTTTCTTGGTTAATTGGAGATGAGTGTCTGGAGGCTGGGAAGGTGGCTCAGTGGTAGAGTGCTTGCCTCGCATGCATGAGGCCCTGGGTTCATTTCCTCAGCACCACATAAGCAGAAAAAGCCGGAAGTGGCGCTGTGGCTCAAGTGGTAGAACGCTAGCCTTGAGCTGAAGAGCTGAGGGACAGCGCCCAGGCCCAGAGTGCAAGCCCCAAAACTACCACCACCACCACCAAGAAAAAGTCTCTGTCTGCTCACGCCTGTAATCCTAGCTACTCAGGAAGCTGAGATCTGAGGATCACAGTTTGAAGCCAGCCTGGGCAGGAAAGTCTGTGAGACTCTTATCTCTCATAAACTACTCAGAAAAGGCCAGAAGTGTCACTGTGGCTCAAGTGGTTGAACTCTAGCCTTGAGCACAAAGAGGCTTAGGGACAGCGCCCAGGCCCAGAGTGCAAGCCCCAGGACTGGCAAAAAAAAAAAACGAAGAAGAATTATCTGGAGGCTAAGTAACTAATTGAAAACAAAACCAAGAGCTCTGTGTGTGTGTGTGTGTGTGTGTGTGTGTGTGTGTACACACCATTCAGTAGAAGCCCCAAGTTGCAAAGGAAAAGAACAGGAGCAGTGTGGTTCTGTCCTGTGTGCATAGAAGTTGCTGATTCCAGGGTCACACCGCCACCTAGTGGACCTTCTGGAAAGTCACCATTGGAACATAAATGGCCAACCCTCCCCCTCTACCCGCCAAGTGAAATAGTTCTTATCAAGATCCATCAGTGACCAAACTCTTGCCAAAGTCAACAGCTATTTCTCTTCATCTCCCTTAGACTCTCAGCACTGGGTAAAATTTTCTTCTAGAAGCTTCCAGGAAAGCATACACACACACACACACAGCTTTCACCTCTTGCCTCACTGGCTGCCCAGACTCTCCTGGGCACTTCTCTGGCTAAACTCTTAAAAGGACACCCCTGATTTCCTTCCAAGCCCTTTTTCTTCTCTATGCTTTGATCCTCAGGCCAGCAACCCAGTAACTTCCTTGACCCCAAATCTTGAAGTCTTGGGTCCTTGAAATCATCTCTATAGGGCTGGGAAGGTGGCTCAGTGGTAGAGTGCTTGCCTTAGCATGCATGAGGCCCTGGGTTTGATTCCTCAGCGCCTCATACACAGAAAAAGCTGGAAGTGGCGCTGTGGCTCAAGTGGTAGAGCGCTAGCCTTGAGCTGAAGAGCTGAGGGACAGCGCCCAGACCCAGAGTTCAGGCCCCACGACCGACAAAAAAAAAAAAAAAGTGTTTCACAAACTTTCCTGTCCAGGCTGGCTCTGAACCTCAGATCACAGCCTCCTGAGGAGCTAGGATGACAGGCCTGAGCCACTAGTGCCCGGCTTAGTGACTCAAGATTCTATCCATGCCTGGTAAGTGGCTCTCATGCTTTTAATTCAGTTATCTAAGAGGCAGAGATCAGAAAGACAGCAGTTCAAGACCAGCCCAGGCAAAAAAGTTGGGGAAATGCCCATCTCAATGAATAAGACAGACATTGAGGTTCCCACCTTTGATCCCAGCTAATGAGAAGCACACATAGTGAAGTAAGGAGGTAAAGTCTAGCCAGCACCATATTGGCCACATCTTGTCTTTATGCTGGGGGAAGGGAGGCCCCCCCCCCAATCACCTGCCTCCCAGATAATGGGCATGCCTGGACCCCTGCAGGCAGGGGCAGGCACTTGGCTGATAGGTTACTGAATCTGTCAGTCCAATGCCTGGAACTGGGAATTTCCTGAGGATCTGCCCCCTGTGTGGACCTATTTAGGCCCGGACCAGCCTCGCTGCGGGGAATCTATGCCTCCTGAGCCTCTCTGATCATGTCCTGAGTGCTGTCTCCTGGCTTGTCTCCAGTTATCATCGTGTCCCAAATCAGCTCTCCGGAGCTGAATTGCCTTGTTGGTACTGTTCTTGTTATTTCTTTCCTTTTTAGCATGTTTCCTAGCTGGGTTATGTGTATTTGCGTGCTGCAGGCCTTTGTAACAACTGGCGGCCTGCGGCCTGTTAACTGTATAATAAAAACTCCAGTATTTTATATTTTATTTTATTATTATTATTATTATTTTTGTCGGTCATGGGGCTTGAACTCTGGGCCTGGGCGCTGTCCCCTCAGCTCTTCAGCTCAAGGCGAGCACTCTACCACTTGAGCTACAGCACCACTTCCGGTTTTCTAGTGGTTTTTATTAGAGATAGGAGTCTCAAGGTCTTTCCTGCCCGGGCTGGCTTTGAATCGCGATTCTCAGATCTCAGCCTCCTGAGTAGCTAGGATTACAGGCGTGAGCCACCGGCGCCTGGCTAGTATTTTATATTTTAAAATGTGGCCTCTGGGATGATTTACCTTACAACAATAGAGTATCAAGGTCCTAGGCTGGTCATGGGCAAAAACCCAAAATGATAACAACATTGAGAATTTATGTGAGAAATAACTAAAGCAAAAAGGGCTGGGGGCATGGTTCAAGTAGTATAGCACCTGCTTAGCAGGTGAAGCCTTCAGTTCAATCCCCAGTACTACTAAGAAAAACAAATTCCAGCCAGGCCCTGGTGGTTCATACCGGTATTCCTAGCTACTCAGAGGCTGAGATCTGAGGATAGCAGTTCAAAGCCAGCCCGAGCAGAAAAGACTGGGAGACTCATCTCCAATTAACCATCAGAAAACCAGAAGTGGAGTCATAGATCAAGTGGTAGAGCGCTCGCCTTGAGCAAAAGAACTCAGGGACAGCACTCAGGCTCTGAGTTTAAGTCTCACAACTGAAAATAAAATCCAGGAGTTCTTTCCTCTGAAGTTCCAGAGTTCTTTTTCTTTAATCTCATACCCTTAAACTTCCCTCTTAAATCTTCCTTCAAAAAATAAAAATAGGACTGGGAAGGTGGCTCAGTGGTAGAGTGCTTATCTTGCATGCATGAAGCCCTGGGTTCGATTCCTCAGCACCACATAAACAGAAGACCAGAAGTGGCGCTGTGGCTCAAGTGGTAAAAGTGCTAGCCTTGAGTTGAAAAGCTGAAGGACAGCGCTCAGGCCCAGAGTTCAAGCCCCATGACTGATAAAAATAAAAATAATCTCCTTTCAGTCTTCCTCCTCTATGAGTCAAAACTCAGGGGCTCTGGAAAATGGGAACAACCCTGGATTTTCCTCTTTCTTTCACCTTATTGTAAGTTCTTTTTCTTTTTTTGTGCCAGTATTGGGACTTGAACTCAGTGCCTGGTGCTGTCCCTTAGCTTTTTCACTCAAGGCTGGTACTCTACCACTTGAACCTCAGCTCTACTTCCAGCTTTTTGCTGGTTGAGAGATAAGAGTCTCCTGGATTTTTCTGTGGCTTCCAACTGTGATCTTCAGGTCTCAGCTCCCCGAGTAGCTAGGATTAAAGGCATGACCACCAGTGCCCAGCTCATCTTAAATGTAGTAGGATTTACCAGTGTCTGTTTGTCTCCTCTTTAGGCTTGCAAGGCATTACCACCTGAGCTTCAGATTTTAGATCTGAAAAAATCTGTCCATTTTTCACCCTAGCCTCAGGCCAACTTTTATTTGACTTACTCTGATCCTCAGACTGGTCTCCCAGCTCACCAGGACCATACATTCTCAATCCAGAAGCTGTTTGGGTTTTTCTTTTGTTTGTTTATTTTGTTTGTGGAACGAGGTCTAGACTGGAGACTCACTATGTAGCCAGGCTAGTCTGGAACTGGGCGCTGTCCCTCAGCTCTTCAGTTCAAGGCTAGCGCTCTACCACTAGAGCCACAGCGCCACTTCGGGTTTTCTGAGTGGTTTATTGGAGATAAGAGTCTCACCAACTTTTCTTGCCTGGGGTAGCTTTGAACCATGATCCTCAGATCTCAGAGGCCTCTTGAGTAGTTAGGATTACAGGCGTAAGCCACCGGTGCCCAGCTGAAGAAGGCTTCTTAAAACAGGATACCCAGAGGCCAGAGGCTCACATCTGTAATCCTGGCTACATCAGAAGGTTGAGGTCTGAGGATGGCAGTTCGAAGCCCGCAGAGGGAGGAAAAGTCTGACTCTTCTCTCCAATTCACCACCAAAACATGGTCAGAAGTAGATCTGTGGCTCAAGTAGTGGAATAGGATCCTTGAGTGAAAAAGCTAAGGGACAGCCTCCAGGCCCTGAGTTCAAGCCCCAGGACTGGCAAAACAAAAAGAAAGAAAGGAAAAGGGAAAGAATTCTCTGCTGGAGAGCTAGCCTGAGGCCACGCATGCGCACCACGACACCAGGGCGTTCGAATTAAGAGTACGCCTGCGTCGAGCGGCACCGGAAGAGGGCGTGGCTTCTCGCCGGGAGTGGGCGTGGCCTGGACCGCCGAGTATTTATTTCCGTTTCCTCCCGGAGTCGGAAACCACTGTTTCCCGGGTGAGCGCGGCCTCGGCAGGAAGCGAGAGCGAGTCCGGGTGAGAGCTTCGCGCCCGCGGTCGGGCGTTGGGGTGGTGCGGGGGGCCCGGGCGCTCTTCTCCCTCCGGAGATCGCTCACCGGGGGCTCGGGAACTTTCCGGGCGGCCTGGCTTGGGGGAGGGGGCCGGCCGATCGGGGAGATTGACATCTGCCCCGCCCCCTGACCCTCCGAGCCTGGACCCTCTGGGCCCGGCCCCCGCGGGCCGCGATCGCGGGGCGCCGGCCCTGCCCCGCGGGGCCCCGCAGTCCCGTGCACCCGCCGACAGGTCTGGGAGGCCGGGGGTAGCGGGGGGACGCGAAGCCCCTTCCAGCCGCTTTGGGGTTTGATGTGCGGGGGGAGGGGGAGGGAGGGGGGCGTTGTGCGAGCTGCCTCCCCCCCACCCCCCCCTTGTACCTGGGGTTGAGGGGTTGCTCTGGTCCCCGGAATGAGATGAGGTTCTGCGGGGGTCCCTCTGTAGACTCTTCCCTGACTTCCAGGAAACTTTATCCAGCCATTCAACAAGTCGTTGGGAGGTGCTCGGCGCTTCCACCAGGGGCCCCGCGTGCTGAGGGATTCGGGGGGTTCCGCCCGCAGATCTGAAGCGTTGGGGGAGGGGGGCGGAGGTTGTGCGGTGATTCTCAGTCTCCTGGGCTGAGCTTTGTGCGGGGTGAGAAGGGGACCGAGACACTCGCTGGTCCTGGCTGGTGGCAGCTCAGGTGACAGATGCGGCTGCTGTGACCGGATGCGCTCTCTCTCTCTCTCTCTCTCTCTCTCCCCCTCTCCCTCGCGGTATAACAAAGCTTCAGTGATAGGGGGAGGGGAGGGGGCAGAGGGGGGCCTGCTGGCTCACACCTGTGACCCTAACTCCTCAGGAGGGCCAAGGATCAAAGTTTGAAGCCAGCTTGGGTATTCAAAACAAAACACCTTCAAGCTACACTCAGGACAAACATGTTTTAAGCTGGCCTGAGTGATGGTTACAGTTGCTCTTTCGTCTGCCTTGGCATCTGCACATTGTGCCTGTCTTGTCAGTAGTTGCCACTGCACCAAAGCTTTTCCCATGGAACAGCTTGATAGTGGGCACTACCGTTTGAATGTTTTTCTTTCTTTCTTTTTTTTGTCGGTCCTGGGGCTTGAACCCATGGCCTGAGCACTGTCCCTGAGCTTCTTTGTGCTCAAGGCTAGCCCTTTACCACTTGAGCTACAGCACCTGGGTTTTCTTTTTTTTGGGGGGGGTCTGGTCATGGGACCTGAACTCTGGGCCTGGGCGCTGTCCCTCAGCTCAAGGCGAGCGCTCTACCATTTGAGCCACAGCGCCACTTCCGGCTTTTTTCTTTTTTTCTTTTTTCTTTTTTTGGGTCCGGTCGTGGGGCCTGAACTCTGGGCCTGGGTGCTGTCCCTCAGCTCTTCAGCTCAAGGCTAATGCTCTACCACTTGAGCCACAGCGCCACTTCCAGCTTTTTGCTTATGTGGTGCTGAGGAATTGAACTCAGGGCCTCGAGCATGCAAGGCAAGTGCTCTACCACTGAGCCACTTTCCCAGCCCCTCCAGCTTTTTTCTTTTAGCTTATGTGGTGCTGAGGAATTGAACCCAGGGCCTCAGGCATGCAAGGCAAGCGCTCTACCACTGAGCCACCTTCCCAGCCCTAGCACCTGGGTTTTCTGAGTAGTGTTTTGGAGATGAGTCTCACTACTTTTCCTGGGTGGGCTGGCTTCCAAATGTGATCCTCAGATCTCAGCCTCCTGAGTATCATGAACCACTGCATGCCCCGCCAACATTTGATTTCTACCTGCTGTCTGAGCACTTGTTTATAGAGTCCGTCCACCTCCACTAGAAGTTAAGGAGAGGAGCCTGATATGTTGATTGAATGGATTAGTAAGGTTCTTAGCCATTCATTCTTTCTTCCTTTCTTTCGCTTTTTTTTTAAAAAAAAGTTTTGAACAGGGGCTGGGAAAGTGGCTCAGTGGTAGAGCGCTTGCCTTGCATGCCTGAGGCCCTGGGTTCCATTCCTCAGCACCACATAAGCAAAAAGAAAAAAGCCGGAAGTGGTGCTGTGGCTCAAGTGGTAGAGCGCTAGCCTTGAGCTGAGGAGCTGAGGGACAGCGCCCAGGCCCAGAGTTCAGGCCCCACGACCGGACCCCCCCTCCAAAAAAAAAAAAAGTTTGACCACTCCTCCTAGGGCTTGAACTCAGGGCCTGGGCGCTGCCCCTGAGCTTCTTTTACTCAAGGCTAGCTCTCTACCACTGGAGCCACAGCTCCACTTCCAGCTTTTTCTGTTTATGTGATATTGAGGAGTCGAACCCAGAGCTTCATGCATGCTAGGCAAGCACTCTACCGCTAAACCTTTTACTTCCTTGTATGTGTGTGTGCACACCCGCCGATCCTTAGGCTTGAACTTAGGGCCTGGACACTGTCTCTGAGCTTCATTACTCCAAGCTGGTGCTCTACCACTTGAGCCACAGCTGCACTTCTGCTTTTCTGCTAGTTCAGTGGAGGTAGAGTCTCTTGGACTTTGTGCCCTGGCAGGCTTCCATCACCGATTCTCACATCTCAACCTCCTGTGCAGCTGAGGATTCAAGGCGGGAGCCACTGCTCTTCCTTCTCAGTCATTGAGGCAATACTTGTTGAGGGCAGTTTTGTGTTAGGAGCAGTTCGAGATCCTGGGGACACCGAGGCCAAACCCCTTGCCCTTGTGGAATGTGTCCTTGGGGATGCTGGGACACCAACATGTCCAGGACTCAGGTCTTGGCTCTGGCCTTGTTCTGGTGTGTTTGACAGAGGCAGAGGGGCGGGGGCGTGATTGACAGGGAGGTGGAGGAGAGGGAGGGAGAGTAAAGGGGTTGCTGTCTGCTGAGATGGCCGATCCTCCATTGCGCAGGTCAAGGTCAGAGTGTCGGGAGCTCAGGTTACATTGAGTCATTCACCAGAGGCCTGGTGGAGTATGCATGAGGCCCTGGGTTCGATTCCTCAGCACCACATAAGCAAAAAGATAAAAGCCGGAAGTGGTGCTGTGGCTCAAGTGGTAGAGTGCTAGCCTTGAGCTGAAGAACTGAGGACAGCACCCAGGCCCAGAGTTCAGGACCCACGACTGGACCTCCCCCGCCCCCCCCCAAGAAAAAAAAGAAGAAGAAAACAGAGTCCCGCTGGGTGCCAATGGCTCATGCCTGTAATCCTGGGTACTCAGGAGGCTGAGATCTGAGGATCTGGGTTCAAAGCCAGCCCAGGCAGGAAAGTCTTGGTGAGACTCTTATCTCCAATGAACCACTCAAAAACCAGAAGTGGAGCTGTGCTCAAGTGGTAGAGTGCTCGTGTTGAGCACAAAGAGGCACAGGGACAGC
>NW_012267396.1:1416257-1419562 GCF_000151885.1 Dipodomys ordii | reverse complement strand
GCATGCAAGGCAAGCGCTCTACCACTGAGCCACCTTCCCAGCCCCTTGTTTTTGTTTTCTCTTGCCAGTCCTGGAGCTTGAAGGCTGGGCCTGGGCTCTGTCCCTGAGCTTCTTTTGCTCAAGGCTAGCAGTCTGTCAATTGAGCTACTGCTCCACTTCCAGTGATACTGAGGAATCGAACCCAGGGCTTCATGCATGTTAGGCAAGCCCTCTACCACTGAGCCACCTTCCCAGCCCTCTTTAAGCTTTTTTGCTCAAGGCTGGCACTCTACCACTTGAACCACAGCTCTACTTCCAGTTTTTTGGTGCTTGATTGGAGATAAGAGTCTCAGGCTGTCCTCCCCACGCTGGCTTCCTGCTCTGATTCCCAGATCTTTGCCTTCTAAGTAGCTGGGGTTGCAGGTGTGAGCACCAGCACCCAGCTTACAAATGCTTTGTCTCTCGGTTGTGGGGCTTGAACTCTGGGTCTGGGCGCTGTCCCTCAGCTCTTCAGCTCAAGGCTAGCGCTCTACCACTGGAGCCACAGGGCCACTTCCAGTTTTCTGGTGGTTCATTGGAGATGAGTCGCCCAGACTTTCCTGCCCAGGCTGGCTGAACCATGAATGATCCTTAGATCTTAGCCTCCTGAGTAGCTAGGATGACAGGCGGAGCCATCACGCCCAGCTACATGCTTTGTCTTAAAGAAGAGGAACCCTGAGCACAGAGAGTCTGCGCCCCCTGTCTGGGGTCACACAGTCATTCTGCACTGGTGGGGAACCAGAGTTCAAGTCTGCTCTCTCCCCTTCTTCCCAGAGTGTGTGGGGGGACCCAGAACCTTGTTTCTCAGAGACAGATCCGGGCAGCGTTTTCTTCTCCCTGGATCACTGTTGGGGCCCCTTCCCTAGTCTGTGTCTGACCTTTACCCTTCTGACCTCTCCAGGTTGTACCCACCTGCAGCCATGGGACGCAGAAAGTCAAAACGGAAGCCACCTCCCAAAAAGAAGATGACAGGCACCCTGGAGACGCAGTTCACCTGCCCCTTCTGTAACCACGAGAAGTCTTGCGATGTGAAAATGTGAGTGGGGCCCCCACGGCCTCCCCCCAGGCCTCCCCGCTCCCGGGGTCCCCAGGCCTGGGGCGCCTCGCTCACAGCCCCTCCCCTCCCGTTCCAGGGACCGTGCCCGCAACACCGGAGTCATCTCTTGTACCGTGTGCCTCGAGGAGTTTCAGACCCCCATCACCTGTATCCTTGAAAGTCTGGACAAATGGAGGGGGCCGGGGGGCGGGGGGCCAGGGCTGCCGCGGCAGGGTGGCTGCCCCAGGGGTCCGGAGGTCCTTCCAGCCGCTGTTCCCCGCCTGTGTGCCGGTAGGGACCGGGGCCCCCGGGGTACCAGTCGCCCTTGACCTCCGCATCTCAGATCTGTCAGAACCCGTGGACGTGTACAGCGATTGGATAGACGCCTGCGAGGCGGCCAATCAGTAGCGACGTGGAGGACCCACCCCCTCGGAGGCCCCGCCCACTGCGGCCCCGCCCGCCGGGTTCCGCCAGACATTCCAGGGGCCTGGGTGTGGGTCGGGTGTGGGTCGGGGTGCGGGGCGCGGAGCCCCTCCCCGGGCCAGTGCGGCCTGCGTGGCCGGAGCGGCGGGGCAGCGGCGGGGCTCCCGCACCAGACCCCCATTTGGTCCAGTAGCGTTTGAGCCGCTCCCTTCGGCCTATCCCTGCTCTGGGGGCTCCGGCTCCCCTGGAGCAAAAGACAGATGCGGGGACCCGCCCCCCAGCCCACCTCACCGCTCCCCCCGGCCTGAGTGGGCTGGACTTCCTGCCCCCCCCCTCCCCGGGACCCCAGGGCCCTCAGCCGCCCGGGCCGGAGTCAGCGCCTCCCACCCGGGAGCCCCGTCATGTTCATGTGGGGAGGCGGAGCGGGGTTGGGGGCGAAGTAGTCGTTCAGTAAAGCAGCCAGTGCTGAAAAGGCTCTGCTCTGCGTGAATTCTTGCTGCCTGTGTGGGCCCCTGGGGAAGGGAGGGGCCTGCAGGAGAGAGGGCAGGCCACCCTCGACTCCATGGTAGCACAGATGGCACAGTGGAGCAGACACGCATCTGGCTAAGTATTTACAACCGTCCTTCCCAAAGACCTGGGCGGCAGGCACCTGTAGCACAACGAGCTACTCAGGAAGCTGATCCGAGGGTTTCCATTTGAAACCAGCCCAGACAGGAAAGTCCATGAGACTCTGATCTCTAACTGGCCAGCAAAAAGCCAGAAGTGGAAGGGGTGGCTCACGCGGTAGAACGCCAGCCTTGAGAAAATGCTAAGGGATAAAAATGCTTGGCGTATGAAATTGTAACCTTTTTTCTTTTACCAGTCATGGGGCTTGAACTCACGGCCTAGGTGCTTGTCCATGACCTGTTTTGCTCAAAGCTAACACTTTGAGCCACAGCGCCACTTTCTCTTTTCTGGTGGTTCATTGGAAATGAGAGTCTCGTAGACTTTCCTGCTCAAGCTAACTTTGAACCGTGATCCTCAGATCTCAGCTTCCTGAGGAGCTAGGATGACAGGCGGGAGCCACCAGCGCCCTGCTAATTAATAATTTTTTAAAAATTAAGTGCTTAGAGAGTGATCCCTGAGTTCAAGTCTCAGAGGTCATGGTTTGGAGCCTTCCATGCCAGAGAATGCTCCGTGAGCAGGTCACTCCCCAGCACTTCTACTGTGGGAAGCCTGCATCCGTTCACCAACTGAAACAGGCCAGAGGGAAGGCCACTTTTTTTTTTTTTTAATTTGTTATTTTTTGTCAATCATGGGCCTGAACTCTGGGCCTGGGCGCTGTCCCTCAGCTCTTCAGCTCAAGGCGAGCGCTCTACCACTTGAGCCACAGCGCCCCTTCCAGCTTTTTTTGCTTATGTGGTGCTGAGGAATCGAACCTAGGGCCTCATGCCTACAAGGCAAGCGCTCTACCACTGAGCCACCTTCCCAGCCCTGGAGGGCCACTTCTTTCAAAGTCCAGGGTCCAGACTGTCCTGGGGGCTGAGGCAGGGTGAAGGGGTGGGGGAGCTCAGAAGTCTGGAAGTGGGGGCAGGATACACACGGCTGGAAAAGCCAGAAGCGGTGCTGTGGTTCATAGTGGCAGAACTGCAGCCTTGAGCAAAAGGACTCAGAGACAGTGCTCAGGCCTGGAGTTCAAGCCACACAACTGACAAAAAAAATAATAATAAAAAAAATGGGGCTCATTCCTGACACCCAAACTCTTGCTCCCCTGTCGCCCGCTCACTGCCTCTGAAAGACCAAGTGCTAATATGGTGGTGTGTGGAGGAGGCCTGGCCCTGGGCCAGGC
>NW_012267396.1:1385508-1416207 GCF_000151885.1 Dipodomys ordii | reverse complement strand
GCTTCCCCTTGCCAGCCCTGGGAGCGCAGATCTTGAAATTGTCAGGCGAAAAGTGCCTGGAATTTGTTTTATGAGGCCCCAGGCGCTTGTGTGGGTCTGGGCACGCGGGACTTCTGGTGTCTGTCTCTGCAGGTCCCAGCGTTCCAGCCTTGACCCTTGTTCTGGGGAGGGAGGGAGAAGGGGGCGGGGAGGAGAGGGACACTACTTGCTTCTGAGCTAGGCGCCACCAGTGGCTCACGTCTGGAATCCTAGCTCCTCAAAAGGCTGAGATCTGAGGAGTGTGATGTTCAAAGCCAGCCTGGGCAGGAAATTCTTAATCTTGTGACACTCTCATCTCCCATGAAGTAGCAAAAAGCCAGATATGGAGATGTGGCACAAGTGGTAGAGCACCAGCCCTCAGCAAAAAATAGGAAGGGACAGCACCCAGGTTGAACGCCGGCTCAACCCCCAAAAAGCAACACAAACTGATCTGTGTCCTCTTCGCTTTGTCTGCATTCACTCCTTGAACCCTAAATGCAGGATTGGGGACTGGCCCTACGGGAAGGCAAGGTGGATGCAGAAGCAGGCATGCCCCAAGCCCAGCCACACGGAAGTGGCAGTGTTCTGTGCCCGTCTATAGGAGCCGTTCCTCCTAGCCCCCCAAGTCCAGTCCTCCCTACTTCCACACAATCTGGGGATTGAAAGGTAACATGCTGTCCACAAGGATCACAAGGATCTTCCCTGATCTTTTCCAACCCACAAAATTCATAAATTCACACAGTGCCCATCTTTTGGATGGGAAACCAGGTCTCTAGAGGGGACAGTAAGTGGCGGAGCTATGATGATCCAGTCTCTGCAGTCTACCCTATGCGCACATGCGCATATGGGTATTGTGTGGTAAATGTGGCCACGTTTACCTCCTGGAATGCAGTGTGTCTTTCCTGTGCTGATACTTATGCCTACGAGTTGAGTTGTTGCTTAGCCTATTTCACTCAAGGCTGGTGCTCTACCACTTGAGCCACAGCTCCACTTCTGGGTATTTTTTTTTGGTGATTAATTAGAGATGAGTCTCACAGAGGGCTGGGAAAGTGGCCTAGTGGTAGAGTGCTTGTCTAACATGCACAAGGCCCTGGGTTCCATTCCTCAGTACCACACACACAGAAAAAGCCGGATGTGACTCAAATGTGGTTCAAATGTGCAGTGACTCAAATGATAGAGCACTAGCCTTGAGCAAAAGAAGCTCAGGGACAGTGCCCAGGCCCTGCGTTCAAACCCCAGGACTGGCAAAAAAAAGAAAAAAGAAAAAAAGTCTCATAGACTTTCCTGCCTAGACTGGCTTTGAACCCTGATCCTCACATCTCAGCCTCCTGAGTAGCTGGGATTACAGACGTGAGCCACCAGCCTCTGGCCAGGGCCCTATATTTGTGGGTTTGCATGAAGAGTTGAAGGGATGTATATGTGGATAGATGTTGCATGGGAGTGACATGGGGTGCCTGTCCTGGCTAGCACACACGTGTGTGTGTGTGTGTGTGTGTGTGTGTGTGTGATGGAATTTGTCTCTGCATGCATGTAAGAGCCACACAGGCCAGTGAACAGAGCTGGACAAAGCCCCAGGTGGTTTTACAGCCATTTATTTGTGCTCCAGTGAAGTAGTAAACAAAACAAAACAAAAAAACCCAAAAAACAAAAAAAAGTGCTTGCGTTCCAAACGCCGCTTGTCACTTCCACAGATGCCGGTCACAGCAAAGCCAACCGCGCGCGTCCCCTGCATCGCTGGGCATGCAGTTTGCACCTGCTGTGGGGGATGGGCTGGGGGCCGAGTCTGGGCTCTGGAGGGGAGGTGGGGCTTCATTTGGGGGGTAGAGCTTCTGATTGGGGAGGGGGGTCCCCACTTGTGAAGGGATTGGGGAACAGCTGGAATTGCTTTGCTGTGGGTGTTTGGGGGGGACACTTGCAGTGCTACAGGGGGACGGGAGGTCCCCATTCTGCCCCTTTACAGATCGCTGCCCCCCCTCCCCGAAAAATCTCTTCCCAAACTGTAACCCTGTAGGCAGCGGGTTGGGTGAAGCCATGCAGGAGGAGGAAGAGGGGGGTCCACTGGGCCCCCCTCCCCTGCGGGGTCCAGCCAAGAATAGCAGCAACCTCCCTCTGGAGGGGCCCCTCTGTCCCCCCTCTTAGGCAGAGTTGTAGTAGTTGTGCGGGTGATGGTTCTGGGTGGGCTCGCCCAGCTCCGGGTAGTCGGGTGTCAGGCAGTACTTGGGGTCGTACACCTGGCGGGGCAGCCCGTACACGGTCATGCCCCGCTGCGATGCCCCCTTGTTGCTGCCCATCTGCAGGCTGACGTTGAGCGTGTCGCAATGTTCCATGCCCAGCCCCGGCTCGAAGATCTGCCGCTTAGTCCCGGGTGCTGTCATACCGGCCTGAAGGACAGAGCAGTCAGTCCCTGGGAGGTGGGGGCGGGGTGGGGGGGGAGGTGGGGGGAAGGAAGGGGTACAGAGACGAGGCGGGGAGCGGGCAGAGTGCCAGGATGCCGCGTCCCTCACCTGGCTGGCTCCTTTATTGGTGCCCATCTGCAGGCTGATGGTGGCCTGGTCCAGGGGCTGGTCTGTGCCCAGCTTGGGGTCGTAGAGATGGCGCCGGGTGCCGTAGGCCGTCATGCCCTGCTGGCTGGCAAACTTGTTGGTGCCCATCTGAGAAGCCAAAAGGAGAATCAGACCGAGGGACGCACTGGAAACGGAGGCACAGCGGCACAGCGTGGCCACAGCGCTTGACCGAGATCTCATGCAGCCCAGTGGGCAAAGGGTGAGCTAGCTTCTCCAGGCCTCAGTTTCCCTATGCAGACAAAGGGGTGAGGTAGGGAAAACAAAAGGCATCTGGTGGCTGGGACGTAGCTCGGTGGCAACGTGCTTGCCTAGCTAGCAGGTGCGCAAGGCTCTGGGTTTGATCCCCAATACCCCATACCCACACCCACACACCGCCCTCCCCCCTCCTCCACAAGGTATCTGGCCTGTAATTAGATGGCAATAACTATTATTTTGTCAGTCATGGGGCTTGAACTCTGGGCCTGGGCGCTGTCCCTCAGCTCTTCAGCTCAAGGCTGGTGCTCTACCACTTGAGCCACAGCGCCACTTCCAGTTTTCTGGTGGTTTATTGGAAATAAGAGGCTCACGGATTTTCCTGCCCCGGCTGACTTGGAACCGCAATCCTCAGATCTCAGCCTCCTGAATAGCTAGGATGACAGGCGTGAGCCACCACTGTCCAGCTTGCTTTGCTTTTTTTCCCCTTGAGCCTGGTGCTCTACCACTTGAGCCACAGCTCCACTTCCAGCTTTTTGCTGTTTCATTGGACATAAAGTGTCTCCCAGGTTTGTCTTTCCAGGCTGGCTTTGTACCACAATCCTCAGGTCTCAGCCTCCTGAGTAGCTAGGACGACAGGCATGAGCAACTGGCATCCATCTGGTCCCCAGAGCTGGGACCAGAGTTCTGGCCTTGACCTCTGGGTTGGGCTGAGCCAGTGGGGAAAGGTCATACCTGCAGGCCGATGATATTCCGCCCTTCTCTGAGCTTCTCGGGTTCAAACTTCCGCTCTTGCTTCTCAGCGTACTTCACCCCCACGTTCACCTTGTTTCCTTTTGTCTTGGCCTGGGAGGGACCAGGGGGATAGGGGATGGGTGAGGAGACCCCCCCCAGGCACGGGGCACCCCAGCCCCCTCTGCCTGGCACTCACCATGCTGGCCAGGGCGAGGAGGGTGGACTGCACCTGCGTGTGGTTGGTGTTCTCAAACAGGTCATTGGCCTCGAAGATGTCGTGGGGTTTCACCCCATACTTAGTGATGGCTTTGATGAAGTTGCCAATGTTCTCCAACTGCCGGGGGGGGGGGTAGTGGACAGAGGCAGATCAGAGGTGGGAGGGGCGGGCGGCGGGGCTTGGGGTTAAGGGGTTGAAGGAAGCTGTCTTTGAGTCTACCTGATGCCAATTCTGGGTGGACTCGTTCACCTTCTTCACAGAGCCTGGCTGCAGCTTATTGATGAATCTTTAAGAAAAAGAAAACAGGGGCTGGGAAGGTGGCTCAGTGGTAGAGCGCTTGCCTCGCATGCATGATGAGGCCCTGGGTTCAATTCCTCAGCACCACATAAGCAGAAAAAGCCAGAAGTGGCGCTGTGGCTCAAGTGGTAGAGCGCTCAGCTTGAGCAGAAGAGCTGAGAGACAGCGCCCAGGCCCAGAGTTCAAGCCCCACGACCAACAGCAACAACAACAAAAAGACAGAGAAAGCAATCGGGTAGAACAAGGAAGTCTGAGACTGAACCTGAGTTACTCTGGAGGCTGAGATCTGGAGGATTGTGGTTCAAAGCCAGCCCAGGCAGGAAAGTCTATGAGACTCTTTCCAATGAACCACCCAAAAGCCAAAAGTAGAGCTGTGGCTCAAGTTGTAGAGTGCCAGCATTTGGGCAGAAAGGTAAGGCACAGCGCCCAGGCCCTGAGTTCAAATCCTAGCTCTGGCACACAAACACACATACACAAGCCTGGCACTGGAGGTTCACGCCTGTAATCCTAGCTACTCAGGAGGCTGAAATCTGAGGATCACAGTTCAAAGCCAGCCTGGGCAGGAAAGGTTGTGAGACTCTTCCTTCCAATGAACCACCAAAAAACTAACCAGATACAGTGCTGTGGCTCAAAGTGGCAGAATGTTAGCCCAGTTCAGAGAAAACGTTCAGGCCCTGAACTCAAGCCCCACAAACTGATGACAAAGTTAATGAATGAAAATAAAATTCTGGCTGCCTTTTGGGTGATTCTGGGGGCAGGTGACCGATGAGAAGCCAAAGGCCGGGGGCGCTTGATCCCCGACACCAGTCAGGAAGTCCCTTTGGGAATATCACTATGTTCTGGGAGTCACCTCCCAGATTGTCGCCTCTCAGTGTCTTTTTCATTTATTTTTCTGAGATACTAGAGATTAAACTCAGGGCCTAGAGCTTGCTCCACTGCTGGAGCTGAGCCCTCAGCTCTGTGATTTTTTTTTTTTTGTCGGTGGTGGGACTTGAACTCTGGGCCTGGGCGCTGTCCCTCAGCTCTTCAGCTCAAAGTGAGGGCCCTATGGCTTAAGCCACAGCGCCACTTCCGGTTTTCTAGTGGTTTATTGGAGATAAGAGTCTCATGGAGTTTCCTGCCCAGGCTGGATTTGAACTGTGATCCTCAGATCTCAGCCTCCTGAGTAGCTAGGATTACAGGTGTGAGCCACCAGCACCCAGCTTTTATTTTGTTTTGTTATAATAGATTTGATAACTTTTTCCCAGACTAGCCTCAAACTTGAGATCTTCCTTTCTCTGCCTCCTGAGTAGCTGGGATTATAGTGTGCACCACCACACATGCTTTCCATGGCCTTTTTTTTCTGTTTTGTTTTTGTGAAGACAAATCAGGGAGTCCACATGGACCTCTGTTTTTCTGGGTACTGTCCCTGAGTCTCTTTGTTCAAGGCTAGCACTCTACAATTTGAGCCACAGCACCACTTCCAGCTTTTTCTGAGTAGTTCATTGGAGGTAAGAGTCTTAGGGACTTTCTTGCCTGGGCTGGCTTCAAACCGCGATCCTCAGATCTCAGCCTCCTGAGGAGCTAGGATTACAGATGTGAACCACCAGTGCCCAGCCCCTGTCTTATAATAATATAATAATAGGGGTTGGGAAGGTGGCTCAGTGGTAGAGTGCTTGCCTCATATGCATGAGGCCCTGGGTTCAATTCTTCAGCACCACATAAGCAGAAAAAGTTGGAAGTGGTACTGTGGCTCAAGTGGTAGAGTGTTAGCCTTGAGCAAAAGCAGCTCAGGGACAGTGCCCAGGCCCTGAGTTCAAGCCTCAGAAATGGCAAAAATAAATACATACAAATAAAAAATAAGCCAGGCACTGATAGCTTATGCCTGTAATCCTAATTATTCAGGAGGCTGAGATCTGAGGCTCACAGTTCGAAGCCAGCCCAGGCGGGAAAGTCCATGAGACTCTTATCTCCAAATAATCACCAAGGGATTGAGCACTGGACATATCTAGTAAGTGCAAGGAGGGAAGTTGTACTGTAAAATACCTAGGAGCCAGGCATCCAGCACCCAGGTCCTGAGTTCAAGTCCCGGTAGGGACACATACATACAAAAGAAAAACCAAAAATGGGGGCTGGGGAGGTGGCTCAGTGGTAGAGTGCTTGCCTTGCATGCATGAGGCCCTGGGTTCGATTCCTCAGCACCACATAAGCAAAAAGATAAAAGCCAGAAGTGGTGCTGTGGCTCAAGTGGTAGAGCGCTCACCTTGAGCTGAAGAGCTGAGGGACAGCACCCAGACCCAGAGTTCAGGTCCCACGACCGAACCCCAAAAAAAAGAAAAGAAAAGAAAAACCAAAAATGGCACAAGCAAAGGAGGAGACTCGAAAAAAAAAAATTCCTAAAGCAAAAAGATGAGGAAACATGGCTCAAGTGGTAGAACACCCAGCATGAGGCCCTGAATTCCAACCCCAGTACTACACATGAAGCAGAACTGCATCCAGAACAAAATGCAAACTGTTTGGCATGACTAAAGCCCACCTGCACTGAATTCTCCCTCTCCCCCCATTTCCGCTCAGTCGTTTACTTGGCCACGGGCTACCTCAGGACCTGTGACTTGGCCAAATACTCTCCTCAGCAACTCTCACACCTCCTTCCCTCCCTTCATCCCAAGTTCAACTCAAATATCACCTTCTAACCCAGGCTGTAGACACGGCGCCTGCCCTGCCCCCCAGCTGCCTCTCACCCTCCCCTCCTCGCTGCTTTGGCTTTGCTTGCTGCCCCTCATTGGGACTGTAGCTTCTTCTCTGTTCCCAGTGGCGGCATTTTGGTTCACGGTCCCCAGGCCTTAACCCGAGGTCTGCACACAGTAGTGTCTCCATGAATGTGTGTTGCACAAATAACCGAATGGCTGGTTGGTTGGTTAGCTACGTGTTTTGCTTTTCTCTTTGTGCTGGTATTGGGGCTTGAACTCAGGGCCTCATGCTCTCATTTGGCTTCTTCCACGCAGCTGGTGCTCTGCCACTTGAGTCACAGATCTACTTCTGGCTTTTTGGTGGCTCATTGGAGATGAGGCTCCCTAAAGCTGGGTGCTGGTGGTTCACGCCTGTCATCCTAGCTACTCAGGAGTCTGAGATATGAGGATCGCAGTTCAAAGCCAGCCTGGGCAGGAAAAGTCATGAGACTTTTTTTTTTTTTGGTCTGTCATGGGGCTTGAACTCTGGGCCTGGGCACTGTCCCTGTGCTCTTCAGCTGAAGGCGAGCGCTCTACTGCTTGAGCCACAGCACCACTTCCAGTTTTCTAATGGTTTATTGGAGACAAGAGTCTCACGAACTTTCCTGCCTGAGCTGGCTTTGAACCGCAATCCTCAGATCTCAGCCCCCTGAGTAGCTAGGATGACAGGCATGAGCCATGGGTGCCTGGCTCGATGAGAATTTTTTTTCCCCCAGTCTGTCGTGGGGCTTGAACTCAGGGCCTAGGCATTGTTTCTGAGCTTCTTTCGGTCAAGGCGAGCATTCTATCACGTGAGCCACAGTGTCACTTCCTGTTCCCAGATAGTTTTTTGGAGATAAGAGTCTCACAGACTTGCTGGGCGCCAGTGGCTCACGCCTGTCATCCTAGCTGCTCAGGAGGCTGAAATCTGAGGATCACAGTTCAAAGTCAGCTGGGGCAGGAAAGTCCTTGAGACAGTTGTCTCCAATGAGCCACCGGAAAACCATGGCTCAAGGGGTAGAGCGCTCGCCTTGAGCTGAAGAGCTGAGGGACAGCGCCCAGGCCCAGAGTTCAAGCCCCATAACCAACCACAAAAAAAGAGTCTCACGGACTTTCCTGCCTGGGCTGGCTTTAACCATGATCCTCAGATCTCAGCCTCCTGAGAAGCTAGGGTTGCAGATGTGAGACACCAGCACCCAGCCATGAGATTCTTTTTTATTTTATTTTATTTTATTTGTGAAGATACTGTACAGAGGGGTTACAATTACATGGGCAGGATAATGCGTACATTTCTTACCAAGCATTGCAGCCTCCTCCTTTTGTTTACCCTTCACATCCCTTCCCAGCCCCCCCCCTCCCCCCCAATCCCAATCTTTCTCCTTCCCCCCTTCCCCCCCCCCCGCACCAACGTTGTATCTCCAGTGAACCACCAAAAAAGCCAGAAGTGGTGCTGTGGCTCAAGTGGTAGAATGCTCGCCTTGAGCAAAAAAGCTAAGGGACAATTTCCAGGACCTGGGTTCAAGCCTCAGGACCAGCGTCGAGAGGAGGGTGGAAGGGAGAGAGAGAGAGAGAATCTGAGGAACTTTTCCACCTGGGCTGGCTTCAAATGTGGATCCTCCGCGTTCATCCTCCTGAGTAGCTGGGATTACAGCAGCTTTGGGCTTACAGATGGGTTTGGGTTGGCATTGTATAAACTAAGCATGTGCCTTATCACTAAGCTGCACCTCAAAGTCCTGCCACTGTGTTTTCTGAGGCCTGAGCAGCCCACCTCGGGGCCCTCATTCTTTGTTCCTCCCCCCCACCTCCCCCCCCACTCCCTCCACCTGGGGCTTGGGGAGGCTGAGACTGGGCCTTCTCCCTCAGCATGCTTTCCAAGGGAGCACTGGGGGGGGGCGGGGAAGACTCAGAGCTGCAGGGAGTAACTTTTCCGATCCGTTAGCAATATGGTTCTCTCTCCTTTTTTTTTTTTTTCTTTTTTCTTTTTGTCAGTCGTGGGGCCTGAACTCTGGGCCTGGGCGCTGTCCCTCAGCTCTTCAGCGCAAGGCGAGCGCTCTACCACTTGAGCCACAGCACCACTTCCAGCTTTTTTTCTGCTTATGTGGTGCTGAGGAATCGAACCCAGGGCCTCATGCATGCGAGGCAAGCACTCTACCACTGAGCCACCTTCCCAGCCCTTCCCTGAGCTCTTCTGTTCAAGGCTAGCGCTGTACCACTTTGAGCCACATACAGCTCCACTTTGAGTTTTTGTTTTTGTTGTTTTTTTGAGTGCTTAATTGCCGACAAGCGTCTCATTGGAGCGTGGTGTGTGTGGCTCACGACTGTCATCCTAGCTACTCTTGGAGGCTAAGATCTGAGGATCGCGGTTCGAAGCCAGCCCTGGCAGAAAAATCTGAGAAACTCTTATTCCCAATAAACAACTCAGAAATAGCTAGAGGTGGAGCTGTGGCTCAAGTGGTAGAACACTAGCCTTGAACCAAGAGGCTCAGGGACAGTGCCCAGGCCTCACGTTTAAGCCCCAAGACTGGCAATAAATAAATAAATACATAAATAAATACATAAAGTCTCATGGGGCCTTTTCTGCCCAGGCTGTCTTCAAACCTCAATCCTCAGATCTCAGCCTCCTGAATAGCTAGGATTCTAGGTGTGCGCCACTGGTGTCTGGCCTGCCTCAGTCTTTAAGATGGGGTCTTCATAACTTTCTTGTGTTAGAACTGTGATCTTTAATGTCTGTCTCTCAAGCTGCTCAGCAGCTTATCCATTAAACGGGCATGACAGCCTGGCGCTGATAGCTCACACCAGTCATCCTAGCTGCTGAAGAGGCTGAGATCTGAAGATCACGGTTCAAAGCCAGCCCAGGTAGGAAAGTCAGTGAGACTCATCTCCCATGAACCACCAGAAAACTGGAAGTGGCACTGTGGCTCAAGTAGTAGAACGCTCACCTTGAGCTGAAGAGCTGAGTAAGCACCCAGGCCCAGAGTTCAAGACCCATGACCGACAAAAAAAAAAAAACAAAAAAAGAAAGGGGAGGGGCATAACAGAGCTGCTCAGGAGGCTGAGATCTGAGGATTTCAGTTCAAAGTCAGCCCAGGCAGGAAAGTCCATAAGATTTATCTCCAATGAAGCAGCAAAAAAGCCCAAAGTAGAGCTGTGGCTCGAGTGGAAGAGTTCCAACCTTGTGTGGAAAGAGCTAAGGGGCAGCGCCCAGACCCTGAGTTCAAGCCCCAGTACCAGCACTACATAAATCAACAGGTATAACAATGAGCCAGCTGGGCAGGGGCAGGGTGGTGCACACCTGTAATCCCGGCACTCTGAAGATGGAGGGAGGAAGCTGGTGAGTTCTGGGCTACCTGGTCTTTTACCACTGCAGCCCACGGGCGTTTATATGAAGTGGCCCTTGGAGGAGGCTGAGGTGCAATGTAGAAATGAGAATCTAGGGATTTGTTTAAGGGGGAGCATCAGGGTCTGGGTTCAAGAGAACCCCAACTTACTCGCAGAGGATGATGCCATCTTTGAGGCCATCCATGAAGTTGTTGCCTATGCGCCGGCCGGTCACTCCCTCGATCCATTCCCGCAGCTCCTGCTCGCGGTGGTGGTCGTACTTCTGGGCCAGCTGGGGGGTGTGGGAGGGGGGCACAGGAGACACAGAGTTTTGGGGGGCTCCCCAGGTCCCGATTGCCTCCCTCAGCCATCCCAACTAAGGCAATCTCCCCTCCCCGGCCCCCCCCCCCCGTCTATGGGGGGAGCGGGCAGGGCTCCAGCCAGGGGAGGTGGCACCTGACTAGGGGGCTCATTCCGGGCATTTTCAGGTTTGGCTCCAGAGAATGTGGGTGAGGGGGGGCCGGAGAGTCTGACAATGATGCTGGGGGGCTGGGGGGGGTGGGAGGAGGCGCCTGGCCTCCTGGTTCACCCTCCAAGCCAAACTTGGGGCTTAGCTTCCCCCAGCCCTGCCCCCATCACCCCTCCCCTTTAGGGGGCGGGGAGACAGGGCATCCGAAGCTGGGGTTCCCCAGGGACCCATACTTCTCTGTCTTTGAGAATCCATCCCCTGACTTCGCCCCAGGGGGGCTTTGTTTCAGGATTAGGGAGTGGGGGGCAGGGAGGGGGGGTCCTGCTTTCCACACCTTCCTCACCCCTGCCTGGCTGGGTTTCTGTTTCTCTCCCCAGCCCATCTCTCCTCTCTTTCTGTCCCCCACTGACCCAGTCTCATGGGTCCCCATGTCCAGCTTGTGGGGTTCACTCGGTCCCTTGTCGATCAGTGTGTCCAGCTCCCTTGGTTCTGGGGGGATAAAGGCAGCCAGCACCTCAGTTTCCCCTTCCGGGCTTCCTCTGTGTGTGTGGGATGCTCTTTGTCCAGGGTGGGGAGGGAGGAGAAGGGGGGAAGCCCCGCACCTGACCCAGGCCCGGCGGCCCCCCTCCCCACCAGCCTGGCTTTATAAAGTGAACCGGCCCTTATATAGCGCAGGCCTGGCTCCCCAAGGTCACCTTATAAGGAGCGAGGGCTCCAGGAGCCGCCGGCCGTGCTGGGGGAGGGGGCGGCGCAGCCATCTGCCTCTAGTCTGAGCTCCCCCCGCCCCCATCCCCTCCTCACCCCCCCAAAAAGATCCGCCAAATATCCCCGGCTCCCAGATTCCTCTCTGTGAGACGCTGGGACAAGTCTCTCTCTCACACACACACACAGAGCCAAACCTCAGTGTTCCTTTCCATGAAATGGGGCCTTCGGGGCCCCCTCCCTTTACAGTAGAAACCCGGAGGGGCTCGTGGAATAGGGGGTGACTTTACGGTTCCAGCCCCTCCTCCCACCTGCCTTAGATCACCTCCGATGCTCACTACTTGCCTGTCTCTCCAGCTCGAGCCTCAGTTTACCCATCCAGAGCACCAAGCAAGCATGTCAGTATCTTTTGGAATCCAAAGCTAGGAATCTCGCCCTGTGAGGCTCCTGACACCCACTCCCAGATATCTTCTCTGGGCTAGGTGAGTGTCTTCTTTGCTACTCCCCAACTTTTCTTTCTTCCCAGGGAAGAAGGCACCCCCTCCCCATTTCTTTATTCTTTATCATGCTGAGAAAAATCATGTTTTTCTCCTTCATCCTCTCTCCAAGAACACGAAAGCTGGATGAAGGATTTTGATCAAGGGTTGATCTTTGCAAGGCAAGGCTGTGCTCACCTCTGTATATGGTGGGGGGGGGGAACTGGGTGCTCCCCTCTCCATCCCTCCCCCCACCCCGAAAAAAAAGTAGGTTAGGGCTCTGGGATGTTCACAAGGCAAAGAACAGAGTCATTCCCTTTCATAAGTCACATGAGATCTGCAAGAGGGGGCTCAGGGAACCCCAAGTGTGGTAGATAGTGGGGAACCAGTCACGCAGTCCTGCATCCCTATCTTGTTGGGTTATTTTTGGGGGGGTTCAGTCGTGGGGCCTGAACTCTGGGCCTGGGCACTGTCCCTCAGCTCTTCAGCTCAAGGCTAGCACGCTACCACTTGAGCCATAGCACCACTTCCAGCTTTTTTTTTTCTGCTTATGTGGTGCTGAGGAATCGAACCCAGGGCCTCATGTATGCAAGGCAAGCGCTCTACCACTGAGCCACCTTCCCAGCCCCCCTACCTTGTTCTTGACCTCAGCGGACAGCCCGTAGGCAGGGCCTCGGTTGAAGTGAGCGGAGGACATGGTGTGCTGTGAGCTCCTGGCTGCCTGGCTGAAGGCTGTCTGTGCTCTCTTCCCTCCTCACACGTTTTTGAAGCTCCCAAAGCTGCCCGGGTCTCTTCCAAGGCCCTCCCATTGGACGACGGGCCTGCCAAGGGGCGGGGCAACCCCTCACCTTGGCCACCCCCCCTTCGTGATGTCAGGGCCTTGGTATTGAAAGCTGATTATGTCATTGTTTCCGCCCCAGGGTGTTGGGGAGCAGCCCGCGTTATTATGGGAGGGGGTCTTGGGTCAGGCAAGGCCAACTTTCTGGGGGGTGGGTGGGGGGTGGTTGCTGGTCGCTGAGTCTGTTTATCTCTGAGTCAGCCCTGTGATTTGTCCTTCTGGGGTCCTGGAGAAAGACTTTCCTGGACTTAGTTCCAGATCCCAATGAAAGTCTATTCTCTCCGGTCTCTATTGCTTCATCTATAAAATGGGCTAATGATTGATACAGATAGATGATGGATAGTTAGGAGGGATAGAAGATAGACAAAAAATAGATAAGGTAGATAGAATAAATGATTAGTAAAATAGAGAGGATAGACTGACAGGGTAGATAGGATCATAGATATAGATGGAAGACTAGTCGAACAGAGAGATAGAGCAGACAGACAGACAGACAGACAGATGTAGGCACTGAAAGCTCACGCCAGTAATCCTAGTTAGTCCGGAGGCTGAGCTCTGATGATCACAATTCAAAGCCAGCCCAGGCAGGAAAGTCTAGTCTACGAGACTCTCCAATTCATCAACAAAGAGCCAGAAATGGAAATGTGGTTCAAGTGGTAAAGTACCAGCCATACTCGGATTAAAAACTTCAACAGATGGTGCCCAAGCCAGGGGTCAGTAGCTTCCACCTGGTATCCTCCCTATTCAGGAGGCTGAATCTGAGAATGGGTGGTGGAGCTGGGGGGGCGGGGAGGGACTGTTCAAAGCCAGCCCAAACAGTAAAGTGCATGAGGCTCTTTTTTTTTTTTTTTCCAGTCATGGGGCTTGAACTCTGGACCTGAGTGCTGTCCCTCAGCTCTTCAGCTCAAGGCAAGTGCTCTACCACTTGAACCACAGCACCACTTCCAGTTTTCTGGTAGTTTATTGGAGATAAGAGTTTCATGGACTTTCCTGCCTGGGCTGGCTTTGAACCTCAATCCTCAGATCTCAGCCTCCTGAGTAGCTAGGATTACAGGTGTGAGCCATGAGACTCATCTCCAATGAACCACCAGAAAACCAGAAGTAGTGCTGTGGCTCAAAGTGGTAGAGCACTTACTTTGAGCACAAGAGCTTAAGGACAGAAGTCAGGGCCTGAGTTCAACACACACACACCCCCAGATAGGATGGATGGATGGATGGATGGATGGATGGATGGATGGATGGATGAATGGAGCCTCACTCCTTGCGAATACTGTATCCACCTCTGATGTGACACAGGCAGAGAGACTCAGGTTGGTTTTTTTCCCCCATTGGAAATCTGGGACCTTTTTTCTGACCCCTCTAGCATCTCATAAGGAACTGATCAAGCAGCAAGATCCTGGATTGATTGATTGATTGATTTTTGGTCGTGGGGCCTGAACTCAGGGCCTGGGCGCTGTCCTTCAGCTCTTCAGCTCCAGGCTAGCCCTCTACCACTTGAGCCACAGCACCACTTCTGGCTTTTTCTGCTTATGTGGTGCTGAGGAATCAAACCCAGGGCTTCATGCATGCAAGGCAAGCACTCTACCACTGAACCACCTTCCCAGCCCAAGATCCTGGCTTTATGTCCTCCACTCATCTGGGGGTCACTTGAGCAATGGGGTGACTATGTTATCAGGTTCTGGGTCATAAATATCCCTCCTAGGCCCCCACCTACACCAGCCTACCTTGAACTTGTCTGCAGACACCCCCCCACACACACACACATGTGCACACAGGCGTGTATGCACACTGGTCCTAGGGCTACACTCAGAGCCTGGGTACTGTCCAGCTTTTTGCCTCAAGGCTGGAACCCTACCACTGGAAACACAACTCTGCTTCTGGCTTTTGATTTGTGCCGATCCGGTCTGGAGCTTGAACTCAGGGCCTGGCTGTTGTCCTTGAGTTGCTTTTGCTCAAAGCTGGTGTACCTCTTGAGCCACAGCGCCTTTTCTGGCTTCTTTGGTTAGTTTAGTGGAGAGAAGAGCCTTATGGACTTTCCTTCCCTTGTTGGCTTCGAACTGTGATCCTGAGATCTCAGCTTTCTGAGCAGGTAGGATTACAGGTGTGAGCCACCAGTGCTGGACTGCAGACTCTTATTGCCAGCTCTCCCCTCTGGACCACAGGGGGGACATGCCACCCCAATATCACACCACATTTGTCACGTCCAGGATGACACACCAGCAACCTGCCAGCTACTAATGATGTGTTAAGAACATGCAATTTGCTGGCCCAGCAATTTGCTACGGGTACAGCTATGGGTATGCCAATATGAGAACAGCTTTCCCTCCCTTCTTTTTTTTCTTTTTCTTCCTTTATGTTTTGCCATGTTCAGGACTGAACCCAGGGCATCTTGGATGCTAGGCAAACACTCTACCTTTTTTTTTTTGGGGGGGGGAGAGGGGTTGTGGGGCTTGAACTCAGGGCATGGGCACTGTCCCTGAGCTTTTCTGCTCAAGGCTAGCACTCTACACTTGCAGCCACAGTGCCACTTTTAGTTTTCTGGTGGTTAGTTGGAAATAAGAGTCTCATGGATGGCCTGGGAAGGTGGCTCAATGGTAGAGTGCTTGCCTTGCATGCATGAAGCCCTGGGTACCATTCCTCAGTACCACATACACAGAAAAAGCCAGAAGTAGCCCTGTGGCTCAAGTGGTAGAGTGCTAGCCTTGAGCAAAAAGAAGCTAAAGGAGACCGCCCAGGCCCAGAGTTTAAGCCCCAGGACTAGCAAAAAATGTCTCATGGACTTTCCTGCCCCGGTTGGCTTTGCACTGTGATCCTCAGATCTCAGCTTCCTGAGTAGCTGGGATGACAGGTACATCCAGCACCCTGAAACTCCAGCCCCTTTTAAATTTTATTTTGAGATAGGATCTCACTAAATTTCTCAGGTTGACCGCAGACTCCTTTTGGTTGTTGTTACTGCCTGTCCTAGGGCTTGAACTCAAGGCCTGCGTGCTATCCCTGAGCTTTTCTACTCAAGGCTAGCACTCTACTACTTGATCCATAACTCCACACCAGCTTTTTTTTTTTTTTCTGCCAGTCCTGGGGTTTGAAGTCAGGGCCTGGGCACTGTCCCTGAGCCTCTTTGTGCTCAAGGCTAGCACTCTACCACTTGAGCCATAGTGCTGCTTCCGGCTTTTTCTGAGTAGCTTATTGGAGATAGGAGTCTCACAGACTTTCCTGCCTGGACTGGCATCGAACTGTGATCCTCAGATCTCAGCCTCCTGAGTAGCTAAGACGACAGCCGTGAGCCATGGCGCTAGGCTGGTGCCTCAAACGCTTGATCCTCTTCTCTCAGCCTCCCAAGGAGCCGGGATTACAGGCATCGCCCACAACACCCTGTGGCCACATCACCCCTCAATCCTCACAACACCCTCTCTGGCGGACCCTGACAGAACACAGCAGCCCTGGACAGCCGGGGAAACTGAGTCCTGGGGGAGTGAAATCCCGGTCCCTGGGCGGTGGCAGAGCAGAATTTGAGCTCAGGCCCTTTCCCTTTCTGCCGTGAGGCTCGGGTTTCTCGACCTGACATGGGGGCTGCGTAAATCGGTCCAAGCAGCACCCCGGGCCTTCCTGTCCCTTGGGGGTGGGTGGGTGGGTCCCCAGAGGTCAGCAGCCGATCGCAGGTGGCAGAGGTGGGTGGGATTCCGGGGGACCGGGGACCGACGCCTGAGTCCCGCTGGCCTGCACAGGCCGTGTCTGCGCATGTGCGGGGCCGCGCTGCCCAGCGCCCCCTGGCGGCCGCCCCTGGGGGCGGGGCGCGGCGGTGGGAGGGGCGGGGCGTTGCGTCCGGACGGCGGTGACGTCACGCGCTGACTCACCCGGCGCGGGCTCCCCGGCTGGTGGCCGCTTGGCCATTTATAGAATCCGCTCGGGCTCTGAAGTCACCGCCCAGGCATGACGGGGGCGGGGGGGGGGCTTGGTTCACCCCGGAATAGACAGCTCAGGGCTCCCCCTCCCTCCAGCCCCCCGAAGAGACGGCTCTTTTGTCTCTCCGCCTGTCGTGCTGTGTTCTCTCGATGTCGGTGTGGACAGTGTGACTCAGTTTCTCCCTGTATCACCGTCAGGTAGACGGGAGTAGGGGCAGCCGCACAGGCAGCCAGTGCCATCTCTAGGGCTAACCTCAAAACGAACTACCCCTGTGCAATCCCTGAACTCAGCTCTACCTGGCATTTTCGAGGCCCTAGGCCCCTCTGTGCCTCAGTTTCCCACCTAAATGTGGGGTCTTGTAAGGAAGGAACAAAAGCTGGTGGAGCCAGGAACATGTCAAAGGGAAATCCTGACGCCCGGGCCTGAAGGATTCCCACCGCGGGGCCTTTGCATCACAGTTCCTGCCCAATGGAAACACTTTCTGCAAGATGTCTGCCTGGTCACTCCGGTGGCTCACGCCTGTAATCCTAGCCACTTGGGAAGTTGAGATCTGAGGTCCACAGTTCAAAGCCAGCCTGAGCAGAAAAGTCCAAGAGACTGTGTCTGTGTGCGTGAGCCTGTCCTGGGGCTTGAATTCAGGGCCTGGGCACCTGAGCCTCTTGGTATTTGTAAGGTCCGCTCCTAGATGGCTAGCAGACTCCACCCTCCTCGCAGTAAAGTCTCCACCCATTACCTGCATTACCTAGGCAACTGGGACACCTGGAAGAGGTCACATCTGAATTTGATGTGGCCACACCTTTCCCCGCCCATACCCTACATAATGCCTAGCCCAGGCCCAGACGCTCTCTTCCTCCCTTGCTCTTGCTCTTCTTTTCTGCTCTTTTCTTGCTTTCTCTGTACTAGCTCTCTCTGTTCTTTTCTTGCTCTCTCTCTTTCCCAGCCACATGGAGTGCCAACCTTGCCTGGTCCCAGCAGGTCTACTGAATAAACCTACCCCTTACCTGAATACCATGTGCGTGCTGCTGCAGTTCTTACTCGGTTACCTCTTTTTAAAAACCTAACAGTATTCAAGGCTGGCACTCCACCCTTGAGCCACAGCGCCATTCCCAGCTTTTTCTGAGAAGTTTATTGGAGATAAGAGTTTTATGGACTTTCCTGCCGGGGCTGGCTTTGAACCATGATCCTCGATCTCAGCCTCCTGAGTAGCTAGGATTCCCAGCCCTGGCTTCCCAGAGACTATCTGCAATGTAACCAATGAAAGATCAGAAGTGGAAGTGTGGCTCATCCCCCCCCCCCCCCCACACTCCACCAAACTGCCTGTCAGATGGTGGACAGGGGTTGAGCTATTCACAGAAGTACTTGCATCTGGAAGTCAGTGGGTACTTTGATCTTAATTGAGATTCTGGGTTCAGTTCCCAGCACCTTCTACTACCCTCAGTCCCAAAAGTGCTGCAAATTTCCCCAATGCAACACAGACCTGAGTTCCTGTCCTAGCGTAACCACTGTAATTGCATTTATTTTACGAACCTTCTTTCTTGGAGGGTAGGGAGAATGGGTATCTGAGCTTACAGTCAGGACCAGAGCTTTTTAGCTCCAGGCTAAAGTAGTGCTCTACTACTTGAACCACAGCTCCACGTCCAGCCCCTTGATGGTTCATTATGGATAAGAGTCTTTCAGACTTTCCTGCCCAGTCTGGCTTTGAACACGATCCTTCAGATCTCAGCTACAGTTACAGCTGTGAGCCACTGGTTCGTGGCCCATTACAGTTCATTTCTGTGCTTCTTTATATTTCACAAGTATGTCACCATCCTTTCAGCTCTGACTCTTGTGAAGGGTACTCATCAATTATTTTGTATACTGCCTGCCTCTTGATTTGGCTTGTCTTGATTAGTCTGAGGTTTTTGCAGTTGCTGGGAAGGCTTCCAGAGAGGTGATGTTGTGACCTCTTCAGTGCATCACCATGATGTCACTGTGACTCACGGATGGTGAGCGCAATCATGGCTCCTGGGTTAAGGTGTTGTCTGCCAGGACCCTCCACTGTGAAGCTATTAATCATAGGGTTCTTTGCAAGACTGCATGTTCAAGAGACTCCAGTGCCTATGGCTCACGCCTGTAATCTCAGCTATTTAGGAAGGAGGCTTGTTTCTGAGGATGGCAGTTTGAAGCCAGAATGAGTGTCAGGAGAGGAAAACAGGTTGTGTTGAGGAACTGGCATCAACAGGAGGAGGGGGGAAGGAGGGTGAGTATGGTCAGTTATGTCATAAAAAAAAAAATCGGGTAGGGCCGGGAAGGTGGCTCAGTGGTAGAGTGCTTGCCTAGCATGCATGAAACCTCACTACCACATACACAGAAGAAGCCGGAAGTGATGCTGTGGCTCAAGTGGTAGAGTGCTAGCCTTGAGCCAAAGAAGCTCAGGGACAGCGCCTAAGCCCTGAGTTGAAGTCCCAGGACCAGCAATAAATAAATAAATAAAAAATCAGGTACTTAAGCCGGGCGCTGGTGGCTCACGCCTGTAATCCTAGCTACTCAGGAGGCTGAGATCTGAGGATCGCGGTTCAAAGCCAGCCCGGGCAGGAGAGACTGTGAGACTCCTATCTCCAATAAACCACCAGAAACCGGAAGTGGCGCTGTAGCTCAAGTGGTAGAGCACTCGCCTTGAGCTGAAGAGCTGAGGGACAGCGCCCAGGCCCAGAGTTCAAGCCCCACGACCGACAAAAAAAATCAGGTACTTAGAGAGTCACAATCACACTCCGAGGAATAGGTAAGTGGTGTCACGTTAGGTATTTTAACAGTAGGACACAATCATTTATCCTCATAAGTGACCTAATGGTGGTTCAGTACTGAAGGTTCAACTCAGGGCTTTGAACTCACTAGGCAGGCACTCTACGGATTAACCACACCCCCTGTGATAGAACCACGCCCCCAGTGCATGACCACGCCCCAGCAGGTAGCCACGCCCCCAGCTCCCACTGATGGTCTGTCCAGGTTATGTATGCAATGAAGAAGCATGGGAAGGATCATAGAGGCTGGTTGGTTCGAATACTGCCTGCCCCTCAGTTGTGGGTTAAATTCCAATCTCCCCAGGATTGGGCAGAGATCCAGAAGTTAGTACAAATAAAGGCGTACTGTGGAAACATACACCTTAGCAGACTGTCATACGACTAATGCCCAGACTGGCTGGCTCACACACACACACACACACACACACACACACACACACACGGACCATCCCTGACTCCCTTCTTTTTGTTGACCCATATTCTCATGGTTATGTGCACACTTCTATAGCTTTGCTGGAGGTTTGAGACACTGTAAAGTTAAAAAAAAAACACATTATTCCAACATCACAAAGATACACACGTATTTGTGCACCCACAGGTGCACCACAGCTTTAGCACAAACACACCACCACACAGGAACCCCAGACCCTGAGGGTGAGTGGTCTTAGGAAGCAAACTAGACTCCTGGAACTTCCAGATGGGGAGGGAATGAACCCTAGGATAAATCCCTATCAGAACAGCAACACACACTGTACTTAGAAGGCTGTTTTGTATAGATTAGTTCAAACATACAAGAATCCTGGCCGGGTGCCGGTGGCTCGCGCCTGTCATCCCAGCTACTCAGGAGGCTGCGATCTGAGGATCGCGGTTCGAAGCCAGCCCGGGCCGGAAAAGTCCGTGCGACTCAGCTCCAAGTGATCACAGGAGAAGCCAGAAGTGGTGCGGTGGTTCACGCGGTGGAGTGCTAGCCTTGAGCCAGCGACGTCGTGGGGCTGAGCCAGGCCTGCAAGTCAAGCCCCCAGACTGGCAGAGAGGCGGGCCTGGCTCCCGCCACCCGCGCGCGGGCCCGCCGGGGAATCGAACCCGGGGCTTCCCGCTCCACCGCGGGACCCCCCCCCCCCCGAGGAGACGCACTTCCGCCCTCCGAGGGGCGCATGCGCAGACGCCCGCGGCTCACTCCGCTTCTCCAGCCGCGCTCGGGGTGAGCCGTCGGTGCCTCGATGGGGTCACCGGTACCAAGGCGGCGCCCGGGCCCTGAGTTCCAGCCCCAGGATAATAACGCTCTCCCCGCGGCTCGGCTGGCACGGGCGGGGTCTCCGACGGGCCTCCGAGGACTGCCCCGGACCCGGCCGCGCCCCCGGCGACCCCGGCGACCCCGCCGCGCGCCTGCGCGAGGGGGGCTCAAGCCTGGCGCGCCCGGAGGCGCGGCCCACGTGTTTCCTCCTTCCTATTGGTGAATATCCCCTTGGGGGCGGGACTTACCAAACTGGCCTTCATGATTCGCCGTTTCTCTCTCTCGCTCTGGGTCGACATGGCGGCGCCCGCCGCTAGGACGCCGCCGGCCCGGAGTCCGTGGCCGGCCGCGTGAGGAGGTGAGGTTACGCGTGGAGGGGACTCGAACTCGAGGCGCTGGGTGTCCCGAGGGTCCCGTTCTGTGTCTGGAGTCCCCGGAGGTCGTTCGCATGGAGGGCCTCGGCTGTCAGGCGAGAGCGCTGTGACCTTTCGGGGGGTGCGGGGTTGGGTTGCTCGCGCAGTGACTGCCCTCGTGACCCGTTTGGCTCAGAGAGGTTACGGCTGTGGCCCGAGGTCACACAGCAGTCGGCAGTGAGGCTGGCACTGGAACCTGTTTTCCCTGGGGATCCCCCGGTGCTGGCAGCCGGCCTACGTCGGGGTTCCGATTTGTAGTGTTTTCCTTAAAATTTCCCGCTTCTTCTCAGTTGTTTGGCAATTTGTCAGGCACTAATTTACCACATGCCAGGCCCTGCCCCGATGCTGGGGACACAGCAGTAAGGAGGACACCCCACATCTCTGAGGGTGGAAGACACTGAACAAATCAGAAATAAAGTCTGGGCGCTGGTGGCTCACGCCTGTCATCCTTGCTTCTCAGCAGGCTGAGATCTGAGGATCACCATTCCAAGCCAGCAGGAAAGTCAAAGACCCTTACCTCCAGCGCATCAGCAAAAAGCCAGAAGTAGAGATGTGGCTCAAGTAGTAGAGTGTTAGCCTTGAGTGAAAAAGGTAAGGACAGCACCCAGGTACTGAGTTGAAGCTCCAGGACTGACAGAAAAACAAAAACATAGGAGCTGGGAAGGCGGCTCAGTGGTAGAGCGCTTGCCTTACATGCCTGAGGCCCTGGGTTCGATTCCTCAGCACCACATAAGCAAAAAAAAAAAAAAAGCTGGAAGTGGCGCTGTGGCTCAAGTGGTAGAGCGCTAGCCTTGAGCTGAAGAGCTGAGGGGCAGCGCCCAGGCCCAGAGTTCAGGCCCATGACCGACAAAAAAAAAAAAGCAGCAGCTCAAGGTTCTGGGCCTGTGGCTTAGTGGTAGAGCGCTTGCCTAGCATGCATGAAGCCTTGGGTTTGATTCCTCAGCACCACATAAACAGGAAAAAGCAGAAATGGCACTGTAGCTCAAGAAGCACAGTGCTAGCCTTGAGCAAAAGCAGCTCAGGGACAGTGCCCAGGTCCTGAGTTCAAGCCTCAGGACTGGGGGGAGGGGGTGGCGGGGGGAAGAGGGAGAAGTTTGGGACAGTGCCCAGGCTCTGAGTTGAGTCCCCAGGACTGGCACCAAAATAAATGAATAAACACACATGGAAAAAAAATTTTTTTTGTTGGTTGTGGGACTTGAACTCAGGAGCCTGGACACTAGCCAGACTCTTTTGCTCAAGGATAGCGCTCTACCACTTTGAGGCACAGCGCTACTCCATGTCTCCTGGTGATTAACTGGAGACGAGTCTCACGGACTTTCTTGCCGGGATTGGCTTTGAACTGCAATCCTTAGATCTCAGCCTCTGAGTAGCTGGGATGACAGGTTTGGGCCACATCACCCAGCTCAGTATTTTGTTGTTTAATGATCCAGTAGTGAAGAGCCCATTCCATGAACAATTTCCTACTGAGAGAGAATTGTGTGGCACCCTAGACCCAGGACCTGGGCGGGGGCCTGGGACTCGCGGAGGCTGGTTGGCTTCCCATGGACTCTCTCTGCGCAGGCGGACTGCCACCTTACTGCCGTCTCCCGTCTTCACCAGGTGGTGGACTGACTGTCTGAAGCATGAGCTGGGTCCGGGCCACCCTGCTGGCCCGAGGCCTTTCCAAGGCCTGGGGAGGCATCGGTGGGACTCCCCTCCCGGGAGCCCCCTTCTCTCAGGTAACTGCCGGTTGGTCATTCGTTGTGGGGTGCGGAGGGAGGGAGGAGGCTGCGGTTTGCTCTCTGCCTATCAGATTGGACCTGAAGCAGCGCCCTCTGAAACCGGTGCCCGTGGCTTCACTTCAGTCAGCTCCTGTATTCACTTTTTGAGCTAGGGGCTTGCTAACTTGGCCCGCACTGCTCTCCAGTTGCCAATTCTGTCCTTTCCTCCTGAGTGGCTGGGATTACAGGCATGAGCTACATATTTGGCTTGTAAAGCATATTAAGGGGTGCTAGTGCACATATGGGTGAGGGTGTTGACTTTGAAATTAAGGTTGTAGGGGGCTGGGAAGGTGGCGCAGCGGCAGAGCGCTTGCCTTGCATGCCTGAGGCCCTGGGTTCCATTCCTCAGCACCACAGAAGCAAAAAGAAAAAAGCCGGAAGTGGCGCTGTGGCCTTGAGCTGAAGAGCTGAGGGACAGCACCCAGGCCGAGTTCAGGCCCCACGACTGACCCCCCCCCCCCCAAAAAAAAGCTCAACTCAGAAAATGGATCTACCTTCCTCTACCAGCCTTCATCTTGTTTTGTTTTGTGTGTGCCAGTACTGGGGCTGGTACCTGGTGCTGCTCCTTAGCTCTTTCACTCAGGGCTGGTGCTCTACCAATTGAGCCACAAGCTCAATTTCTAGCATTTTGCTTTTTTTTTTTTTGCCAGTCCTGAGCCTTGAACTCTGGGCCTGAGCGCTGTATCTAACTAAGCTCCTTTTGCTCAAGGCTGGCACTTTACCACTTGAGTTATAGCACCACATGCAGTTTTTTCCTTGGAGATAAAAAGACTCACAGACTTTCCTGCCCAGGTTGGCTTGGAACAGTCCTCTGATCTCAGCCTCCTGAGTAGCTAGGACTGTAGGCATGTGCCACCACCTACACCTGGCTTGTTTTATTTGAGGCTGGGTCTCACGTGGAACTGGACATCCTCTACCTGCTGAGTGCTGGGGTTACAGGCACGCCCCACCACCCAGTTCTGTGTCTTCTCCCACTTCAGTGATCAGGGCTTTGTAACCACACTACCATACTAGCTCAGAGGCCCTGGGAATTACCACCATCTTCCTCTTCCAGAAAATGAAACTGACGACCCCCCCATCTCCACCCCAGTCATTGGGGGGGTGCCAGTTTCCAGCCTGTGGCTCCTTACTCCCCAGGGGCCCCTCCAGGCCCCACGAGGCCTCCACTGTGGCGTAGCTGCTCCCCGCGAGGAGACGTCCCTGGCGCCCCGCCCGCCTGAGCCCCCGCGGAAGCCAGTCCAGGCCCCCCAGCCCCACGCGGAGCTGTTCGGAGCGCCGGGGGCGGATCGGAGCAAGGGGAGCTTCCTGCGCGCCCTGCAGAGCTTTTCCCAGTACAGCGTGCGCAGGCGCGGCCACGTGGACTTCATCTACTTGGCCCTGAGCAAGATGCGGGAGTTCGGCGTGGAGCGGGACCTGGCAGCCTACAACCAGCTGCTGGACGTCTTCCCCAAGGAGGTCTTCCGGCCCCGCAACGTCTTCCAGCGCATCTTCGTCCACTACCCGCGGCAGCAGGAGTGCGGGATCGCGGTCCTGGAGCAGATGGAGAAATTCGGTGAGGCCTGCCCCCGCCCCGCTCCCCCGGCATCCGGGCGCCTCTCCTCCTGTCCCCTCCCCCAGGCTGCTCACTGAATCTTGCTGTGTGGCTTTGAATTCAGTCCACTTGTCTCAGTCTCCCAAGTGTCAGAACTACAGGCTTGTGCCACAACACCCGTCTTCACTCTCTCCTTCTGTCCTTCAGCCCTTTCCTGCCTCCTTTTCTTTTGTCAGTCATGGGGCTTGAACTCTGGGCCTGGGCGCTGTCCTTCAGCTCAAGGCGAGCGCTCTACCACTGGAGCCACAGCGACACTTCCGGTTTCCTGGTGGTTCATTGGAAATAAGAATCTCATGGACTTTCCTGCCTGTGTTGGCTTTGAACAGTGATCCTCAGATCTCAGCCTCCTGAGTAGCTAGGATTACAGGTGTGAGCCACCAGCGCCCAGCTTAAAATTTTTCTTTTGGTCAGTTGTGAGGCTTGAACTCTGGGTCTGGGCGCTGTCCCCGAGCTCTTTAGTTCCAGGCGAGCGCTCTACCACTTGAGCCACAGCACCACTTCCCTGCCTCCTTCTTTATATCTCTCTTCAGATCCTAATCTTCCCGTCCATTACCCATCCCCTGACTTCTCTATTCTCCCTCTCCCCTCTCCCCTGCCTCCCTGTGGTTCTCCCTGCATCTCCCCGCCCAGGCGTCATGCCCAACAAAGACACGGAGTTCCTGCTGATTCAGATATTTGGACGCAAAAGCTACCCCATGCTCAAGTACCTGCGTATGAGGCTGTGGTTCACCCGATTCCAAAACATCAACCCGTTCCCCGTGCCTCGCGAGCTGCCCCAGGATCCTGTGGACCTGGCCAGGCTGGGCCTGCGGCACGTGGAGCCTGACCTCAGCGCACAGGTCACCATCTACCAGGTATCAGTTCCAGTCTACAGCCGTCACTGCCCATGCCCGCTGGGCCCCTTCACTCACCTTCGGTGGGCAGTGCAGAACGAGTTCCGATCCCCTGCTCTACCTCCAGTGGCTTTCCATGGACGTGCTTCTTGCCGTAATGTGACCTTAATCCATTCAGTGGCTATAAGAAAGAACCCTAGAAGCTGGGTGCTGGTGAGTCACGCCTGTCATCCTAGCTACTCAGGAGGCTGAGATCTGAGGCTTGAGGTTCAGAGCCAGCCTGGACAGGAAAGTCCGTGACTCTTATCTCTAATTAACCACCAGAAAGCTGGAAGTGGGGGGCTGGGAAGGTGGCTCAGTGGTAGGGCGCTTGCCTTGCATGCATGAGGCCCTGGCACCACATTAGCAAAAAGAAAAAAGCTGGAAGTGGCGCTGTGGCTCAAGTGGTAGAGCGCTAGCCTTGAGCTGAAGAGCTAAGGGACAGCCCCCAGGCCCAGAGTTCAGGCCCCACGACCGGACCCAAAAGAAAAAAAAAAAGCTGGAAGTGGCTCTGTGGCTCAAGTAGAGCACTCACCTTGAGGTGAATTGCTCAGGGACAGCGCCCAGACCCAGAGTTCAAGCCCCACAACAGCCAAAAATCCAAACACCTAGAGCAGGGCTGAGGGTATAGGAAGCCCAGGGTTCCATCTCAGCATTGGGGGCCAGGGGGAACATACATTTAGCTGGAAGTCCAGCTTGCGTGGTGTTGATATCTTAGTTTCAGATGGATGCATACGTAGAAGCTTATCACTTGCTGTCACTTGGAGCCAAGCACTGGTAGCTTATACCTGTCATCCTAGCTAATGGGAGGCTGAGATCTGAAGATCGCAGTTTGAAGCCAGCCGGGGCCGGGTAGTCTGTGGGACTCTTTATCTCCAAGTAACCACTAGAAAACTGCAAGTGTTGCTGTGGCTGAAAGTGGTAGAGCATGAGTTTTGAGCAAAAGAGGTCAGGGACAGCGCCTAGGTCCTGAGTTCAAGCCCCATGACCAACCAAAATAAAAAAAATCACTTGGGGGCTGGGAAGGTGGCTCAGTGGTAGAGTGTTTGCCTCGCATGCATGAGGCCCTGGGTTTGATTCCTCAGCACCATGTAAAAAGAAAAAGCTGGAAGTGGTGCTGTGGCTCAAGTGGTAGAGCACTAGTCTTGAGCTGAAGAGCTGTGGGACAGCGCCCAGGCCCAGAGTTCAGGCCCCACAACCGACCAAAAAAAAATCAGTTGGCAAGACAGAAAGCCAGGGAAACTCAGGCCACACTCATTTGTTTTCATTTTGTTTTTGCTTTTTTTCTTTTACCTTAAGTAGTTAAACATGAATTAGATGTCTTCTATTCCTGTCCCCTCCACCTCATTCTTTGAAATAATTGTCTTTACTCATTTTTTTTTTCTTCTTTTTGGTACAAATCCCAGGGCTTGAACTTAGTCCTAGCTTTTTCTCTCAAGGCTGGCATCCTAACACTTGAGCCACAGCTCTATTTCCTGATATTTGGTGGTTAAGTGAAGATGAAAGTGTCTTAGATTTGTGTGCCCAGGGTTGGCTTCAAACTGATCCTCAGATCTCAGCCTCCTGAGGAGTTAGGATGAGAAGTGTGAACCTCTGGTGCTTGGCTTATTTTTTATATTTTGTCAGTCATAGGGCTTGAACTCAGGACCCAAGCACTGTCCCTGAGCTTTTTTACTCAAGGCTAATGCTCTACCACTTTGAGCCACAATGCCACTTTTGGTTTTCTGGTAGTTAATTGGAGATGAGTCTTATGGACTTTCCTGCCCAGGCTGGCTTCAAACCATGATCCTCAGATCTCAGCCTCCTGAGTAGCTAGGATTATGAGCCATCAGTACCCAGCTTACATTTTTTTTTAAAATATTTTTTGTAGCCAGGTGCCGGTGGCTCACGCCTGTCATCCTAGCTACTCAGGAGGCTGAGATCTGAGGATCACAGCTCAAAGCCAGCCCTGAGACTGGCTTTGAAAGTCTGTGGGACTCTTATCTCCAATAAACCACCAGAAAACCACAAGTGGTGCTGTGGCTCAAGTGGTAGAGCGCTAGCCTTGAGCTGAAGAGCACAGGGACAGTGCCCGGGACTAGAGTTCAAGCCTGCAACTGACCAAAAAATATATGTTTTTTGCAGTGCTGGGAATGAAACTAGGGCCTTGCATCTGCTAGGCAAGCACTTTCCCTTGAGCTGAACCCCTGTTCTAGGGTTTCAGTGCCATCTCAAGTAAGGTCTGTTATTCCCCTTATTTTGAAATTGGAGAGACCGAGGCACTGAGGTACAGTGACTTGGTTGAAGCCACACAGCCTGTAACAAAGCCAGGATTTTACTGTAGTGGGTGGCTCCAGGGTTCCCTCAGGGTGAGCGTGTTTGTGCGTGTATGTGTGTGTATACCAGTCCTAGGGCTTGAACCGATGGCCTGGGCACTGTCCCTGAGCTTTTTTGCCCAAGGCTGGCGCTCTACTACTTGAGCCACAGCTACTTCTGGATTTGGGGGTGGTTAATTAGAGATAAGGGTCTCATGAGGGCTGGGAAGGTGGCTCAGTGGTAGAGTGCTTGCTTTGCATGCATGAGGCCTTGGGTTTGATTCCTCAGTACTGCATAAGCAGAAAAAGCCAGAAGTGGTGCTGTGCTCAAGTGGTAGAGCACTAGCCTGGAGCTGAAGAGCTGAGGGGCAGCACCTGGGCCCAGAGTTCAAGCCCCACCACTGACAAAAAAAATTAAGAGTCTCGTGAGCCAGGTGCTGATGGCTCACACTTGTAATCATAACTACTCAGGAGGATGAGATCTGAGGATCGAGGGTGGATGCCTGACCAGGCAGAAAAGTCTGTGTCTGTGAGACTTTTTTTTTTTTGGGGGTCCGGTCGTGGGGCCTGAACTCAGCCTGGGCGCTGTCCCTCAGCTCTTCAGCTCAAGGCTAGCGCTCTACCACTTGAGCCACAGCGCCACTTCCGGCTTTTTTTCTTTTTGCTTATGTGGTGATGGGAAATCGTACCAGGACCTCAGGCATGCAAGGCAAGTGCTCTACCACTGAGCCACCTTCCCAGCCCCCTGTGAGACTCTTACATCCAATTAATCACAGAAAAAGCTGGAAGTGATAGATTGCTAGCCTTGAGCAAAAAAGGAATTCAAGGATAGAGCCCAGGCCCTGAGTTCAAGCCCCAAGACTGACTTAAAAAACTTTCAGCCAGGCGCTGGTGACTCATGCCTATAATCCTAGCAACTCAGGAGGCTGAGATCTGAGAATCGTGGTTCAAAGCCAGCCTGGGCAGGAAAGTCCCTGAGACTCTTATCTCCAATAAACCACCAGAAAACCACAAGTGGCGCTGTAGCTCAAGTGGTAGAGCGCTCGCCTCTAGCTGAAGAGCTGAGGGACAGCGCCCAGGCGCAGAGTTCAGGCCCCACAGCCAACTGACCAAAAAAAAAAAAAAATCAGGGACTTTCCTGCCCAGACTGCCTTTGAGCCATGATCCCCAGTTCTCAGCTTTCTGAGTAGCTGGGATTATAGGCGTCGGTGCCCAGCCAGTGTGACCACCTTAAATGTTGATAGCTGTGACCGTATTGGACAGAAGGGAAGAGGGGCCTTTTTAGTGACATGTAGGAACTAGCTAAGCATCCCTGAGGCTTCTTCCATCTCTGTCTTCTGGTGCTATATTGGCTGGGTGCCACAAGCTTCTGTCCCTGCTCTTCCCATAGATGTCTTTGCCCAATGACATGACAAGGACAGAGGAGGCCACGAAACCCCACATTGTAGGTAAGGCCCCAAGCACAGGGCAGCGAGGCCTGTGACCTTCCCCAGTCCTGCCCGTTCCCCCGGGGCCTATGACCAGTGGCCTCCCTGGGCCTTTAGAAGCCAGTTCAAACATGGTCTCCACCGCAGGAATCCAGAGTCCGGATCAGAAGGCTGCCCTGGCCCGCCACGACCCAGCCCGGCCTGTCTTTGTGGAGGGCCCCTTCTCCCTGTGGCTCCATAATAAGTGTGTGTATTACCACATCCTCAGAGCTGACCCGCTGCCCCCTGAGGAGAGGGTGAGAGCCCCCCCCATGGCATGGGGGGCCCTGGTGGGTGGGCTACTGGGCAGGGAGGCTTGCAAGATCCTGGGCCTCTGACCCTGCCTGCTCCCTGTACCCTGAGATAGGAAGTGGAGGAGATCCCTGAGGAATGGAATCTCTACTATCCCATGAAGCTGGACCTGGAGTATGGCCGGGGCGGCTGGGATGACTATGAGTTTGACATTGATGAAGGTAAACATCTGGCTGGGCAGGGCTCAGCACTAAACAAGCTGTGTGGTCTCTGGGGACCCAGGCTGAGACACACCCCCACTCAGCAGGTATCTACCCAAGCCATGAGCCTCCAGGCTTAAGGCCTGAATAGGCCTGTCCCTCCTTCCAGGACTGTCCTTCATGAAACTCTTCCATACTGATGATTGGGGGTGGGGGATGGCGGGGTGGGTTACCCCCAGGTCAGCCAGGAAAACAGGCAAGTTATATTTAGGGGAATTTTGAGAGTGGTGGTATGCAGAATTAGGAAGAAGCAAGCAGGCTGGACCTTTTAAGTGTGGAATGTGTGTAGTTGGGGCAGAGGGGACAGCTGGTGCAAAGGTATGGAGACATTCCACACAGATGCTTTCTCCACAGGGGGCTCAGACTTCTGGAAGGGCAGTGGACATGGGGTGAGGGGGCTGTTGCACCCCATTGCACTCTCTTTCTCTACCAACAGTGGAAGAAGGTCCGATCTTCGCCATGTGCATGGCAGGTGCCCACGACCAGGCCACACTAGCCAAGTGGATCCAGGGCCTGCAGGAGACCAACCCAGCCCTGGCCCAGATCCCTGTGGTCTTCCGCTTGTCAGGAGTTTCAGGGGAGCTCCTGACACCCACAGGGATGGAGGAGCCGACTGGACCCTTTTCTGAGAGCCACCAGGACACTGACGACCATCAACAGCCACAGCAGCAGAGTCACGGGGGATCCTGAGCACAGGCAGCGGCTCATGGAGGCTGTGGACCGCGGGTGAACTTTTGAGTGTACAGCAAATAAAAATATTGTTGCCTGGGGCTGTCTTCCCTCCTCTCTGGCAGCGCAGCATCCCTTTCCCCGATCGCCCCAGGACGCCCCACACGGGTCACACCTCCTACTCCACTGGATAGACTCCTCGGCCGGCCTCCACCGCTCCGGGTCGTGGCCACGAACCTCAGCCCTTCCTTTAACGAAATTAGAAAATTAACCCAGTCTGTAATCCTCAGAAGGCTGAGATCTGAGGATTGCAGCTCCAAGCCATCCCGGGAAGGAAAGACGGAGAGACCAAAAAGCCAAAAGTGGGGATGCGGTTCAAGGGGTAGAGCGCTCGCCTTGAGGCCTTGAGCGGGGAACGCTCAGGGACAGCGCCCGGGCCCGGTGCGCGCACACACAAAGGTAGCCCGAAAGGCAGTGGCGGGGAGCCGGCCGCGCGCATGCGCAGCTCCCGCTGCCAGGCCTCCTTTGGTGCCGCCGGGCAGAGGGAGGCCGTGAGAAATTTCCCGGCGGCGCGGAAGATGCGCGCCACTTCCGGCAGGGCTCCTAACAACGGGGGAGGCTGGTAACTAGGGTGGGGGGGATGGCGGAGCGGGCGCCGGAGCCCGAGGCGGAGGCGGAGGCGGAGGCGGGAG
>NW_012267396.1:1380034-1383097 GCF_000151885.1 Dipodomys ordii | reverse complement strand
CCACTTCTGGCTTTTTCTGCTTATGTGGTGCTGAGAATTGAACCCAGGGCCTCATTCATGCAAGGCAAGCACTCTACCACTGAGCCACCTTCCCAGCCTCCCCCCCCCACTTTTTTTTGTCAGTCATGGGGCTTGAACTCTGGGCCTGGGCGCTGTCCCTCAGATCTTCAGCTCAAGGTGAGCGCTCTACCACTTGAGCCACAGCACCACTTCTGGTTTTCTGGTGGTTCATTGGAGATAAGAGTCTCAGGGACTTTCCTGCCCAGGCTGGCTTTGAACCACGATCCTCAGATCTCAGCCTCCTGAGTAGCTGGGATGGCTGGCGTGTGCCACGGCGCCTGGCTAGTTCTTTTGCTTTCAGTTTGGGTCTCCTCCTTGCCCGACCAGGGCCTGTGACACACGCTCAGATGGGCAGAGACACACGACTTTCTCTCCTTATTTGTCATCAGTCAGGACACAGTCCACCTTGATCTAAACTCACCCTCCTTGCTTCTCTCCGTTGCAGGAAGCCTTGGGAGCAAGTCCCCAAAAAGCCAAAGCGGAAGAAAAGTAAGTGGCACTTGCTTCTGCCTAGTGGGAGGCCAGGAGAGGGGAGGGAGGACAAGGAAGGCCCCGAGAGGCCAAGACACCGCCATAGGCTGCACAGTCCGATGGCCCTGGCGGACCCTACCCAGCTTGACCATCTGCATGCCCCCTTCGCGCCCCTGTGTGGAGTTTGCCAGGACAGGCTGAGCAGAGGGGACAACTTGTACAAAGACACAAGATGGTTCTTCATGGGCCAGCTGGGGCCCAGCGCAGAGAGGGATTGAAGGCCGACTAGACAGGGAGTGGGTCCCGGGAGATGGAAATCTCAGCGACCCCTGGGAGTTCTGTCTCTCGCACCTTTCTCCTTCCATATTCTCCAACTTTGGGATCTGGGGGGCCAGTTGGGGGCTACACAGGAACGAGTCCCACCCGGCAAGGCCGGAACCCTGCGGTTGAGAGCAGAGCACTTGAGATACGTCAGCCGCAGTGAGCTGCCCCGGCCCCGCCTCCCTCAGGGTCCCCCACGAACGCACATAGAGCCGAGCTAAGACCTTGGGCCTGGGGCTGGGAAGGTGGCTCAGGGGTAGAGCGCTTGCCTCGCATGCATGAGGCTCTGGGTTTGATTCCTTAGCATCCTATAAGCAGAAAAAGGCAGAAGTGGCGCTGTGGCTCAAGTGGTAGAGCGCTAGCCTTGAGCTGAAGAGCTGAGGGACAGCGCCCAGGCCCGGAGTTCAGACCACATGATTGAGAAAAAAAAAAAAGACCTTATACCTGAATGAAAAAGAGGTAGGGGCCAGGTGCTGGTGGCCCACGCCTGTCATCGTAGCTATTCAAGAGGCTGAGATCTGAGGATTGAGGTTTGAAGCCAGCCTGGACAGGAAAAGCCAAGAGACTTTTTCTTTTTTGTTGGTCATGGAGCTTGAACTTTGGGCCTGGGCGCTGTCCCTCAGCTCTACAGCTAAAGGCTAGCACTCTACCACTTGAGCTACAGCACCACTTCTGCCTTTTTCTGCTTATGTGGTGCTGAGGAATGGAACCCAGGGCCTCATGCATGTGAGGCAAGCACTCCACCACTAGGCTGCCTTCCCAGACCTCTGGGAGACTCTTATTTCCAATGAACCAACTAAAAAGCCAGAAGTGGAGCTGTGGCTCAGGTGGTAGAATGCCAGCCTTGAACGAAAAGAAGGTAATGGACAGAAACTAGGCCCTAAGTTCAAGCCCCATGACCAGTGGAAGGAAGGAGGGAGGGAGGGAAAAGAAAAGTAAAAGTGGGCTGGGAAGGTGGCTCAGTGGTAGAGTGCTTGCCTCCCATGCATGAGGCCCTGGGTTCGATTCCTCAGGGCCACATACACAGAAAAAGCCAGACGTGGTGCTGTAGTTCAAGAGGTAGAGTGCTAACCTTGAGCAAAAGAAATTCAGGGACAGTGCCTAGGCCCTGAGTTCAAGCCCCAGGACTAGCACAGAAAAAGAAATAGAAAAAGCAAAGCAAAAGCGTTAGGGCGTGCGGCTGGGAACACCACTGCAGTTCCCTGGGGGCTGGAGACCCTGCTGGAGACCCTGAGCCTCATCCTGAAGGCTCAGGATCTCCTCCAGACCCCTCCCCATCTCCCGCTCCTGAGGCTGGGGGGGGGGAGGGGGGAGCCACTCCTCCCTCCCACTTGGAGGAGGGACGTCCCTGCCTGGTTTCCCTGGTTCCTGACTGCCCCTCTGACCCACCCGCCACTGCCCAGCCAGGCTGCAACCACCTTCCCACAGAACCCTCTCACCCCGCACAAAACAGGCAAATGTCCCAGCCTTTGGGGAGCTGCATTCTGGCGGTCGGGGGAGTAGACCTGCGGGCAAGGGAGTGGCACATGGGGGAGACCTGAGTGAAGGCAGGGGAGCAGGCGGGTGGGGGAGGAAGAGGGTGCACCTTGTGCAAAGGCCCTGACGCAGGGCCCCGCCATTCCCCCACCACACGCGCGCGCACACACGCACACACGCACGCACACACACACGCACACACGCACACTGCTCCTGGGTGCCCTCTGGTGGTTGTGTGGGAAGTGAGGGCAGGGCAAGGGAGAGGCCGATGAAGCCTTGCCGTGCTGAGGAGGAGCACCTGCTGTGTGCGAGGGTTATCTGAGGACGCTCAGTGAGCCATCCCTGTGTCTCCACACCCAGGCACACGGTTCGTCTGTCCTCTCAGCCTCAGTTTCCCCCTCTAGAAACTGGGTGCAGGGCTGGGGCGTGCGTCAGCCACGCCGGCGTCTCCCGGGGCGCCCTGACCCCCCCCCCCCGTGTCCCCAGGGCGGCGGCGCAACGTGAACTGCCTGAAGAACGTGGTGATCTGGTACGAGGACCACAAGCACCGCTGCCCGTACGAGCCGCACCTGGCCGAGCTGGACCCCACCTTCGGCCTGTACACCACGGCCGTGTGGCAGTGCGAGGCCGGCCACCGCTACTTCCAGGACCTGCACTCGCCCCTCAAGCCGCTCAGCGACTCGGAGCCCGACAGCGACAAAGGTGGGGGGGCGGGGGGAGGACACGGGGGCTCCG
>NW_012267396.1:1364833-1366653 GCF_000151885.1 Dipodomys ordii | reverse complement strand
AAAAAAAAAAAAAAAAGACTGCTCAAGAAAGTGTGCCAAACCGGGCGCCAGTGGCTCACACTGGTCATCCCAGCTACACAGGAGGCTGAGATCTGAGGATCACTGTTCAAAGCCAGCCCGGGCAGGAAAGTCCATGAGACTCTTCTGTCCAATAAAACCAGAAGTGGCGCTGTGGCTCAAGTGGTAGAGTGCTAGCCTTGAACTGAAGGCTGAGCGACAGTGCCCAGGTCCAGAGTTCAGGCCCCACGACCGACCAAAAACCATGCAAGCAAGTGTGCCAAGACAAGAAGCAGGGTACCCTGGTGCAGGAGGGCCAGAATTTGGCCACTGGAGCTTCCAGAATGTACTGGGGGTCGGGGGAGGGGAGGTTGGTCGTTGAGACTTGAACTCAGGGCCTGGACTCTGTCCTTGAGCCCCCCCCCACCACCCCGCCTTCCACCACCACTTGAGCCACAGCTCCACTTCAGGCTTTTTAGCTCATGGGAGAATCTCACGCTCCTTCCCTCCCACTTTCCTGCGCAGGCGGTCTTCGAACCTCGATCATCACATCTCAGCCCCCTGAGGAGCGGGGATGGACAGGCCTCCCCATCCAGGCTGCGCTCTTTTTGGGGGGTGTGCGTTGGGGGGGGAGGTCTGATGTCTGAGGCCAGGCCCGAGCGCGCCGGCTTCCACCTGCCGCGCCGTCGGGAGCCACGAGGAGGCGGCGCTCGGCAGCGGCAGCCAATCAGCGACGCCGGCGCCGGCAGCTGCTGCTATAAAGGGCTGGGGGCGGCGGCTGCGCGGCCCAGAGCTCGGAGCGCGCAGCGCAGGCCGGAGGGAGGGAGGGAGGGCGGGCGAGGGGAGAGGACTGAACACCGGGGTCCCCCGCAGGCCTGACCGAGGGGCGGCAGCGAAACACCCGGGCGCCGCGATCTCTGTCGGGAAGCGCACCCACCCACCCCGGGCCCCGCGGGGCCGCGCAGGGGGGGCGCCCTCGATCCCGCGTCCGGCTCCCTCTTTCCATCCTCGGCCGCTCGCAGGCCACCCCCGGGGGCCGCGGTCACCGGAGCGTGCATCCTCGGGCTCGGGTCCATCCATCCTTGGCCCTCGAGGGAGCCGCCGCTTTCGTCGCCGCCTCTGCAGCGGCCGCACCCGGAGCTGCCCGGGCGGGACCCCGGCGTGCGCATCGGGCGCCCCCCTTGGAGTGCACGACCCCCCCGGAGCCGCCCTCAACACGGACCGCGCCCGCCGGGCACACAAGAATGGTCACTGTAGGTATTCCCTTGTCGCCGAGGGGAGGGGTTGGACCCAGGCTCCACGGAGATGGAGGGGAAGGGGGGGGGTAGGACCAGGCCGTGGTAGGCCCGGGTGTGTGTGGTGGAGGGGGGGGGTAGGACCGCGCCTCGGGCCTGCGAGTGGGGCAGGGCGGCGCCCGAGTGTTGCGGGAGGGGGGCGCTTAGAGGCTGGCCTGAGAGGCCTTGGAGCGCCAGGTTGTCATTTCGGGGGCATCCTGGGGCGCCCCGGAGGCGGGATGCCCCCCCCTTCCCCGTCTCCAGAAGGCCTGGTGGGGGAGGGGCCGCGGCGGCGGAGGATGCTTCCTCCATCCAGGCCCAGACCCCCGCGGGCCGCCGGGGCGGACGCAGGACCCCCCCCCTCCTCCCCCGATGGCTGACGCGGGGCCAGGCCGCGGCGGCACGGCATCCCCAAGAGCCTAGGGGGGAGGCGGGTGGCGTCGGATCGGGCGCTCCAGGCCTCGACCGCGCCCGGGAGGCGGGCGTCTCGTCCTCCAGCCCCGTCGACCTTGCGGCAAGCGGGGAGGGGCGAGGAGGGGGCGCGCCCCG
>NW_012267396.1:1364428-1364783 GCF_000151885.1 Dipodomys ordii | reverse complement strand
GCGCTTCCCGGCTCCTGGGCCCCCGCCTCCTGGGAGATGGAAGGGTGTGTGTGTGGGGGGGGGAATAAGGGACTGAAGCAGCTGCTTGGGCCGAATCTAAGCGCCCCACCCTGCCAGGACTCTGGGCCGCGGGGTGACCTTGAGCGCGCCCGCCCGCCCGCACCGCTCGCCCCGCGCCTCGGTGGTTTCAGCAGCTACGAAGCTGGTCAGCTCCTGAGCGCGCGGCCCCGCCCGGGCGGCCCCGCCCAGTCTGGCCACGCCCCCACACACCCATCTAGGCCACGCCCCCAGGGCCCCAGGGGACCCGGCCTCACCCGAGTCCTCGCGTTTCCACTGGGCGGCCCGGGAGGGCGGG